>NC_086455.1:133807722-134141722 GCF_028390025.1 Pseudophryne corroboree | reverse complement strand
GAGAAAGGAGTGGGAGGGAGAGAAAGGGGAGCGAGAGAGATGGTTGGGAGAGAGAGAGGTGGCAGGGAGAGAGAGCGGTGGGAGGGAGAGAGATTGGGGTCGGGGGAGACAAAGAGAGAGAGAGAGGTAGGGTTGGGAGGGAGAGATAGAAAAAGGTGGCAGGGAGAGAGATGGGTGGGGGAGAGAGAAAGCTGGCAGGGAGAGAGAGGGGTGGGAGAAGGAGAGTGGTAGGAGAAGGAGAGAGGGTTTGGAGGGGAGAGAGAGTGGGATGGGAGGGCGAGAGAAGGGGGTGGGAGAGAGTGGGGTGGGAGGGAGAGAGAAGGGGGTGGGAGAGAGTGGGGTGGAAGGGAGAGAGAGGGAGAGAGTAGTGGGATGGAGAGAGAGGGGAAAGAGAGAGGGTTGGGAGAGAGTGAGAGAAAGGTTGCAGGGAGGGAGAGAGAGTGGGGTGGGGTTAGAGAGAAAGAGGGGTAAGGTTGAAAGGGAGCGATAGAGAAAGGTGGATGGGAGAGAGAGATAGAAAGGAGAGAGAAAGAGGCAGTGAGAAGACAGAGAGAGGTGTGGGAGGGTAGAGAGAGAGAGGTGTGGGAGGGGAAAGAAATAGGAGTGGGAGGGGAGAGAGAGAAGGGTGGGAGAGGAGAGAGAGGGTGGGATAGGAGGGAGAGAGAAGAGGGTGGGATGGGAGGTAGTGAGAAGAGGGTAGGAGAGAGAAGGGGGTGGGATAGGAGGTAGTGAGAATAGGGTAGGAGAGAGAAGGGGGTGGAAGGGAAAGAGAAAGGGTGGCTGCAGCCACTGTCTTTTCTCCTCCGCACAAAGGATATTCAGCTAATTAATAAGTTGTTTTGATCACTGCTATGGCAGGGCGGCAGGGCATGTTTAGCCTCAGGAAGATGAATCTATCTAAATCTAATGGGATGAATTTACCCAATATCCTTAAGATCAACACGTTTATGCTAATACACTCTGTCAAAGTCAGAAAAATATCTCTATGCACACTGCCATATTTGCACCTCACACTGGTCAGCGCTGCGCATGCGTGCGCTTTCCCGTGATAGCGCATACCCGCTGATGCGTGCACCCGCTCGCATCGGTATGCGTATTTACGGTAAGGAGTATGTAGTCGTAGCGTGCGACCCAATCGTTACATATTTCAACAATTAACGTAGTTTATAGATCATGGTCCCTTTGATAGATTCTGAAAGTTTGGTTAATATAGAATGTCCCTGAACGGAGGAATCCCTCTTTGTATTGTAGGAAGGGTCTAACAGGAGTCATACAGTAGTGTTTGGTACCCATCGGAAGAGTATTTAAATAGCAATATTCCGGTGTTGGTTTGGAGCGTATTAATCGCTCGTGCGAATAGTTATGGACATAAGGAGTTTGTCCATTACTATTATTTACTCTTACTCAGGTATGCGGCGGGAAACCCAGTTTCCCACCCACCTGAGCTGTTTGAAATCGTCACAGCCCACCTGTATGAATCACCCTATGACCTTTTGTTATAATACGAAGCCGAATTCCTGTGTCCAATGGACGATAAGATTGTAGGGACCATTGGATTGCATTGTGTGTGGAGCATAAAAGACGGGCCTTTGGCATCCAGCTTTCACTTCTCATCAAACGGTTCTCATTGCTGATAATCGGGAAGCTGGATGTCCAGAAGCGCTTGCGATCGTTACCCTTGTGCGTAAGTTTTTCTCCGTGATCATATTGTCTTACTGTGAGCCATTTCTCTTATCTCTCTCTCTCTCTCTCTCTCTCTACTCTTTCTCTCGTATTTTCCCTTGATTAGATTGTATTGTATTGTATTGTATTTATAGTGTAGTTATTTGGTTAGGAAGTCTCTGTTATATTGTAGTGTATCATTTGTACTGTGATTCCTTTTTACAAGTATATTAGTTATAATACATTTAATAGGCTTTGGACCCTAAACAAGTATCTGTGTATTTTCTCATAGTGTTAAGTGTTCACAGAGCGTCGGTGACGCTCAAGCAGCTTTGTAGTTAATCAGGTTACACCAGGTTGCACTTACACATTGTCTCTACACTAAGGTATACTGTGTATCTCATTGTTAAAGGTATAGATATCAAGGTATAGCGTTGTGAGCGTCTGCGCCGCTGGTGATCTCCTCGTGGTCACGAGCGTCCGCTACGCCATAGCGAATCATTTCGTTTGTCTGTAGCCAATAGTGTGCCAGTCTGTGATCTCTGGGCCGTGAGCGAACGCGACGCTTGAGTGTCTCGCCTATGGCTGAGCGATCGTTACGCAAGTAGCGTACCCTTGCGGTACTTCTTACGTAGTCAGCGTACAGTGTTCTTAGACCTCTTAAAGGGTAATTTATACGATAAATAGATTCAGCTTTATCAATTGGCGGCTCGTCCTGTCCTTCACATATCTGCACTAGGTAGATCAGCAGACATTATCCCCCAGCAAAGGGTGGGAGGTTGTCTCGCAGTGCTGACGGGATAAGCGTCTGCTTCGCTTAGATAAAGAGTGCTGAAGGAATCCGGGAACCGGAGGTAAGAACAAAACGCTTGTGTCTTTTAAAACTGTTTATTTGTCTTCTGTCTTGCGTACACACGCACGCATACATATCTGCATTTCTTTTTCATTTTCGTATATCACTATCCTGTTTGCCAATTTTATAGTTGATAGAAAAGTGCTAAAAGAGACTTGCTGTTATTTTATAGTTTAAGAATAGAGGTAATAGTTAAAAGTGTAGAGAAACACACAGGTTTGCCTGGGAGATAAGGCAAAGCCAGTGGGGTACGCGGTAGATGATCAGGGATCGTCTACATTGATAAAAGTATATTGTGTTACGGTGGATCTTTGCATTGCGTACACGTGTCTCTAACAAAGACTAGCGTACGCAATCCAAAGGCCGACGCACGCAGCGTACATTACGCAACGGAGCGTCCGGTTACGCCCACGTAGCTCAAATCACGAAAAGTTGAAATTTTAGCGCAAAGCGATAATTAACGCAAAGGCGATAGTTAGCGCTAAGCGGTAAATAGCGCAAGAGGCGATAAATAACGCAAGTCTATTTTTGGAAAATCTGAAATTTAGTTTAACAGATCCTGCTCCTAATTGGTAACACAGCTGGGCTAAAGAAAATTTCTGCGCAGAAATAGATATAGAAACGAAAGTGTACATGTGTTGAGTGAGTGTGTTTTTATCACATAAGAGGTTGAACCAAAAAGAAATCGGGTACTCGTAAGGGACATACGTGTAAGTGACATATACGGTGGCTAGGGAGGCATCCCTGGTTAAACATAATATTTGAGCATTAGAGTGTAGCAGACCAATACAGACAAGACCAGGAGGTCATAAGGAGACAAAGAAGTCCGCTATAAAGGTAAGAGGCACAACCCCGGGGGTTGGTGCAGAACCCATATAGGCCGTATAAGCTCTGGCTGAAGGAATTCGCAGCCGAAATTTTCGATTCCACTGATCTCTCAGTACATAACAGGTAGTGCTTATGTACTGAACGATTGTACCGCACGTCATTGTGTGCATTAGTAAACCTGACTAGTATCATTTTGCGTACAAAAGTCATAAACGCTAGTTGTACATTCTGACGTGATTTGTGTAATTTTTTATTTTTAAAGGGAAGTTCGCTGGTCACTCAGGAACTATCTAGCAACCCCACCTTTACTGGAAAGAGTAAGTGTCCTGCGGGTAACCCTCATATGTTCCAGTAAACAGAAGGTTTTTGGTAGGGCCCTGTATCGAGTACGCCAGCACCATATCGGTGTGATCAGGTCGTATTGGTCGAGGTGGGCGAGTGAGTGGGGTACTCGGTAAACCGCCACCGCCGGCCTATTTTGAATAATTTGGTTTGCTGTAAGGGTTCGCTGAAGACCGTGATATAAAGATCAAAGGAGTAGTAAGCAACACCTGCAGATTATGGGGGCCAATTGTTCAGGTAGGGGGCGATCAACCTCGGTTCGGGTTGATTCAGAGAACCGACCAGTCGGGTCGGCAAGGTACATCATGTGTGAGAAATACGGAAGTCACACAGAGGTTTTATGTGATGAATGGGAGAGAATGACTGTACAAGACAGGGAGAAATTCCCAAGAATAGGTAGCTTCAGTCCAGAAGTGTTACAAAATTTAAGGAGGAGGATATGTCTCATAAAATCAACAAAGAGACGAATCCAGCATCATGATTATATACAGTTATGGCAACAGGAAGGTGAGATACAGAGAGGTTTGGCTCTGGCGGCGGGATCTGGGGCAGTCAGGAAACTGATAGCCACAGCCCCGCCTCCACCATACATTGCAGGAGAGAAGTTGATTGCGGAGAAAAACGCACTGGGGTGTAAAACACAAACTCTTAGCAACCCTGTAAATGTTAATGATGTTAACCAAGTAACCCATGCAATTATTGACCCGTGCAAGTTGTACCCTGTTCTGAACTTTCCTCAGGAGTGTGATCAAGAAGACGAGTCGGCAACAATTTCAGCTCTCTCTCTAGCGGCCACCATATCAGAAACCACAGTAGGAACTGCACCACTCACGAGATTAGTGAAGGCCCCTAGCGGAGGGATAGGTGAGGTCGTGTCAACGGGTAAGTACGGCACCATGCATTATACCGAAACAATTTCACCACAAGTTGTAGAATCTACACAGAATGAGGTTGTTAGAGTTAACCCTGTTAGAGTAATAGCAGTTCCCAATGGGCAAACAGATGTATCAGGAGCCACTCCCATAAGGAACATTGCCATGTACACACCATTTTCCCGAATGGAATTAAGAACCATAGTGTCCGAATTTCCTGACCCCAGGAAAGACTTAGTTGCTAGCCAAAAATACATCAGGGATCTAGGGAACACTGTAGAGCACAACAACAAAGATTGGCAGATACTGCTAAGAGCTTGTTTACCTTCAAATGTCGACTCAGTTCAATTCTTGGCTGATTGTGGACTAGATAAAGATGTACCGCTTTCAGATGTGTACAACAAAGATAACGTAAAAAGGATAAATTTACAGTTAAAGGAGTATTTCCCAGCCGTTGTTAAATGGAACAAAATATTCTCCATTAGACAAAAAGAGTCCGAAACGGCAGCAGAATATTTTCACCGGGCACTATTAGAAATGGAAAAATACACTGGTATAGAAGACATTAGGACCAACCCAAACCATCAAGAAGTAGCAGTATCTGTACTGATGGATGGTTTAAAGGAAACATTAAAGGCTAGGGTACAGACCACGCAACCATGTTGGCGAGGTCTGTCAGTGTCCACTTTGAGAGAGGCTGCTATTGATCACGACAGAAACATCACCAGGCACAGAGAATCGCAAAGTGATAAGTTAATGTCAGTAAGTATACAGGCGCTGACCACAAAGCAGCCTGCGTATGTACCATCGAATCCTGTAAGTAAGTCAACTGAAATAACTTGTTATTCCTGTAACAGACAGGGACACTATGCACGAGACTGTAGAATAAAGAGTGTACAAAGATCTTTTCAACCCCCTAGACAACGACACAACACAAGACATTGGGAGCAGGGTCCACAGAGGCGGAGTTTTGAGCCACATACAGGGGAAACAAAAAGATACCCCCCGAACAGAGATTGGCATGCCTCTGGTAGTTCCCAGCTAACTCCCTCACATGTAGTTGCTGCCAACGGGATTCAGGGAGGTCAGCATACCCAATAGGGGTGTGGCCATACCTGTAATCTGCAGCCAGTTAAATTGATTGCCAGTCTTGGAAGTGAACCAGAGATTGCAATCAATGTAGCTGGTAAAACTTTAAACTTTCTTGTAGACACAGGGGCGGCCAAGTCAGTGATAAATTCGACAGTGGGCATGAGAACCACTGGTAGGACAATTCCAGCCATGGGAGTAACAGGAGTAGTCCAGCACTACCCTGTTAGCAAACCAGCCGAGATTACAATAGGGCCTTTACATACCAAGCATTCCTTTTTGCTGGCTGCATCGGCACCGACCAATCTCCTGGGAAGAGACTTACTGTGTAAAATGGGGTGCGTCATTTATTGTACTCCTGAAGGTGTATTCTTGGACATACCTGAGAATCACGCTCAGGAAGTACGAGACATGTTAGACTCCCCGTCAAAATTAATGTCACATACCACTATGACAAATAGGACTCCCTCCCAAGTAGAAGAGATGACATCTCAAATACCAGAGTCACTTTGGACAAAAGACGGACAGGACACTGGATTAATGGCAAACGTAGCTCCAGTAGTTGTACAAGTAAAAGATGGTAGGATAGCTCCAAAAATCCCACAGTATCCTCTGAAGCCAGAGGTGGAGTTAGGAGTTTACCCAGTAATAGAGCGCTTGCTACAACAGGGCATTCTGGTAAGAACGTCCAGCACTGCCAATAGTCCCATCTTCCCTGTGAAAAAGAGTGGGGGGAGGGGTTACCGGCTAGTGCAGGATCTAAGGGGGATTAACAAAATAGTTGAGAGTCAGTTCCCCGTAGTGCCAAATCCAGCTGTCATCCTAATGCAAATTCCTCCCACTGCGAAATTTTTCACTGTTATTGACCTCTGCTCCGCTTTCTTTTCGGTACCTCTGCACCCTGACAGCCAATATTTGTTTGCATTCACATACAGAGGAGTCCAATACACGTGGACTCGACTACCCCAAGGTTTCATAGATAGTCCAAGTATATTTTCTCAGGCTTTGCATGATTGTTTACAGTCTTTCCAACCAGAGAGTGGATCAGTATTGATACAGTATGTGGATGATTTACTACTGTGTTCTGATTCATTGGAAGCATCCCTGAAGGATACGAAACAGCTCCTGTTTCATCTTTCAGACACAGGACATAAGGTTTCCAAAGACAAGTTGCAATTATGCCAAACTAAGGTAAAATATTTGGGACACTGTCTAACACAAGGACTGAGACACCTGACCGCTGATAGAATCCAAGCAATTAGAGACATGACACTGCCACAAACCCAGCAACAGATCAGAACGTTTTTAGGAATGTGTGGGTATTGCCGTAATTGGATCCCAGGGTTTTCCATATTGGCGCTACCTTTGCAGGAAATGGTCTCCTCAAACAAACCTGATAGGATTTCGCATACCGACGAATCCGAAACAGCATTTGAGAGACTCAAACAGTGCCTAACGCAGGCGCCAGCACTAGGTATGCCAGACTATGGGAAACCCTTTGAACTATACGGAACAGAAAGTGCTGGTTGCGCAGCAGGTGTACTAACCCAAAAACACGGTGATGCCAGCAGGCCAGTTGCATACTACAGCGCTCAGCTAGACACGGTAGCGCGATCCCTCCCCACATGCTTGCGAAGCGTTGCTGCAATAGCATTGCTAGTAACAAAAAGCGAAGATGTTGTGCTAGGCCACAACCTCACAATCCATACACCACATGCAGTGTCAGCCTTATTGAATTCTGCCCAAACCAGACACGTCTCATCAGCGAGGTTTACAAGATGGGAATTGGCGCTAATGGCCCCAGTAAACATCACCATAAGGAGATGCAGTGCATTAAATCCTGCAACATATCTCCCAGGTGTGTCTGGTCAGGCACAAAGGGTGGAAGGTGAGAGTGCTGGGGAAGGAGGATTTAATACAAAGGAAGATACACATGATTGTATGGAATATTTGACCCAAAATTTTACCGCAAGGCCTGACATCAGTGACAATCCACTGGAAGATGCAGAACTCACGTTCTACACGGACGGTAGTTGTCACAGACAGTCAGACTCGGGAGACTTGTGTACTGGATACGCAGTCGTAGACGACCAAGACACCATAGAAGCGGAACCGCTAGGCCCACCTCACTCAGCCCAGGTTGCCGAACTGGTCGCCCTAACCAGAGCATGTGAATTGGCTAAGGGTAAGTCAGCCAATATCTACACCGATTCTAGATACGCATTCGGGGTAGTCCATGATTTCGGAGCCCTATGGCGCCTCAGAAATTTCATGACGGCAGCTGGTACACCGATAGCGCATGCAGCTCACATAAAAAGGCTTCTAACAGCGATACAGGAACCCGACAGAGTGGCTGTTATCAAATGTAAAGCACACACATATAGTCAAGACCCAGTATCACTTGGTAACAGCCGAGCAGACGAAGCTGCTAAGTTAGCAGCTGCTACCCCCATACCGACAGACACCACACAACTGATGGTATTCAATACCATCAACACACAGAAGTTGTGTGAAATGCAGAATTTGTGTTCCGCACAGGAAAGAGCAGTCTGGAAGGCAAAGGGATATGGCCAGGAGTCCTCAGGGCTCTGGACGGATGGACATGGTAAACCAGTGGCCCCCAGGACATATCTTCCATGTCTGGCTGAAGCAGCTCACGGGCTGACTCATCTAGGCAAGGAGGGGATGTGCAAATTGGTAAGAGCATACTGGTGCGCCCCAGGATTCTCCTCTCATGCGAGTAAAAGAGCAATGTCATGCCTTACCTGTCTGAGAAAGAATATTGGAAAGGCAATACCTACAGAACCATCCCATATCCCACCTGCCGGCGGCCCTTTTCAGGTAATACAAATTGACTTCATTCAATTACCCCCAGGTCGGAATTTGAAATATGTACTTGTTTGTATAGATGTTTTCTCAAATTGGGTCGAAGCATTTCCAGCGGCTACAAATACCGCTATGTTTACTGCTAAGAAAATTGTGCAGGAATTTGTATGTAGATATGGTATCCCTAGAATAATCGAAAGTGATAGGGGTACCCATTTTACAGGTGATGTCTTTCAAGGAATGTGTAAATTGATGGGAATTGATAGCAAGCTGCACACTCCGTACCGTCCACAGGCGAGTGCGAAGGTCGAAAGAGTGAACAGCACGATTAAAAATAAATTGAGTAAAGTAATGGCAGAGACAGGATTGACGTGGCCAGAAGCTTTACCCATTGTTTTGTATAGCATCAGAACCACTCCCAGGTCCCCTCTTAATCTGTCCCCTTTTGAAATCTTGTTTGGTCGACAACCGCATGTCATGATTAACCCTCAGGATGATTTGAAATGTAACAATGAAGTAACTGTAAAGTACTTAATTAACATGAGTAAACAGTTGAGGAACCAAAATGAAAATCTGAAGTTGGTGATTCCTGATCTACCTGATAGTAATTGTCATGACATTGAACCTGGGGATTATGTAATGATACGAAATTTTCTACGCTCAGGTTGTCTTATTGATAGATGGGAAGGACCATACCAGGTCTTATTGACTAGCACCACAGCATTGAAGGTTGCTGAGAGAGAGACTTGGGTCCATTCATCCCACTGCAAAAAGGTTGCTGATCCAGAGAAGTCCCGTGATAAGGAACAGACGGTAGAGGTTGTATCACTGGAGTGTCTGTTCCAGGAGGACTGAGGCGGCACCTGAGCCTTGAAGACCGAAAGCAGTTGTCGACTCCCCAATCCCTTTTATTGTTTTTCTCCACTTCCCATCCCCTCTCCCTTGAAATTTCTTTTTCCCCCTTCTCATTCTTCTCCATTTCCTCCTCAAAGATGGACTTGCCCCAAGAGACTGTGATCCGGATTTTCCTGTTAACCATGATGTTGACTAGAGCAGTCTGTTCCGGCGAGAGTACCATGGAGGTCGAGAGAGGTTCTGGAATGGGTTCCGATTATGATGATGGAGGCGTAGTTTTCCAAGATCAACCTAACCAACAAGCAAAGGCGAGTATCAGAAAACGATCCGATAGAAGAAATTGTGATGGATTGTTAGCTTAAGAAAACTGTATCTGTAGGCTCTGTGACAATTTGGTTGAGGATGGGTGCATAAAGAAATGCCAATCCAGTTTTAATATCCATATGGACCGGCATCCATTGAGTGACTATCACTCCTTAGTGGGTAATGTGTTAAACAAAACAGATTGTTGGGTATGCTCTCAAGTACCTCAGGGTCATAGCAAATCAGGGCTAGTACCATTTCCTTTAACGATAGGGGAGGTACTTGAGTTAAATGGTGGGAGACCGGTGGACAGGAGATTTAATATCTCCAGCCCTCCTAGTTTGAAGCTCCACCAATACCATGTGGATAGGTCCCTCTTATGTTTTAACATCTCCAATCCCCGACAGCCGGGAAATTGGGAAGTGTCATGGAGCAACCTGACCATGACCTTCTCGCATAGAGCAGATAGAATGCCTACAGATACAGAGCTTGTACGCCACATAGCCAGTAGAGGAAAATCTTTCAGGTATAGATATACCTTAGGAAATAGGATTACTAGAGTTGGAGAAGTATCACCAGGATACTGTGCACATATCGTACAACCTGATACGTGCATTAAGCAGATGGAAGAATTAGGGCTAGGAGATTTCACCTGGAAGGTATGTAATATGGTAATGTCCTACTCCGTCCCATATGTTCTCCCCGATGATGCATATTTCATATGCGGGAGAAAGGCGTACAAGTGGCTTGCCCCAAACTCTGAAGGATTGTGTTATATTGGAAAAGTATTGCCTGAAGTGATGACTGTAACACATGATAAAATGAAAGACATACACCGTGGTGCCCAAGCTCCTTATACTCACACTCATTACGAGCACCTCGTTAAAAGACAACTGTCAGAAAGGTTAGAGCATCCGGCCTCTGATCTGATCCATGAATCCACCGGGATTCAGGTTCTGGTGGCGTTAGATTTCACTCGCACCGCTCGAGGAGTGATGAATTATAGATACATTTCCGCACTCGCCAATTTGTTAGATAATATCACTGAAATGTATGATGACACGTTTAGATACACTGGAAGAGAACTCCAAGCTTATAAAACAGAACTGGTACAGCATAGAATGGTTCTTAATTACCTCACAGCAGTGACAGGCGGATATTGTGTTACATTGGCAACACAGTACGGCGTGAAGTGTTGCACGTACATCACGAATAGCACCGAGGATCCGGTAGAGGTCATAGACCAAAAAATGGACGATATTCTCCAATTGAAGTGGGAATTTCGCCGAAAACACAATCTCACTCTTGCTGCTGTAGGTAATGAGCTGACTGGTTGGGTGTCATGGTTGAACCCGCGAAATTGGTTCTCCGGTTTGGGAGACTGGGCTCAAGGAGTCATAATGGATGTTGGAAAGTTTCTCCTATGTATTTTAGGTGTTGTTATATCTATTGGATTGATATTTAGATGCGGGCAGGCTTTAATGAGGTGCAAACAAAGTACAAGAGTGATGAGTTTGAGGAGTGAGGAAACTGTAATTAACCTGGATTTGATTTATGACCCAATGATAGAAACCAGGATGTGATGAAAATGCGATTATACGGTCCGTTTCTTTCACCTGTTTTTCTGCTTTTCTCCAAGATAAAAAGACCCCCTTGGACGAAGAAGTTGACGAGACGCTATACAGACAACGGATGGACCAAAGAAAGAGTTTTTGACCACTTGAGAAATGGACACTTGATGAACTTTGCCATGGATCCCCAGTTTCCCTAGTATTTTTAAACTCACGCTAGCCCAACATTTTTTTGTAAATCTGATGGCACTGACAAAGCTTGTTGCTCATGCCTAAGGAGCAAAACAGCGCAAAGAAGACGACTTTCAACTGATACCGAACAAAACTTCGACGACAGATGTACATTTACCTGACATAGAATATCATTGCATTTTCCATAAGTGTTCTTCATCTTCATCTCTACAACCCTCAGGTAATAACACACATAGTATAGGGAATACAGGCACAGATATCAGCAATCACATATTCCCCCATTCATGTATCATCAACTAAAATGTGCTCCCCATTTTGTTCAAAAAAAAAAAAACCGAAAAGAGCTCGGTAAAGTTTGACAGCCCATCCACAGACCTGTACCGCAGGATAAGAAGGAATTCAAATGTATACTTCGCAATACCTCGAAGCTTGATTTACAACACGTACGGCACGATGATACATGACCCCCCAAACATGGACTCATACACACATGCTTCTGCTATCTCACTAGGTCATACCCTCTTCACACCTACTCCTCTCTCCTCCCCTACCCAACCATGGAAATGAATTAACCCCTGACATATATTTTTCTCCTTTTGAAGTGTTTTAGAAGGTGGCAGTTATTATTGACTGCCAAAGGGTGGACTGTCAAAGTCAGAAAAATATCTCTATGCACACTGCCATATTTGCACCTCACACTGGTCCGCGCTGCGCATGCGTGCGCTTTCCCGTGATAGCGCATACCCGCTGATGCGTGCACCCGCTCGCATCGGTATGCGTATTTACGGTAAGGAGTATGTAGTCGTAGCGTGCGACCCAATCGTTACATATTTCCACAATTAACGTAGTTTATAGATCATGGTCCCTTTGATAGATTCTGAAAGTTTGGTTAATATAGAATGTCCCTGAACGGAGGAATCCCTCTTTGTATTGTAGGAAGGGTCTAACAGGAGTCATACAGTAGTGTTTGGTACCCATCGGAAGAGTATTTAAATAGCAATATTCCGGTCTTGGTTTGGAGCGTATTAATCGCTCGTGCGAATAGTTATGGACATAAGGAGTTTATGTCCATTACTATTATTTACTCTTACTCAGGTATGCGGCGGGAAACCCAGTTTCCCACCCACCTGAGCTGTTTGAAATCGTCACAGCCCACCTGTATGAATCACCCTATGACCTTTTGTTATAATACGAAGCCGAATTCCTGTGTCCAATGGACGATAAGATTGTAGGGACCATTGGATTGCATTGTGTGTGGAGCATAAAAGACGGGCCTTTGGCATCCAGCTTTCACTTCTCATCAAACGGTTCTCATTGCTGATAATCGGGAAGCTGGATGTCCAGAAGCGCTTGCGATCGTTACCCTTGTGCGTAAGTTTTTCTCCGTGATCATATTGTCTTACTGTGAGCCATTTCTCTTATCTCTCTCTCTCTCTCTCTCTCTACTCTTTCTCTCGTATTTTCCCTTGATTAGATTGTATTGTATTGTATTGTATTTATAGTGTAGTTATTTGGTTAGGAAGTCTCTGTTATATTGTAGTGTATCATTTGTACTGTGATTCCTTTTTACAAGTATATTAGTTATAATACATTTAATAGGCTTTGGACCCTAAACAAGTATCTGTGTATTTTCTCATAGTGTTAAGTGTTCACAGAGCGTCGGTGACGCTCAAGCAGCTTTGTAGTTAATCAGGTTACACCAGGTTGCACTTACACATTGTCTCTACACTAAGGTATACTGTGTATCTCATTGTTAAAGGTATAGATATCAAGGTATAGCGTTGTGAGCGTCTGCGCCGCTGGTGATCTCCTCGTGGTCACGAGCGTCCGCTACGCCATAGCGAATCATTTCGTTTGTCTGTAGCCAATAGTGTGCCAGTCTGTGATCTCTGGGCCGTGAGCGAACGCGACGCTTGAGTGTCTCGCCTATGGCTGAGCGATCGTTACGCAAGTAGCGTACCCTTACGGTACTTCTTACGTAGTCAGCGTACAGTGTTCTTAGACCTCTTAAAGGGTAATTTATACGATAAATAGATTCAGCTTTATCAACTCCTTGAATCACAGTTTCTAAACTAAAATATCTGTAAAATACTTTCTTCATATCCATGATCAGGAAGTTCCACTAGAGGTTTGTGACAATACTCTATTAATGACAGCCAGCCATCTTGCCGTAATGCTCATAAATCGATCCACCTCCCATTCTTGTGTAATTTAGACTTCCAAGAGAGAGGGACGGTATATCCTTTTATAGTGTGTAGAGTGGGTTGGGGTGAGGGGGGCACACAGTTTAAGTCACCTACTTGACTTCAATGCGAAATGACCCCTGACATTTCTCGAGGCAACTGCAAAATTCAAGACTCTGAGGGCTTATCCCCATCTTACTTTCAGACCCAACATTACATAGCCTCCATGGTGCGGCCGTTCTCAGCTGTTAGATCAATGTCTCTCTATACTAATACCCTCACAAAAGACCATTTCTGACTATTATAAATTCCTAAATGAGGTCCTAGATCATGACTTGGTCAGTCAGTGGATGCACCAGTGGCTGACACAATTCCTAACTCTTTCTATTAGGGGTTAATACGAGGATTGTTGAGATTGTGCGCACTGTTGATTGCTAGTACATAGAACAAGCTTTTCTTAAACGTGTATCATAGGGCTTATTTGCCCCCCCTCCCCCTTTCCCCACAGACAATATACAATAGGTCTGTCTGATTCTCATACTTGCCCTAGATGTGTCAAGGAGGAGGCAACTTTGTGCCTTTTACTCCTAAGTGGGCCGATCTGGGCATTTTGTCCGAGGGGGCAGAGACATATAGGGGGTCATTCCGAGTTGATCACTCGCTGCCGATTTTTGCAGCGCAGCGATCAGGTGAAAAAACTGCATTTCTGAGCATGCGTATGCCCCGCAATGCACACGCGCCACGTACGGGTACAAAGCTCTTTGTGGTTGTGCTCAGATTCTAGCAAAGTTTTCCTTCGCACTGGCGGCCGCAAGAAGATTGACAGGAAGGGGGCGTTACTGGGTGTCAACTGACCTTTTTCAGGGAGTGTTTGCAAAAACGCAGGCGTGTCTGAAAAAACGCAGGCGTGGCTGGGCGGGTGTATGACGTCAAATCCGGACACGAATAGGCTGAAGTGATCGCAAGTGCTGAATAGGTTCAGAGCTACTCTGAAACTGCACAAACTGTTTTTGTAGAGCTCGGCTGCACATGCGTTCGCACTTTTGCTAAGCTAAAATACACTCCCCAGTGGGCGGCGGCATAGCGTTTGCACGGCTGCTAAAACTAGCTAGCGAGTGATCAACTTGGAATGACCCCCGTAGAACGGAAGTAATACCATCTGGACTCTGAAGGGGACCTATACACCATCATATCTATATTGTTTGAACACTTGTAGGGTGTTGATTCTCCCAACAATGGGGGTAATTCCGAGTTGATCGTAGCATCAAATTTGTTAGCAGTTGGGTAAAACCAAGTGCACTGCAGGGGGGGCAGATATAACATTTGAAGAGAGATTTAGATTTGGGGGGGTTATTTTGTTTCTGTGCAGGGTAAATACTGGCTGCTTTATTTTTACACTGCAATTTAGATTTCAGTTTGAACACACCCCATCCAAATCTAACTCTCTCTGCAAATGTTATATCTGCCACACCTGCAGTGCAAATGGTTTTGCCCAACTGCTAACAAATTTGATGCGGCGATCAACTCGGAATTACCCCCAATATTACACTATTTTATGTTTGTTTTTTCTTTATTTTGCATGAAATTAACTGTTTTACTGGAATCAGTTGAAAATGTGGAACACCATTGTAAAGAATATTGCCAACTGGAACAATAGCATAGCGCAAGTGAGGTTATTGTTTTTATATAAGTCTATTTGTGTAAATTGGTGATTTATTTCTGACCTATGCTGCTTTAAAGTGCAGCACCATTGAATTTCTGTTCTAGCTTAGAGGTCAAGTTAGAAGAACATAAGGCATGTGTTTTCTCATAGCTCCCACTCACTTCCCCATTTTTTGCATAGTCATACCAACTTCAACATGCATGCATGGTGCGGAACCCGCCACGCACAGCAACTAATAGGGAGAACTAGGTAATAGGCGTGAGTAGAAAACCTTTGGCGCAGCAGGTCAATAGTGCAGTAAATAACCGGTGCAGTAAATAACTAATGAGGTAAATAGTTAGAATGGATATTTATTGTTTCAATTTAGTATCTAAGCTTTATGGGATATAAGCAATATGACAATATATAAATAGGATTTCTCTGCGTTCACTTTCTGCAGAAATAGGTAAAAGGGAACTTGGAAAGTGGTGAAAAATAATAAAGTTATGCAGAATGGGTAAGAGTATGAACAGTGGTTTGTCGCTTAAAAATACAAATGGAGATAAAAAGAAACATAAAAGTCCCTGACGAAGCACGGCACTACAGAGCCGAGTGATACGCGTTAGTCCACGCCTACCACGCCTCAAACACGGAGACCGCAAATCCCTGTAAGATTCTGGCACACACTTAACAGAGATCCAAATACACAGGTGCCTGTGTACAACACCACCGCTCCCGGGGAGAGGACGCCGCACTGACCTACATGAGATCAAAGGAGGACCGAAGGACAGGTATCCCTTACAGCGGGAGTCATGTAAGTGCACAGCTGTAGCACCGTCCCACCCACGAACAAAACAAGGAACTACCAGATTTAATTGAGATTGCCTCCGTCTAAAAGGAAATTACTTATTAGCAAGGACTTTGTTCATTGACATTAGCGATATCCCTTAAGAGGATCTAACTACTTGTTTTTTTTCCACAGATCATTTTGAACCTTTCATTTGTATTTTTATATATATTTTTTATTTTTATGTTTTTTATTTTATTTGTATTTTTAATAGACAAACCACTATTTATACTCTTACCCATTCTGCATAACTTTATTATTTTTCACCACTTTCCAATTTCCCTTTTTCCTATTTCTGCAGAAAGTGAACGCTGAGAAATCCTATTTACATATTGTGATATTGCTTTTATCCCATAAAGCTTAGATACTAAATTGAAACAATAAATATCCGTTCTATTTACCTCATTTAGTTATTTACTGCACTATTGACCTGCTGCGCCAAAGGTTTCCACTCACGCCTACTACCTTTATATCTTGAAAATTGGATTAGAATTTTCCCAGACCAAACCTAGGCTGCACGGATCCCCCACACTACATAACAAAACAACATTCTATTAGGGAGCGCAGAACAGACAACATGCACCAATAATAGGGAGATCTGTACAGCCATGGGCTGCTGGGTATACACCTGTTGTGATTCTTTCTGTCTTGAAAAAGGCTCAGATGGAGCCGAAACGTCGACACGATATGCTGACATGCTGACCGTCTCTATGTGAGACATACCTGTGAGTGGCAATAAATTTCTCTATTTTCAAGGAAGTGGTGAGTGCCTGTACTTTTTCTGGATATATTTTGGACTTCTTGGGAACCCTTTATGGAGCACCGCCTATGTTGTGGACTGCAGCAGTGAGTGTGGACTTAATGGATATATATATATATATATATATGTGTGTGTGTACATGAATATGTACAATTACAAAATATAAAAACATATAAAGGAATATAGAGGTAGGTTATCTGTAATGCAGGAGGTGATCATGATCAATGCATTTCGTCTATGCAGACTTTTTCAAGGCGTAATGTTCTACTGGGACTGGACTTGTATTTATGCCCCAAACACTTCTAAGCCAGGTAGTGACATCACTTCCGATTGGGGAATAGAATAAAGTGCTATACATGTAGTATTGCTGTTATGCAGCCTTTATTTATCAGGGCCGTAACTTCGTGTGTGCTGGTGCCTGGCACAATGCACAGTTGCCCTGAGGGCGCAGCTGGCCGCATCCCCGTTCCAAGGGGACTTTAGTCAGCGGCATTGTAATGAGTCAAACTGACTCATTACAAGCCGCCTGTGTGTGCTAGGAGAGGAGCAGCAGCTTCGGGGGCAGGGGAGAAGGAGGAGGTAGGGGGACTCGGGAGCTGCAGCAGCGCTATGTAATTGGTGGCGGCGCCGCTGCAGCTGTCCTTCTCCTTCCACATAGGCTGGCCGCCGCCGCTGTGAATGCTGGGATGCGCTTCCCTCATCCCAGCATTCACAGCGGCGGAGAGACGGTAAGTATCTATTATCTATTCTATCTGTCTATCTATCTATCTATCTATCTATCTATCTATCTATCTATCTATCTATCTATCTAATGTGTAAAAGGTGGACTCTGTCTGCAGTAATGTGTAAAAGGTGGACTCTGCAGTAATGTGTAGAAGGTGGACGCTGACTGCCCTAACATGTGAAAAGGGGTCTCTGTTGTCATAATGTGTAAAAAGGGGGACTCTGCCGTAATGTGTAAAAAGGGGGACTCTGTCTGCTGTAATATGTAAAAAGGGGACGCTGTCTGCTGTAATGTGTAAAAAGGGGAATCTGTCCACCGTAATGTGTAAAAAGGGGCTCTACCTGGTGTAGTGTCGCTACTGTGTGGCGTAATATGAATTGGTAATATTTTGTGGCCACACTCCTTCCCCATTAAGCTACACCCCTATGTTTTGGACGCGCGCCTACGGCGCGCACTGCCCCTATTTCGCATAAGGGAGGGTGCCGATGCCATTTCTTGTACACAGCGCTAAAATGTCTAGTTACGGCACTGATATATATATATATATATAAATAAAATATAGATATATATATATATATAGCTACTATATAAAAGTGAAAATTTGTCCTTCCGTCTGTATTTCTATACAAATCCACAGTTTACAAGTGAAGATCGTGATATTTTACATACGAGCGTATTAAAACACGGCGGAGGCAGCTAAAAAAAAAATTGAAATTCCTAGCACCCCTAGGTGGGAGACAGCAGCACAGAGTATATCAGGAGACAGCATAACTGCGGAATTTCTGGAACAATGTACTCAAAAATTGGTACACATATGCCTTACAATCTGGGAACAAACACTGTGGGGGTCACACACCCCTAGCACCCCTAGGGGTGGGACAGCAGCACAGAGTATGTGAGCAGACAGCATAACTGTGGAAGGGCTGGAGCAATTTACACCAAACTTGGTACACATCTGACTTACAATCTGGGAACAAATTCTGTGGGGGTTAGACACCCCTAGCACCCCCAGTGGTGGGACAGCAACACAGAGTATTTCAGCAGACAGCATGACTCTGGAATGCCTGGAGCAATTTACACCAAACTTGCTACACAAATTACTTACACTCTGGCAACAAACACTGTGGGGGTAACACACCACAAGCACCCCTAGGGGTGTCCCAGCAGCACAGCGTATTTCAGGAGACGGCATAACTCCTGAATGCCTGGACCTATTTACAACAAACTTGGTACACAAGTGACTTTCAGGCTGGGAACAAACACTGTGGGGGTAACACACCCCTAGCACCCCTAGGGGTGAGGCAGCAGCACAGAGTTTTTCAACAGACCGCATAACTCTGGAATGCCTGGACCTATTTACAACAAACTTGCTACACAAGTGACTTACACTCTGGGAACAAACACTGTGGTAGTAACACACCACTAGCACCCCTAGGGGTGGGCCAGCAGCACAGACTGTATCAGGACATACATGATATGTCAGTGATGACAGGGCTGCATGTGACAGGGCCAGTGACATGATGTCAGGTGGGGAATGCAGGTAGCACGAACCCACACACTGAGAGTTATACAGTGAAAGTAGCACGGTCCCCCAGCAGCACAGAGTATATCAGGAGATACATAATGTGCTGCGCTATATAAGAAACTGTGAAAAAATCTATAATTTCACAGGGGCACTGACATGATGTGAGGAGGGGAATGGAGGCAGCAGGAAGCCACAGACTGAGAGTTGTATAGTGGGAAGAGCAGGGTACCCCAGCTAGTATATATATATATATGTATATATATATATATACACAGGGCCGCCATCAAGGGAGGGCTACGGGTACTTCAGTCCCGGGCCCGGACAGAGATGGGGGCCCTGCCGCTGGCTTCTACTTCTAAATCTTGTGCGGTGCAGGACGTTGTCACTGTGGAGGAGGAGGAGGGCGGAGCGGAGCAGCGTCTGCGAGACACAGTGAGCAGCAGCCTCTCTCCCTCTTCCTGCACATGGTCGTGCTGACGCTCAGCACTCCCTGCTCCCCAGGGTCCCAGCTTCTCTCCTCCAAGCCATATCTCCTTTGACCCTGCTCCCTCCCGCAGCGTAAGCTACCCGCTCCCTCCCGTGGCGGTAGCTAAGGGACAGGAGGAAGCGAGATGCTCGGTGTGCTCCCTGCGTTTAACTGTGCCCCGGAGCCCGGCACTGCAACCTTATGGGGAGAAGGACCGCAATGTGCTGCCTGCTGCTAGGTCCCCTGCAGCTCCTTCTACTGCTTGCCCTCAGGTAGAACAAAGGTAAGAATGGTAAGTGAAATAGGGAGTTTCCACCCAATGTTATTCTTGATAATGAAGTCTGGTGGCATTTAGCAGTTGGTCTAACTATCTCTCCCTATACTACCTACCTTTTGCTGGCACCCCGCACTGCTGAGAAGTCTCACTGGCTCCTTACAATAATCTAAAAATACTATAAACATTTATATTATTTTTTTATTATTAATTTTAATTTTGTAAAGTGCCACACACACTTTATTATACAGTGCAAATAGCTAAATAACCGGGTTGGTGCTGATATGCCGTTGGTCAAAATACTAACCATAGTATCCCAATGGTTAGAATTCCGACAGGGGCGGATAAGTAGGAAAACCTTCACCCCCTACCCCCCCTTCCTGTAGCCTAAACCTAACCCTTCACCACTGCAGCCTAGCCCTAACCATCCCCAGTGGTGCCTAAACCTAACCCTTCACCACCGCAGCCTAGCTCTAACCATCCCCAGTGGTGCCTAAACCTAACCCTTCACCACCGCAGCCTAGCCCTAACCATCCCCAGTGGTGCCTAAACCTAACCTCCCCTTCCCGCAGCCTAAGCCTAATCCTCCCTGGGAGTGCCTAAACCTAACCCTTCACCACCGCAGCCTAGCCCTAACCATCCCCAGTGGTGCCTAAACCTAACCCTTCACCACCGCAGCCTAGCCCTAACCATCCCCAGTGGTGCCTAAACCTAACCCTTCACCACCGCAGCCTAGCCCTAACCATCCCCAGTGGTGCCTAAACCTAACCCTTCACCACCGCAGCCTAGCCCTAACCATCCCCAGTGGTGCCTAAACCTAACCCTTCACCACCGCAGCCTAGCCCTAACCATCCCCAGTGGTGCCTCCCCTTCCCGCAGCCTAAGCCTAATCCTCCCTGGGAGTGCCTAAACCTAACCGATGCCTTCCGGCAGCATAAATCTAATCCCCCTCCCCACAGCCCAACCCTCACCCTGCAGTCTAAACCTAACCTGACCCTCTCCCCGTGCGGCTTACCTATCCGGCAGACGGGCAATGACTATCTTGGCTATCAGCATTCTGGCGCTAGGCTTGTGATCCTACTCGGGATGCCGGGGCTGGAATTCCAATCAGTGTCAGGATTCTGCCGACAGTATTTTGACTGCCTGGATCCTGTCCGCTGGGATCCCGACCAGATCCCAGATTACCCATCCCTCCTTTTTTATTATTACAAATCAACATTGAAGTAGAGCTGCTCTTTTTACATATATTGTATACTAGCACAGATCATCTTTTAATTACCAAGAAGGCTTGTACCATCCAGGGACGTAACTACGTGTGTGCCAGGTGTGCCTGGCACACCGCGCAGTCGCCCTGTGGGCGCAACTGCCCACATTCCCTAAAGTCAGACTCAGTGGCACTGTAATGGGTCAAATTGACTCATTACAAGCCGCCTGTGCCGGAGCCAGGAGAGGAGCAGCTCTGGGGGCCGGTGAGAAGGAGGAGGAAGGAGGGGGATTCGGGAGCTGCAGTAGCGCTATGTAATTGCTGGCGGCGCCGCTGCAGCAGTCCCTCTCCTTCCACATAGGCTGGCTGCCGCTGCTGTGAATGCTGGGATGCGCTTCCCTCATCCCAGCATTCACAGCGGTGGCGGGCAGTCAGTGCGGAAGGAGAGGGACAGCTGCAGCGGCGCCGCCACCAATTACATTGCGCTGCTGCAGCTCCCAAGTCCCCCTCCCTCCTCCTCCTTCTCCCCTGCCCGGGATCTGCAAGCAGCTGCTGCACCGAGGAGCCTGACTGCCTGAGCCAGTGGAGAGACGGTAAGTATCATCTACTCTGTCTATCTGTCTGTCTGTCTGTCTATCTATCTATTCTGTCTACCTAATGTGTAAAAGGGGACGCTGTCTGCTGTAATGTGTAAAAAGGGGACGCTGTCTGCCGTAATGTGTAAAAAAGGGACGCTGTCTGCTGTAATGTGTAAAAAGGCGGACGCTGTCTGCCGTAATGTGTAAAAAGGGGATGCTGTATGCCGTAATGTGTAAAAAGGGGGATGCTGTCTGCCGTAATGTATAAAAAGGGGAACGCTGTTTGCTGTAATGTGTAAAAAGGGGGACTCTGTCTGCCGTAATGTGTAAAAAGGGGACGCTGTCTGCCGTAAGGTGTAAAAAAGGGACACTGTCTGCCATAATGTGTAAAAAGGGGGACTCTGTCTGCCGTAATGTGCAAAAAAGGGACTGATAAAGCTAAATATTTATCTTATATAATACCCTTTATGAGGTCTAAGAACGCTGTACGCTATCTACGTATGAAGTACCGTAAGGGTACGCTCGTTGCGATCGCTTAGCCGTGGTCGAGACGCTCAAGCGTCGCGTTCGCTCACGGCCAAGAGATCACAGGCAGGCACGCTATTGGCTGCCGACTAACGTAATGATTCGCTATAGCGTAGCGGACGCTCGGGACCACGAGGAGATCACCAGCGGCGCTGACGCTCACAATGTTAAACCTTTGTATCTAAACCATAAACAGTGTATTGTGCAATAAAACCCTAGTGTAATGATAGAGTGTAAATGCAACACAGTATAACCTTATTACCTTTAAAGCTGTTCTAGCGTCACCGACGCTCTGAGAATACTTAACACTATAAGAAATACACAGATACCTGGGCTTAGGGTCCAACGCCTAATATATATATATATTATGAATGATATACTTGCAAAAGAATTAATACAAATACAAATCATACACTACAATATAACATAGACTACCTAACCAGATAACTACACAGGAAATACAATACAATTACTATTTAAGGGAAAATAAGAGAGAAAGAGGAGAAGAGAGAGAGAGAGAGAGATTGGCCCACAATAACAAGAAGATCAATATAGTTGCGGAGAAAACTTACGCACAAAGGAAACGATCGCATGCGCCTCTGGACATCCAGCTCCCGATTTTCAGCAATGATAACCGTTGAAGAGTGAGAGCTGGATGTGATCGGCCTGTCTATTTATGCCCCACACACAATGCAATTCAATGGTCCCTACAATCTCATTGTTCATTGGACACAGGAATTCCTCCTCGCATTATAACAAAAGGTCATAGGTTGATTCATACAGGTGGGCCGTGACTATTTCTAACAGCTCAGGTGGGAGGGAAACTGGGTTTCCCGCCGCATGGATAAGTAAGTGCAAATACAGTAAATGTTCATAAACTTCTTATGTCCATAACTATTCGCACGAGCGATTAATCTGCTTCAAACCAACACCGGAATATTGCTAATTAAATACTCTTCCGATGGGTACTAAACACCACTGTATTACTCCTGTCTGATCCTTCGTATCAAACAAAGAGGGATTTCTCTGTTCACGAACATTCTATATTAACCAAACTTTCAGAATCTATCAAAGGGACCATGATCTACAAAATACATTATATAGTGAAAATATGTAACGATTGAGTCGCACGCTACGATCACATAAACTCTACCGTAAATACGCATACCGTGCGCCTGCGGGTGCCCGCGACTGTGAGTATGCGCACGTACGGGAGAGCGTACGCATGCGCAGCACGGACCTGTGTGAGGTGCAAATATGGTAGTGTGCATAGAGATATTTTTCTGACTTTGACAGTCCACCCTTTGGCAGTCAACAATAACTGCCACCTTCTAAAACATTTCAAAAAGAGAAAAATATATGTCAGGGGTTAATACATTTACATGGTTGGGTAGGGGAGGAGAGGAGAAGGTAGGAAAAGGGTATGACCTAGTGAGATAACAGAAGCATGTGTGTATGAATCCGTGCTTGGGGGTCATGTATCATCGTGCCGTACGTGTTTTAAATCAAGCTTCGAGGTATTGCGAAGTATACATTTGAATTCCTTCTTATCCCGTGGTACGGGTCTGTGGATGGGCTGTCAAACTTTACCGAGCTCTTTTCGGCTTTGGTTGTAACAAAATGGGGGAGCACATTTTAGTTGATGATACATGAATGGGGGAGATATGTGATTGCTGATATCTGTGCCTGTATTCCCTATCGACTATGTGTGTCATTACCTGAGGGTTGTAGAAATGAAGAAAAGACATAATTACGGTAAATGCGGTGGTATTCTATGTCAGGTAAATGTACATTCGTCGATTGAGGTCTTGTTTGGTGTCTGTTGAATGCAGTCTTCTTTGTGCTTTTGCCCATAAGGTGCGAGCAAAAGCTGTCAATGTCCATAGATTTACAAAAGTGTTGGGCTAGCGTAATTTTAAAATTTCTAGGGAAACTGGGGATCCATGGCATAGTTTATCAAAAATCTGTGTATCAGGTTGTCAAAACTTCTTCTTTAATCCATCTGTTGTCTGTATATCGGCTCATCAAATTCCTCATCCAAGTGGGTCTTTTTACCTTGGAGGAAACGGAAAAACAGGTGAAAGAAACGGACCGTAGAAATCGCATTTTCATCACATCATTGTTTCTACATTTGGGTCATAAATCAAGTCCATTGGAATTACAGTTTCCTCACTCCTTAAACTCACTACCCTAGTACGACGATTGCACCTCATTAAAGCCTGACCGCATCTAAATATCAAGCCAATCGTTATGATAACACCTAAGATACATAGGAGAAACTTCCCAACATCCATTATGACTCCTTGAGCCCAGTCTCCTAAACCAGAGAACCAATTTCGCGGGTTCAACCATGACACCCAACCAGTCAGCTCATTACCTACAGCAGCAAGAGTGAGATTGTGTCTCCTGCGAAATTCCCACTTCAGTTGGAGAATATCGTCCATCTTTTGGTCTATGACCTCGACCGGGTCCTCGGTGCTATTCGTAATATATGTGCAACATTTCACGCCGTATTGTGTTGCCAGTGTGACACAATATCCGCCTGTCACTGCTGTGAGGTAATTGAGAACCATTCTATGCTGTACCAGTTCTGTTTTATAAGCCTGAAGTTCTCTTCCAGTATACCTAAACGTGTCATCATACATTTCAGTGATATTATCTAACAAATTGGCGAGCGCAGATATGTATTTATAATTCAACACTCCTCTAGCGGTGCGAGTGATATCTAACGCGATTAGAAACTGAATCCCGGTGGATTCATGGATCATGTCAGAGGCCGGATGCTCTGTTCTTTCTATCAGGTGCCGTTTAACTACGTGCTCGTAATGGGTGTGAGTATAAGGAGTTTGGGCAACACGGTGTATGTCTTTCATTTTATCATGTGATACAGTCATTACTTCAGGCAGTACTTTTCCAATATAACACAATCCTTCAGAGTTTGGGGCAAGCCACTTATACGCCTTTCTCCCGCATATGAAATATGCATCATCGGGGAGAACATATGGGACGGAGTAGGACATAACCATATTACACACCTTCCATGTGAAATCTCCTAACCCTAATTCTTCCATCTGCTTAGTACACGTATCAGGTTGTACGATATGTGCACAGTATCCTGGTGATACCTCTCCAACTCTCGTAATCCTATTTCCTAAGGTATACCTATACCGGAAAGATTTTCCTCTACTGGCTATGTGGCGTATAAGCTCTGTATCTGTAGGCATTCTATCTGCTCTATGAGAAAAGGTCATGGTTTGATTACTCCATGACACTTCCCAATTTCCCGGCTTTCGGGGATTGGAGATGTTAAAACATAATAGGGACCTATCCACATGGTATTGGTGGAGCTTCAAACTAGGAGGGCTGGAGATATTAAACCTCCTGTCCACCGGTCTCCCACCACTTAACTCAAGTACCTCCCCTAACGTTAAAGGAAATGGTACTAGCCCTGATTTGCTATGACCTTGAGGTACTTGAGAGCATACCCAACAATCTGTTTTATTTAACACACTACCCACTAAGGAGTGATAGTCACTCAATGGATGCCGGTCCATATGGATATTAAAACTGGATTGGCATTTCTTTATGCACCCATCCTCAATGACATTGTTACAGAGCCGACAGATACAGTTTTCTTCAGCTAACAATCCTTCACAATTCCTTCTATGGTCAATGTTATCCGATCGTTTTCTGATACTCGCCTTTGCTTGTTGATTATGTTGTTCTTGGAAAACTACGCCTCCATCTCTGTCATCAGAACCCATTCCAGAACCTCTCTCGACCTCCATGGTACTCTCGCCGGAACAGACTGCTCTGGTCAACGTCATGGTCAACAGGAAAATCCGGATCACAGTCTCTTGGGGCAAGTCCATCTTGTAGGAGGAAACGGAGAAGAATGAGAAGGGAAAAAAAAATAATTGAGGGAGATGGGATGGGAAGTTGGAGAAAAACAATAAAAGGGAACAGGGGATCGACAACTGCTTTTGGTCTTGTGATTTTCAATGCTCAGGTGCCGCCTCAGTCCTCCTGGAACAGACACTCCAGTGATACAACCTCTACCGTCTGTTCCTTATCACGGGGCCTCTCTGGATCAGCAACCTTTTTACAGTGGGACGAATGAACCCAAGTCTCTCTCTCAGCAACCTTCAATGCTGTAGTGCTAGTCAATAAGACCTGGTATGGTCCTTCCCATCTGTCAATAAGGCAACCTGAGCGTAGAAAATTCCGTATCATTACATAATCCCCAGGTTCAATGTCATGACAATTACTATCTGGTAAATCAGGAATCGCTAACTTCAGATTATCATTTTGATTCCTTAACTGTTTACTCATGTTAATCAAGTATTTTACAGTCACTTCATTGTTACACTTCAAATCATCCTGAGGGTTAATCATAACATGCGGTTGTCGACCAAACAAGATTTCAAAAGGAGACAGATTAAGAGGGGACCTGGGAGTGGTTCTGATGCTGTACAGTACAATGGGTAAAGCTTCTGGCCATGTCAATCCTGTCTCTGCCATCACTTTACTCAGTTTATTTTTAATAGTGCTGTTCACTCTTTCCACTTTCGCACTCGCCTGTGGACGGTATGGAGTGTGCAGCTTGCTATCAATTCCCATCAATTTACACATTCCTTGAAAGACATCACCTGTAAAATGGGTACCCCTATCACTTTCGATAATTCTAGGGATACCGTATCTACATACAAATTCCTGCACAATTTTCTTAGCAGTAAACATAGCGGTATTTGTGGCCGCCGGAAATGCTTCGACCCAATTTGAGAAAACATCTATACAAACAAGTACATATTTCAAATTTCGACAAGGGGGTAATTGAATAAAGTCAATCTGTATTACCTGGAAAGGGCCGCCGGCAGGTGGGATATGAGATGGTTCTGTAGGTATTGCCTTTCCGATGTTCTTTCTCAGACAGGTAAGGCATGACATTGCCCTTTTACTCGCATGAGATGAAAATCCTGGGGCACACCAATATGCTCTTACCAACTTGCACATCCCTTCCTTGCCCAGATGAGTCAGCCCGTGAGCTGCCTCAGCTAAACATGGAAGGTATGCTTTGGGGGCCACTGGTTTACCGTGTCCATCCGTCCAGAGTCCTGAGGACTCCTGACCATATCCTTTTGCCTTCCAGACTGCCTTTTCCTGTGTGGAACACAAATTTTGCATCTCACACAACTTCTGTGTGTTGATGGTATTAAATACCATCAGTTGTGTGGTGTCTGTCTGTCTGGGGGTAGCAGCTGCTAATTTAGCAGCTTCGTCTGCTCGGCTGTTACCAAGTGATACTGGGTCTTGGCTATATGTGTGTGCTTTACACTTGATAACAGCCACTCTGTCGGGTTCCTGTATCGCTGTTAGAAGCCTTTTTATGTGAGCTGCATGCGCTACCGGTGTACCAGCTGCCATCATGAAATTTCTGAGGCGCCATAGGGCTCCGAAATCATGGACTACCCCGAATGCGTATCTAGAATCGGTGTAGATATTGGCTGATTTGCCCTTAGCCAATTCACATGCTCTGGTTAGGGCGACCAGTTCAGCAACCTGGGCTGAGTGAGGTGGGCCTAGCGGTTCCGCTTCTATGGTGCCTTGGTCATCTACGACTGCGTATCCAGTACACAAGTCTCCCGAGTCTGACTGTCTATGACAACTACCGTCCGTGTAGAACGTAAGTTCTACATCTTCCAGTGGGTTGTCACTGATGTCAGGCCTTGCGGTAAAATTTTGGGTCAAATATTCCATACAATCATGTGTGTCTTCCTTTGTATTAAATTCTCCTTCCCCACCACTCTCATCCTCCACCCTTTGTGCCTGTCCAGGCACACCTGGGAGATATGTTGCAGGATTTAATGCACTGCATCTCCTTATGGTGATGTTTACGGGGGCAATTAGTGCCAATTCCCATCTTGTAAACCGCGCTGATGAGACGTGTCTGGTTTGGGCAGAATTTAACAAGGCTGACACTGCATGTGGTGTATGAATTGTGAGGTTGTGACCTAGCACGACGTCTTCGCTTTTCGTTACTAGCAATGCTATCGCAGCAACGCTTCGCAAGCATGTGGGGAGGGATCGCGCTACCGTATCTAGCTGAGCGCTGTAATATGCTACCGGCCTGCTGGCATCACCGTGCTTTTGGGATAGTACGCCTGCCGCGCAACCAGCACTTTCTGTTCCGTATAGTTCAAAGGGTTTCCCATAGTCTGGCATACCCAATGCTGGTGCCTGCGTTAGGCACTGTTTAAGTCTCTCAAATGCTGTCTCAGACTCGTCTGTATGCGAAATCCGATCAGGTTTGTTTGAGGAGACCATCTCCTGCAAGGGTAACGCCAGGATGGAAAACCCTGGGATCCAATTACGGCAATACCCACACATTCCTAAAAATGTTCTGATCTGTTGCTGGGTTTGGGGCAGAGTCATGTTTCTAATTGCTTGAATTCTATCAGCGGTCAGGTGTCTCAGTCCTTGTGTTAGACAGTGTCCCAAATATTTTACCTTAGTTTGGCATAATTGCAACTTGTCTTTGGAAACCTTGTGTCCTGTGTCTGAAAGATGAAACAGGAGCTGTTTCGTATCCTTCAGGGATGCTTCCAATGAATCAGAACACAGTAGTAGATCATCCACGTACTGTATTAATACTGATCCACTCACTGGTTGGAAAGACTGTAAACAATCATGCAAAGCCTGAGAAAATATACTTGGGCTATCTATGAATCCTTGTGGTAATCGAGTCCATGTGTATTGGACTCCTCTGTATGTAAATGCAAACAAATATTGACTGTCAGGGTGCAGAGGTACCGAAAAGAAAGCGGAGCAGAGGTCAATAACAGTGAAAAATTTCGCAGTGGGAGGGATTTGCATTAGGATGACAGCTGGATTTGGCACTACGGGGAACTGACTCTCAACTATTTTGTTAATCCCCCTTAGATCCTGCACTAGCCGGTAACCCCTCCCCCCACTCTTTTTAACAGGGAAGATGGGACTATTGGCAGTGCTGGACGTTCTTACCAGAATGCCCTGTTGTAGCAAGCGCTCTATTACTGGGTAAACTCCTAACTCCACCTCTGGCTTCAGAGGGTACTGTGGGATTTTTGGAGCTATCCTACCATCTTTTACTTGTACAACTACCGGAGCTACGTTTGCCATTAATCCAGTGTCCTGTCCATCTTTAGTCCAAAGTGACTCTGGTATCTGAGATGTCATTTCTTCTACTTGGGAGGGAGTCCTATTTGTCATAATGGTATGTGACATTAATTTTGACGGGGAGTCTAACATGTCTCGCACTTCCTGAGCGTGATTCTCAGGTATGTCCAAGAATACACCTTCAGGAGTACAATAAATGACGCACCCCATTTTACACAGTAAGTCTCTTCCCAGGAGATTAGTCGGTGCCGATGCAGCCAGCAAAAAGGAATGCTTGGTATGTAAAGGCCCTACTGTAATCTCGGCTGGTTTGCTAACAGGGTAGTGCTGGACTACTCCCGTTACCCCTATGGCTGGAATTGTCTTACCAGTGGTTCTCATGCCCACTGTCGAATTTATCACTGATTTGGCCGCCCCTGTGTCTACAAGAAAGTTTAATGATTTACCAGCTACATTGATTGCAATTTCTGGTTCACTTCCAAGGCTTGCAATCAATTTTACTGGCTGCAGATTACAGGTATGGCCACACCCCTATTGGGTATGGTGACCTCCCTGAATCCCGCTGGCAGCAACTACTTGTGATGGAGTTAATTGGGAGCTACCAGAGGCTTGCCAGTCTCTGTTCGGGGGATATCTTTTTGTTTCCCCTGTATGTGGCTCATAACTCCGTTTCTGCGGACCCTGCTCCCAATGTCGTGTGTCATGTCGTTGTCTAGGGGGTTGGTATGAGTTTCGTGAATTCTTCATTCTACAATCTCGTGCCATGTGTCCCTGTTTATGACAAGAATAACAAGTAACCACATTTGACTTACCCACAGGGTTTGGTGATATAAACAAAGGCTGCCTTGTGGTCAGGGCCTGTATACTTACTGCCATTAACTTATCACCTTGTTGTTCCCTGTGTCTGGTGATGTTCCTATCGTGATCAATAGCAGCCTCTCTCAAAGTAGCCACAGACAGACCTCGCCAACATGGTTGTGTGGTCTGTACCCTAGTCTTTAATGATTCTTTTAAACCATCCATCAGTACCGATACTGCTACTTCTCGATGGTTTATGTTTGTTTTAATGTCCTCTATGCCTGTGTATTTTGCCATTTCTGATAATGCTCTGTGAAAATACTCTGCAGCTGTTTCTGACTCCTTCTGTTTAATGGAGAATATTTTGTTCCATTTAACTACGGCTGGGAAATACTCCTTTAACTGTAAAATTATTCTTTTTACATTGTCTTTGTTGTACACATCTGTAAGAGGTACATCCTGATCTAATCCACAGTCAGCTAAAAATTGAGCTGCGTCGACATTGGAGGGTAAACATGCTCTCAGCAATATCTGCCAGTCTTTGTTGTTGGGCTCTACAGTGTTACCTAGGTCTCTGATGTATTTTTGGCTGGCAACTAAGTCTTTTCTAGGGTCAGGGAATTCCGACACTATGGTCCTTAATTCCATTCGGGAAAATGGGCTGTACATGGCAATGTTCCTAACAGGAGTGACTCCTGAAGTGTCTGTTTTCCCATTTGGAACTACTATTACCTTAACAGGATTAACTCTAACAACCTCATTCTGTGTAGATTCTACAGGCTGTGGTGAAATAGTTTCAGCATAGTGTATGGTGCCGTACTTACCCGTTGATACGACCTCACCTATCCCTCCGCTAGGGGCCTTTGTTACTAATCTCGGGGGTGGAGCTGTGCCTACTGTGGTCTCTGCTATGGTGGCTGCTAGAGAGAGCGCTGAAATTGTTGCCGATTCGTCCTCTTGATCACACTCCTGAGGAAAGTTCAAAACAGGGTACAACTTGCACGGGTTAATACTTGCATTGGTTAATTGGTTAACATTATCTTTAACATTTACACAGTTGCTAAGTGTTTGTGTGTTACACCTTAGTGCGTCATTCTCCGCAACCAATTTTTCTCCCGATATATATGGTGGCGGTGGGGCCGTGGCTATCAGTTTTCTGATCGAGCCAGATCCCGCCGCCTGAGCCAATCCTCTCTGTATGTCACCCTCCTGTTGCCACAACTGTAAATAATCATAATGCTTGATTCGTCTCTTTGCTGATTTAATGAGACATATCCTTCTCCTTAAATTCGTTAACACTTCTGTGCTGAAGCTACCTACTCTTGGGAATTTCTCCCCGTCATGTATTGTCATTCTCTCCCATTCATCACATAAAGCTTCTGTGTGACTTCCGTATTTCTCATACATTACGTATCTTGCCGACCCGACTGGTCGGTTCACTGAATCAACCCGAACCGAGGTTGATCGCCCCCTACCTGAACAAGTGGCCCCCATAGTTCGAAGGTGTTGCTTTATTCAGCCAACCCTTACGCAAACCAAAATGTTCAAAATAGGCTGACGGTGGCGGTTTACCGAGTACCCCACTCACTCGCCCACGCCGACCAATACGACCTGATCACACCGATATGGTGCTGGCGTACTCGACCCAGGGCCCCTGCGACCTGAACCTCTATTTACTGGAACCTGTGAGGGTGATCCGAAGAACACTTACTCTTCCAGTAACTATTGGTTGTTGGATAGTTCCTGAGTGAGCAGCGAACCTCCCTTAAAATAAAAAAAATTACACAAATCACGTTAGAATGTACAAATAGCGTTTATGACCTTCGTACACAAATAGTACCGGTCAGGTTTACTAATGAACACAATTACGTGCGGTACAATCGTTCAGTACATAAGCAACTAATCTTATGTACGGAGCGACCAGTGGAATCGAAAATTACGGCTGCGAATTCCTTCAGCCAGAGCTTGTATGGCCTATATGGGTGTTGCACCAACCCTTTCTTGGTGTTGTGCCTGTGGACTGTATAGCGGACTTTCTTGTCTGCTGTACCTGAACCTGCTGGTCTGCTATGACCTCCTGGTCTGTTACAGTATGACCTCCTGGTCTGCTACACTCTAATGCTCAAATTGTATGTTTTAACCAGGGATGCCTCCCTAGCCACCATGTACGTCACTTACACGCATGTACCTCACGAGAACTCGACTTTTCTTGTGGTTCAACCTCAAAAATTGTAAAAACAAACACTCACTCACCACATATACACTTTTGTTTCTATTTCTATTTCTGCGCAGAAATTTCTCTTTAGACCAGATGTGTTACAAATTAGGAGAAGGATCTATTAATTTAAATTTCGAATGTTAAAATAGATTTGCGCGATTTATTGCCTTGCGTTATTTACCGCGTTGCGCTATTTATCGCGTTGAAAAAAAAATTAACACTTGTGATTTGAGTTACGTGGGCGTACCCGGACGCTCCACTGCGTGATATACGCTGCGTGCGTCGGCCTTTGGTTTGCGTACGCAAGTCTCAGTCCTTTGTTAGAGACACGTGTACGCAAAGCAAAGATCCACCGTAACACAATTTATACGTTTATCAATGTAGATGATCCTTTATCATCTACCATGCACCACACTGACTTCGCCTTGTCTCTCAGGCAAACCTGTGTGTTTGTCTATACTTTAACTATGTTACCTTTACTCTTAAACTATGAAATAGCGGCAAATCTCTCTTAGCACGTTTATCAACTATAAAACTGGCAAACAGGAGAGTGATATACGAAAATACATAAATGAAAAAAAAAGAAATGCAGATATATATGTGTGCGTGCGTGTGTACGCAAGACAGAGAAATAAACAGTTTTAAAAGAGACTAGCGTGTTGTTCTTACCTCCGGTTCCCGGATTCCTTCAGCACCCTTTACTAAGAGAAGCAGACGCTTATCCAAACAGCACTACGAGGAATATGATCTCCCGCCCTTTGCTGCTGGATAATGTCTGCTGAAATTACCTAGTGCAGATATGTGAAGGACAGGACGAGCCCGCAATTGATAAAGCTAAATATTTATCTTATATAATACCCTTTATGAGGTCTAAGAACGCTGTACGCTATCTACGTATGAAGTACCGTAAGGGTACGCTCGTTGCGATCGCTTAGCCGTGGTCGAGACGCTCAAGCGTCGCGTTCGCTCACGGCCAAGAGATCACAGGCAGGCACGCTATTGGCTGCCGACTAACGTAATGATTCGCTATAGCGTAGCGGACGCTCGGGACCACGAGGAGATCACCAGCGGCGCTGACGCTCACAATGTTAAACCTTTGTATCTAAACCATAAACAGTGTATTGTGCAATAAAACCCTAGTGTAATGATAGAGTGTAAATGCAACACAGTATAACCTTATTACCTTTAAAGCTGTTCTAGCGTCACCGACGCTCTGAGAATACTTAACACTATAAGAAATACACAGATACCTGGGCTTAGGGTCCAACGCCTAATATATATATATATTATGAATGATATACTTGCAAAAGAATTAATACAAATACAAATCATACACTACAATATAACATAGACTACCTAACCAGATAACTACACAGGAAATACAATACAATTACTATTTAAGGGAAAATAAGAGAGAAAGAGGAGAAGAGAGAGAGAGAGAGAGATTGGCCCACAATAACAAGAAGATCAATATAGTTGCGGAGAAAACTTACGCACAAAGGAAACGATCGCATGCGCCTCTGGACATCCAGCTCCCGATTTTCAGCAATGATAACCGTTGAAGAGTGAGAGCTGGATGTGATCGGCCTGTCTATTTATGCCCCACACACAATGCAATTCAATGGTCCCTACAATCTCATTGTTCATTGGACACAGGAATTCCTCCTCGCATTATAACAAAAGGTCATAGGTTGATTCATACAGGTGGGCCGTGACTATTTCTAACAGCTCAGGTGGGAGGGAAACTGGGTTTCCCGCCGCATGGATAAGTAAGTGCAAATACAGTAAATGTTCATAAACTTCTTATGTCCATAACTATTCGCACGAGCGATTAATCTGCTTCAAACCAACACCGGAATATTGCTAATTAAATACTCTTCCGATGGGTACTAAACACCACTGTATTACTCCTGTCTGACCCTTCGTATCAAACAAAGATGGATTTCTCTGTTCACGAACATTCTATATTAACCAAACTTTCAGAATCTATCAAAGGGACCATGATCTACAAAATACATTATATAGTGAAAATATGTAACGATTGAGTCGCACGCTACGATCACATAAACTCTACCGTAAATACGCATACCGTGCGCCTGCGGGTGCCCGCGACTGTGAGTATGCGCATGTACGGGAGAGCGTACGCATGCGCAGCACGGACCTGTGTGAGGTGCAAATATGGTAGTGTGCATAGAGATATTTTTCTGACTTTGACAGGACGCTGTCTACCGTAATGTGTAAAAAGGGGGACGCTGTCTGCCGTAATGTGTAAAAAGGGGGACGCTGTCTGCCGTAATGTGTAAAAAGGGGATCGCTGTCTGCTGTAATTTGTAGAAAGGGGGATGCTGTCTGCCGTAATGTGTGAAAAGGGGGACGCTTTCTGCCATAATGTGTAAAAAGGGGACGTTGTCTGCCGTAATGTGTAAAAGGGGGACACTGTCTGCCGTAATGTGTAAAAGGGGGATGCTGTCTGCAATAATGTGTAAAAAGGGAACGCTGTCTGCCATAATGTGTAAAAGTGGACACTGTCTGCCATAATGTGTAAAAAGGGGACGCTGTCTGCCATAATGTGTAAAAAGTGGACACTGTCTGCCATAATGTGTAAAAAGGGGACGCTGTCTGCCGTAATGTGTAAAAAGGGGGACACTGTCTGCCGTAATGTGTAAAAAGGGGGACGCTGTCTGCCGTAATTTGTAGAAAGGGGGATGCTGTCTGCCGTAATGTGTGAAAAGGGGGACGCTTTCTGCCGTAATGTGTAAAAAGTGGACACTGTCTGCCATAATGTGTAAAAAGGGGACGCTGTCTGCCGTAATGTGTAAAAAGGGGGACGCTGTCTGCCGTAATGTGTAAAAAGGGGGACCTGTCTGCCGTAATTTGTGGAAAGGGGGATGCTGTCTGCCGTAATGTGTGAAAAGGGGGACGCTTTCTGCCGTAATGTGTAAAAAGGGGACAATGTCTGCCGTAATGTGTAAAAGGGGGACACTGTCTGCTGTAATGTTTAAAACGGGGACGCTGTCTGCAATAATGTGTAAAAAGGGAACGCTGTCTGCCATAATGTGTAAAAAGTGGACACTGTCTGCCATAATGTGTAAAAAGGGAACACTGTCTGCCATAATGTGTAAAAAGTGGACACTGCCATAATGTGTAAAAAGGGGGCGCTGTCTGCCGTAATGTGTAAAAAAGGGGACGCTGTCTGCTGTAATGTGTAAAAAGGGCTCTACCTGGTGTACCGTAATATGAATTGGTATTATTTTGTGGCCACACCCCTTCTCAATGAAGCCATGCTCCTATATTTTTGCTGCGCGCCTACGGCGCACACTGCTTCTGTTTTGCACATGGGGGGGTGCCGATGCTGTTTCTTGCACACAGCGCCAAAATGCCTAGTTACGGCACTGGTACCATCTATGGGCACCCTGGAGATTGTCCCTGAGAACTCACAGCTGGCTGACAGATCATCATCCATGTTCATCTCCTATCTGACCATTTATTTCCAATTACTGCCTATTATCAATATTACTACTTATTCCAGGCCCTTCACATCTTAATGCTTAAACCCAGACAGAGGCGTTCTTATGCGGGCACCCACTCTAGACCTCTTATACTCCTTTTACACTCGCAGGCTGAGGTCATTCCCGGGAATGTGTCCCAGGATATTTCCCAGGACACATTCCCGGGAATGACCCTGTTACATTAGCGGCCCGACCCGGCATATTGCCGGGTCGGTGACGTCACCGCTGAGTCTCCCGGAGGCGGTGCTTGGAGATAATCTTCTCCGAGCACCGCCTCCTCCTATGCAGAGAACGGGTGCTGGGTCGCCTTGACCTGGTATACCCGTTTACACTGCACAGCTTCCCGGGATGGTCCCGGATTCAACCCAGGTCGAGTCCCGGGCCCCACAATTCCTGATGGCAGCCCTGTATATATATATATATATATATATATATATGTATATATATATATATATATATATATATATATATACACAGTATATATAGTGATTGCAAGGCTAATAGGGACATGAAAAATTAGTGTTTGCTTACATAAAACAATGTTTAAAACAATCTTTTTGTAGTTGTTTGTTTAAGTGTGGCACACTTTTTGTGTCAGCGGCGGTGTTCTGGGCATGCTCAGTGCACCTACCCCACTTCCTGTATATAAGTCCCGGATGTTCGTTATGGTGGAACACATCTGGAATGTATCAGACTTCCTGTGATGTGCTTCCTTTCTGTCATAGTTGGCTTAGACTCTTGTAGCAGTGGCCATTTTCTTGTGGAACACAGGGAGGAGATTTTTTGTGCATAATTCATGCTTGGAATCAGTTCCATATACATGGGAAAAACGGAATAGATAAAAGTTTTTAGTGTAAAATACTACAGTAAGTTTATATGTATACATTTCCTGTAGTAGCCATATTGGTCTTTAGCCCTCTATTCACCTATTTTATGTTCCATATGCACAGTAACTTACCATTGATGTTCATTTAGAGGTTAGTTGATGCCCTTAAATTTAGGGAGTGTCTATCCAATAGACTAATTTTGATAACCCATTCTGTTGATAGAAGACACCTCAAAGGTGGCGCTGTACCCCATATATATATATACAAATAGAAAATTCAGCACTCACCATAGCAAGCTCACTTGTCCTCACCTGTGTCCTCACCTGTGTAATCTCAATTGTTCTAAACCTGTGTCAGCTGCTCCTTTTTATCAGCCAGTGTCAGGTGACTAGTATACCTTTAAAAGCCATAAGATTTGTGGCAGGTATACATTAAACCTAGTGGGCATATTTGCAGTTATATTATGTGTGATACAGTTGCCAGGTTTTAATTTTTAAGGCGTTGTGATAGTGTAGGACCTGCATGAAGGTGGGGTACCTTGGCGAGCGGTTTGCAGGCTTCCGTGCATTGGCCAATTCACTAACTAAACCCCCATCATTTATTTATTGATGTTGAGGACAAGTGAGCTTGCTATGGTGAGTGCTGAATTTTCTATTTGTATGTATTTGGGTAGGTGGCTATGTGCTGTATGCACCCCACCCTATGAGTGGTGAGTGCAGACACTGCACCCCGCTTCTTTGGTGGTGAGTGCTGTGGTTTTCTATATTTGTTTGTATATATATATATATATATATATTAGAGATGAGCGGGTTCGGTTCCTCGGAATCCGAACCCCCCCGAACTTCACCCATTTTACACGGTTCCTAGGCGGACTCGAATCTTCCCGCCTTGCTCGGTTAACCCGAGCGCGCCCGAACGTCATCATCCCGCTGTCAGATTCTCGCGAGATTCGTATTCTATATTAGGAGCCGCGCGTCGCCGCCATTTTCACTCGTGCATTGGAGATGATAGGGAGAGGACGTGTGCAGCGTTCTCTCAGTTGTGTTCAGTGTGCTGCAAATATCTGTGCTCAGTGTGCTGCAAATATCTGTGCTCAGTGTGCTTGCAAATATCTGTGCTCAGTGTGCTGAAAATATCTACGTTCTCTGCCTGAAAAACGCTCCATATCTGTGCTCAGTCTGCTGCAAATATCTGTGCTCAGTGTGCTTTATTGTGGGGACTGGGGACCACCAGTATTATATAGTAGGAGGACAGTGCAGAGTTTTGCTGACCAGTGACCACCAGTATTATACGTTCTCTGTCTGAAAAACGCTCCATATCTGTGCTGCATTGTAGTATATAGTAGGAGGTATTATATCAGTACGGTACAGTAGTCCAGTAGTCCACTGCTCTACCTACCTCTGTGTCGTCAAGTATACTTTACATCTATACCTGTGGTGCATTTTAGTTGTTGTGCGCAGTATATACAGTAGGAGGACAGTGCATAATTTTGCTGACCACCAGTATATAATATATAGCAGTACGGTACAGTAGTCCATTGCTCTACCTACCTCTGTGTCGTCAAGTATACTATCCATCCATACCTGTGGTGCATTTAAGTTTTGCGCAGTATATATAGTAGGAGGACAGTGCATAATTTTGCTGACCACCAGTATATAATATATAGCAGTACGGTACAGTAATCCACTGCTCTACCTACCTCTGTGTTGTCAAGTATACTATCCATCCATACCTGTGGTGCATTTTAGTTGTTGTGCGCAGTATATATAGTAGGAGGACAGTGCAGAATTTTGCTGACCACCAGTATATAATATATAGCAGTACGGTACAGTAGTTCACTGCTCTACCTCTGTGTCGTCAAGTAGACTACAAAAGTTCAGTAAAATGACACAAAAATCCAAATTAAAAGCGTCTGAGGATAAGCGTAAACTTGCCAATATGCCATTTACGACACGGAGTGGCAAGGAACGGCTGAGGCCCTGGCCTATGTTCATGGCTAGTGGTTCAGATTCACATGAGGATGGAAGCACTCATCCTCTCGCTAGAAAACTGCAGTGCCACTCCTAGATGGGCCAAGTGTTTGTGTCGGCCACTTGGGTCGCTTAGCTTAGTCACACAGCTATCTCATTGCACCTCTTTTTTTCTTTGCATCATGTGCTGTTTGGGGACTATTTTTTAAATCTGCCATCCTGTCTGACACTGCAGTGCCACTCCTAGATGGGCCTGGTGTTTGTGTCGGCCACTTGGGTTGCTTAGCTTAGTCACACAGCGACCTTGGTGCACCTCTTTTTTATTTTGCATCATGTGCTGTTTGGGGACTATTTTTTGAAGTGCCATCCTGTCTGACACTGCAGTGCCACTCCTAGATGGGGCAGGTGTTTGTGCCGGCCACTTGGGTCGCTTAGCTTAGCCATCCAGCGACCTTGGTGCACCTCTTTTTTTCTTTGCATCATGTGCTGTTTGGGGACTATTTTTTAAATCTGCCATCCTGTCTGACACTGCAGTGCCACTCCTAGATGGGCCAGGTGTTTGTGTCGGCCACTTGGGTCGCTTAGCTTAGTCATCCAGCGACCTCGGTGCAAATTTTAGGACTAAAAATAATATTGTGAGGTGTGAGGTGGTCAGAATAGACTGGAAATGAGTGGAAATTATGGTTATTGAGGTTAATAATACTATGGGATCAAAATGACCCCCAAATTCTATGATTTAAGCTGTTTTTGAGGTTTTTTTGTAAAAAAACACCTGAATCCAAAACACACCCGAATCCGACCAAAAATTTTCAGGGAGGTTTTGCCAAAACGCGTCCGAATCCAAAACACGTCCGCGGAACCGAATCCAAAACCAAAACACAAAACCAAAAAAATGTCCGGTGCACATTACTAATATATATATATATATATATATATATATATATATATACACATATACATATACATACACAGTAGAACCAGGCACTTGGGTGCCTGTGCAGGCATACTTACTCAGGTGCCCTTCTTAGGAGATTGCTACCTCCAGGTATATAGCATGCGATGAATGCGGCACTCATAGTCTGGTAACCAGTGAAGAAACGTCAGTGTTTATTTCAATGTTTTGGGGACTGAATCCCCTTTATCAGGATACACAAAAATGCTTCCAACAGTAAACAATACTTAAATATGCTTCCCTCCATCTTCCTCCAGATCACCGCGATCATGTCGGTCTTGTTTCTGGTGAGCCCCCCTCCGGGATCGACAATCTGCATCCGGTGGAAGTGGCATCTCTCGGATCTAACCAACCGGTAGTCATGGGAACAGTTATAAACATGACACCCATATTGCTGTCATGGTAAACTCCCCCACAACACATGTTCATTAAACATAATATGTCATGTCACCCTGTGTATCTAAACCTACTCGAAGCTATGTAGTCCTGCCTAAGTATTGCGGTAACTTTTTTAACAACAGCCCTTTATAAAAAATTATGAAGACCTAAGGAGTCATTTAACCCCTCAGGGGTATATTCAATACCTGTCTGGTTCTTCCGACAGAAAGGCAAGAAAAGGAGCTGAATCCGACTGTCAGATTTGGCCACTTCCGACAACATGGGGATGCTGGGGAGACGCCACTCAAACCCCGTCCCCGCTCCACTACTCACCCGGTCCCCGGCATCCGTCCCCGCTCCACTACTCACATGGTCCCCAGCATCCATCCCCGCTCCACTACTCACATGGTCCCCAGCATCCATCCCCGCTCCACTACTCACATGGTCCCCAGCATCCATCCCCGCTCCACTACTCACATGGTCCCCAGCATCCGTCCCCGCTCCACTACTCACATGGTCCCCAGCATCCGTCCCCGCTCCACTACTCACATGGTCCCCGGCATCCGTCCCCGCTCCACTACTCACATGGTCCCCGGCATCCGTCCCCCTTTCGCTACTCACATGGTCCCCGGCATCCGTCCTTGCTCCACTACTCACATGGTCCCCGGCATCCGTCCCCGCTGCCCCATCTCATCTCCCCGGTACCGACAATGTCAATCCGACTTTAAAAAAAATTGGATTGACATTGTCGGAACCCAGGGCCAAAACCTATTGGATTTGGCTGCGGAACACGTGGATCTGCGGCTAATCCGACTATCCACTGGAGGGAGAATAAATAGCGTGGCGCGTGTAGTGTACCACCGTGTCTGCAGTGTGGCGAGAACAGTGAGCCCGCAAGGGGCTCTTTTGCGCTCACCACACTGCCGGCATGATACCAACCCATCACTGAGATGTGAAAAAGTAAACTGGATTCAAGGTTGTAAAAATGCATGCAAATATTGTGCAATACGTTCGCACAGCCGAAATAATCAGTCTCCCCGAAGGCTTCTGTGCGTCCTTGTGGATTTTAGGGATGACATAGAAAATAGGAACCAACAGATGTGTGCTGGTTAGTTTGTCACAAATGAAATCAGAAATAATACCCACAAACACAGCTTTTTGTAATAGCATATCAAGTTCCAATTTATAAGCAATAGTAGGATCACTATCTAAAAGAACGTATCAGAATCCTTTAATAAATGATTGCATTCATCTTTATAATTGGCTATAGCTATCACCACAACATCCTGTTTTTTTTTTTTTTTTTTACCAAAGTATTCCTTTAATTAAAGTGTCCTGTGCAATTTGTAGGAATCTACTTTCCATCCAAACTCATCTAAATTAGTTAGAATGTATAAAAGTCCTTTACTGAGAACCTGTAGTTCCCCCAAACGATAAGATGGCTTACAACAGTCAGTCTCCCCCTTGCCTCTTTGGATTTTCTTCTGGCGACTTGTTTGGCCCCCCTCCTCGTGGGTCACAAACCCAACTTGTGCCTCCAGATCAGGTTTTGACCCCTAAAGGGTTAACCGATTATAGAGATGGTGTGGAATGTGCAAATTGCTCCTCATTCTCACTTGCTGAGGTACTTGTAAACCAAGTGGGAGTTCACCATGACAACAATATGAGTGTCATGTTTTTTAGTGTTCCCGGGACTACCGGCCAGATCCGAGTGATGTCACTTCTGCCGGATGCAGGTTGTTGATCCCTAAGCGGGGCTCAGTGGAAACAAGCCTGGCGTGGTCGCGGTGATTGGTGAAAAGATGGAGCTAAGCGTATTTAAGTTTTGTTCACTGTTGTAAGCACTTGTGCGTATCCTGATGAAGGGGATTTGGTCCTTAAAACGTTGAAAATAAACACTGACGTCTGTTTGTCAGGTCTTTCAAGGAAAGAATGACAGCACATCATTCATCCATCAAACAATCTTTAGATGGGCAGAAATGTGATCAGCCGGTGGCACGCCACTTTAAAGATCTTAAACATCCTTTATCTACGCTGCTTTATCGTATGGTAGACCAGGTGTCGGCATCCCTTAGGGGTGGAGATACAGATAAAGCTCTGTTGCGCCTAGAATTGAGGTGGATTTTCATACTGAACGCTATTCACCCAGTGGGGATTAATGAATACTTACTGCTGAACTGTTTCCTTTGATTTAGTCTCTTTATGATGTAACGTTTTTCTTGCATTCTATAACGTATGGGTCAATATCGATATAGATGGGGTTTCAGCTCTTGTGCATCCTGAGTCTTGATGCTTTGTAGTAAGGCTTAACTTGCACCTAAAAGTGTGCTATATACACTAAATGTGGCTTATTTAGCGCTTGGGAGCGCATGCCAGTAATAACATGTATGCTGAAAATAAGAATTGAATGGGTTAATTTAAGCACCCTGTAATGCTATTAATTTATCTATGAATGTGCCATTTAAATATGTGCACTATTGCATTTACTGATTATCTGTACATCCATGGTCCGTGTTTTACTTGGGTTTGTTTGTGTAACCATGGCAACGGCTGGGAGGTCAGACTCAGCAGCAGGTATACTCGGGAAGTCTCTGATGTCCTGCAGTGATGGTGGGGGGAGTCTACACTTTGTTTGTGTTTATAAAGATAAGCACTGTTTTATCTGTATTGTTTTCTGATGAAGGATTAAAATATCCGAAAGCTCTTAACTTTATGTAATTTGTGAAGTCGGCTGAGTGCCACTGATGCTATCTTATCTATGTTTACCCTGAAAGGGTTTGGGGGGCACCGTGGCCCTGCAGTGAGTCATACCTGTGAGTGCCGGCTTCTATGTGTGTGTGTGTGTGTGTGTGTGTGTGTTTGTGTATATATATATATAAAGTGGAATAGACCTAATTATTGCGCTAAGTTTAGAGCTCAACCCTATGACGTACTCCCTGTTAGACAGAGTACAGGAATACAAACGCAAAAAATGAATGTCTAAGGGAGCTGTGTAAAACAGTTATGAAATCTCTTCCAGGATTTGGCTACGATTCGCTTAAAAAAATTCTATTTATTTGCATATAAGCGTTAAACAATAAATCACAGTGAATATCAAATGGCTGACATATCCACATTAAAGTACAGACATCAGATATAGAAACAATACAATGTAAGCAAGTTGTTTATCCAGTGATGTTTCTTAGTTAGTACATATCTGATGTTCTCATATCCGAACCCAACCCAACGCATTTCGTCCGACTGGACTTCATCAGGGGCTCATTATCAAAATCGTCGGAAGAGCTTAAAGGGGTAGGTGACCAGACTGCTGACTAGGAAAAGCTACTCTTCCTGCTAAGCTTTGTCTACACAAATGATATTGTGGCTTATAGTGAATTCAGCATTATTGTGTTACTGTTTGCCTTATTGTGTCGGCGTATCCAACACAAACGTGATTGTGAATAGCTGTGAACTCAGCGTAGTTTTTATTGCTATTGTATTTTATTGATTTTTATTGTGCACAAATGCAGGTGACTCAATTGCAGGTGACTCAATTGGATAACCCTGGGAGATATAATTGCGATAATGTACTGCGGGTAATTGGATGTCCCTAAAAGAGATTACTAAACTATGAAGAAACCACTTTGTGAGATAAATTACATCATATAGGGTACTGTATGATTTATTAGCTAACATATTTTGTCACGATCCCTTCAAATTATTGATGAAAATATCTATAGAAATTTCATACATGTTTCTACTGAGCAGCTATAATAAACTAGGTGTCACATATTTAACTAACTAGGTTCATATATCAGGCTATAAATAATAAGGTCATTACATGAATCCTATGTGGTACGGTTGTTTGTAATACACAATTTCTATATTTTCTTTTACACAACTTACCTCTATGTTTTATATTTCACTGATTTATGTGTCATAAAGACTTTTATAATTAATCATTCAAGGTGATATTTTAATTTAGTGACTCTGTATATAACAACTCTTTCTCTTCAATTATGTCAGTTTTCTATAATTTGTTTCAATGATAGCACTCCTTACCTTGTGATATACTGAATTTACAACAGATTTACGCCAAATATAGGGAGTTATGGGGTGGGATATAATGCTGCCTAAGTTTGGCGGCAATGAGGGAAGCCGGCTGAATTCAGAAGTTTTTTTAAAGGGGCAATCACTTACAAGACAAAACCATGCCTTTAAAAAAAAGTCAGAGTCTGGCTGGCATCCCACACGGCCCCTGAACTCAAGCGGTATTACATCCCGCCCTTTGTTTTTTCTCTTGTGGGAGAATTTAAGCTCATAATAAATATCATAGGTACCTGTGCGGATAATTGCAATCTTGTTCTCTTGGTATACATACAATAGAACACAGGTTCTTAAACTCGGTCCTCAGGACCACACATGGCTCATGTTTTGCAGATCACCTGTAGATTTTTAAAATGTGACAGTTGGTGATACATAGTGCACCTGCCGGGTGATATGGAAAACGTGAACCATGTGGGGTCCTGAGGACCGATTTTGAGAACCACTGCAATAGACAGTACACAGTAAGACAATACAATACAGAAAACAATACACTGTACTAAAAACATAACACATAACACTACAACTCTCAACACAGCTACAGAGCTAGGCTGATTGGTGAGCAAAAGTAGTAAACAGTGAGAACAGGAGGGAGGAGGACCCTGCTCATAACATCTTACAATCTGTAGGCGAAGAGGGCATGTAAGTGAGAGTGGGAGAGATGATGGTGGCAGGAGGGTGAGGTAAGCTACGAGGTGACATAGATACATGGTGGACTGATACTCTTTTATGAACAGGTGGGTTTTCAGCACTCATTTGAACATATGCAGGCTGGGGGATAGACTGATAGAATGAGGAAGACCATTTTAGGGGGAAGGAGGGTGGTGTAGAAGAAATCTGGGATTTGGCAACCAGGGTGGAGGAAAGATGACGGTCATTGGCCGACCAAAGAGGTTGGTTGAAAGTATGTCTGGAGATGAGGTTAGAGATGTAAGGAGCAATAGAGCTGGAGAGGGCCTTGTACATGAGGGTGAGGAGAATGAAGAGTGGTCTGTAGGTAAAAGGGAGTAAGGGGTCTGTAGGGGAAGAGGGCCTTTAGTATGAGGGTGATGAGTATTAAGAGTGGTCTGTAGGGGAAGGGGAGTTTTGGGCTTTGCGGAGAGTGGAGACCTATCCTCCTACATCCTGCAGGAGACTCCTGGATCACTGTAGAGGATCCCGCTGTCCCAGAAAGATAAACAAAACCCCCATATTACCAACTGCCCCATCAGTAATCCAGACTCTGTATGCGCAAGTCCGGATGTGATGAGGTGGGGTCTGAACAAGAAGGCATCAAAAATCATACTGATAAAGGTGGCAGCAGCATCCGGGTTATGGAGGAAGCTGGGATTCTAGGTTGGCAGAAGCTGGTTACCCCTGGGAGGTTGTGATCATGTAGGACAATGATTCTGGGGCTGAGCAAGAGGCGACCCAGCTGACTGTGCTGTCCATGAAGATAGCATTATTATTGCAAGGCTCCCTCTGGTATTTTTTTTACAATTCAACATAAGTAAGTTTGAAGCAGATCGCATTTCCCATTACAAGTATGGGAAATGTGATATGCTCACTAGAAATATGCAATAATAAGGGCTTGGAGGAGAATCTGGCAAATTATCCTTCAATTGCCCATTAGTACATGTAGGTGATACTAAAATAATGTGAAAAGGGTGTGAAAACACTCCTTTTCACAGTATTTTAGTAAAAATAATGTTGCTATATATGCCCGTTCATTCAGGTGTTTAGTTCTGGTGCTTTCCAGTGCTAGGATCATGGGTTTGATTCTGACCATGGTCCTACCTATGCGAAGTTTGTTTTCTCCATGTCTGTAGGGTCTCCTCTGGGTTCTCCAGTTTCCTTCAAGACTCCAAAGACACACTGGTACGTTAATTGGCCTTAGAAACAAATTCGCCTTAGTGTATCTGTATCTCATGTGTTAGGGAAAATAGATTGTAATCTACACTGGGGCAGGGAATGATGTGAATGAGTAAATATTCTCTGTAAAACACTTGTAATATGTGTGCGCTGTATAAATAACTGGTACTAAATAAACAAATTCTAATGGCATTTAGAGAACAGCTTTGTCTGTTTATTCTGGAAAAGAGGCCGGCTTTTAACTCTTGTGCAATATTTTCCTTCTGCCAGAACAGTGGAAGATCTGTAATCTCAGTCATAGTTGAGAAGAATAAATGATGAGTCACTGTAATGACTGCAATGGGCATTGGTACATTAGAAAAACCAGCGCGAGGGCAGTTTTGTCCTGCAAAAAGCAGTCCGGAACCCCAAATCTCTGGGGGACTAGAGTGCTTATATTCGTACATATGTATACACATCAACAACAGAAGCAAACAGCACATCAGTGTTAATTTTTTTTTAATGGGGTACAGAAAAGAAAAAGGGGAGGGGGACAATAGGGTACAATGGTGTGTGTGTGTGTGTGGGGGGGGTTACATGAGGGAGAAGTATCCAGATACAGGTGCAGTCACTATGACAATAGCAATGGAAGCATTGATAGCAAGGGTATTACAAGGGGAACAAAATGCAGTGTAGACAGCTGGTGCGGGGTTCCAATAATCCGAAAAGTAATATCCTTCGGAGGGGTACATTACATAGCGATATACTGTAAGTATATAATTGTGTTCATATAAAGCAACAGACTGCATAGGGAAGGCAATAATACAAGAAGAAAAGAAAGTACCAAAATTCAATATAGAAAAGATGTCATCCAATTAACTGGCCGATGTAGTACTCAATGAGGGGGACTCGTTTAGACTAAATTGGTGTGGATCACATTGTGATGTGTTTGGGAAGTATTGTGATTCCTCGCCTTCGGTCACAAACAGGTGCCATGGGGACCAACGTTCTAAGGGAAGGGAAGCAGTGCTTGAGTAAGGGATGAATTCGGTTTCCATAAGGAAATGGTAATTAGTTTTATAGATTACTTTCAAAATCGTCGGGGATAAGGGCTGTTTCCACATCTGTGCAAGATTTGGCTCGGGCACCTATTAGAATATGGCCTAAGACATATTCGTTAGCAAGGGGGACAGAAGGGGGAACAATGTGAAGCAGCGCCAAAATTGGATCCGGAGAGATATTTAGGTCTAATACTTTATTAATTAAGGCAAAACCTTTGGACCAGTAGTTAGTTTGGGAGTGAAGAACAAAGGAAACATTATTGCTAAACAGTATGGCAATTCCATTACGCTTAAATGGGCTGTTCGCATAGTATCCTACAGGGAAATCATGTTTTTTGAAAAGAGGGGGGTTAATAGAGGAAAAATGAGTTTCCTGTAATGCAACAATATCTGGCTTATGTTTGTGAAAAAAAGAGAGGGCTAACCTACGTTTATTGGGAAAGTTTAATCCCTTAACATTGACAGAAAGGAGATTCGGCATTGAAAATGTAGGGCAGAAGTGATTTGCAAAAACAGAGTGGTACAAAGTGGTAGGGTCCAGTCATGAGGAGGACACCTTGCTGGGCAGTAAAATAGCGGATATCTGGAATAGAGGAGGGAGGGAAACAAAAGAAGAACTGGAAGTGTAGCATTAGCTGGAAAGCACAGGAGGAAAACCAAAAAAAGTCCAGTATATTGGACCTGCATGACTACTGCAGGGGAGAAAGAGCAGTAAAAAATTGCAGTAGTGCAAAAAACGTCGGGGGTAACCAGGCGGAATGTACACCGCCACTCAAACGTACCAGTAATAAAGAGAGAAATATTAACATGTAAAACATAATGTGGTGGCAGAGGAGGATAAAAGGGGAGAGGCTAACAAACGACCTATGAATAGTACACGTTAAACATAGCAACTCGCACAAAGTAGCCTCTACAAACAATACATGGAAGCAAATGGGAGAGTAAACCTGATGTCAATAGACCTATAGAAAACAGTGAACATTCAAAGGTTAAGTAATACTTATCTAGTATTTCCCTTCCCGGTGGATCAACCTCAGGTGTTTCAAGTGTTCGACCAGTCTTGACGGACAGCTGAGGGCTGGGCTGGTTCAGGGGGCTTTTTAACGGAGATGTCCCAGTCCATCAGCAACTTAACACCTCCGTTGAGGGAGGAGACAGTGTAGGTGGAGTCCTCGTAGAAAATCATTAGTTTGACTGGGAATCCCCATCGGTATGGGATATCATGGGATCCAAGGGCTGTAGTGATAGGTGCAAAGGCACGCCTTTTGGCGATAGTGGCCGCTGAGAAATCTTGAAATATTTGCCATCCCCCCCAACACATCAGAGGTTTTGGATTCCCTTGCCGCTCTTAGGATACGTTCTTTAAATGTAAAGAAGTGGACACGGAGGAGAGTGTCTTTAGGCAAGGCAGACGAAACTGTGCGGGGCCTGGGGAGGCGATGGATACGGTCTATCAGGAGTTCTTCGGCAGCCGCAGCTGGGAGAAGGTTTCTGAATAAGGCACTTACATAGGGTTCCAGTTCAGAGTTGGAGACTTAGTCAGGGATGCCTCTAATTTTGATATTATTGCGTCGAGATATGTCCTCTAAATCTGCTAGTTTTGTCTTAAACTGTTCCAGATCTTGCTGCTGATGATCGTGTGAGGAGATAAAATCATTGTGAGAAGTGACAAGTTCCTCCATTTTACATTCTAAGTGGTCAGTCCTGTTACCAATTGCAACTAATTCGGTCTTAACCTCACGAACATCTAACGTTAGATCTTTAGAAAGTTCCGACTTGAAGGCTGACAGAATTTGGCAAAGGGACTTCACAGTCAGAGGTGCATCTGATTCGCAGTTCACTCCGTAGGCTGAGAAAGTAGACGTCAGGTCGTCCGACACAGCGGAGGCTGGAATGGTGGGCGGAGCGGGAATACCCCATGGGGGTGATATTTGGAGGGGTTTCTGGAGAGGGAAGGAGATTTTGTAGGGAATCGGGTCTTTGTACTTTTTGGGAGGCATATCTTGACGTCAAAGAGGGCTTAAGCAATGTGTATGTAGCCTGCCGAAACTGTAGGGATCCAGTCAAACAGCAAGTGTAGATAGAGGTTTACTCAGTCACAATACATACATGTAGGTTAGTCAAACATGAGTGGCGGCCAGAAGGGAAGAGGAGCCCAAAGATGATGTGATGAGAGAGAATATAGGAGAGCTCAAGCTGCCTCATATCTTTGGCAGGGTAGTTATGTATACACCAATGGGTTAGGGTGAGGAGCAGCAGAAGGCTGTGGTTGTTTGCCTTTGAGAACCACAGGCTGTGGGAGCGTGTTAGTAGTCTGGGAGTGGGGTCCAGTTAGATACTGTGGTGAATTTGCATGCAGGGCAGCTCTGAAGCTGTACTTCTGTAGCTCTGTATATACTGCAGTCTTAGAATGGCCGTCACCTCCTGTCTCCTGGACCAGGAACACACAGCAGAGATGCCTGCAGTAATCTGTGGTAGTGAAAACTAAAGGAGAGAGGACCAAGGGGGGAATAGGAGCAGCAGTCAGCTTTTACCTTGCAGCTGCTCAGGCTCCCGTTTCCGCCGTCGCGTCCGCGATCCGGCCATGGAGCTCGCCACTGGGCAGCAATAGAAAATCCAGTCCCCGGCTTTTGGATCAGAGGTAGGCCGCGGCTCGAAAAGGCAGCCTCTGGGGGTCTCACCACACAGGGTTGGTGCTGCTGGCTTCCAACCACAGTGCGCAATGAATTAGGAGGTGCAGGCAGGGCCGGCTCTACCATTAGGCAGCGTTAGGCGGCTGCCTAGGGGCGCCGGCCACTGAAGGGCACCACAGAATTCACTTATCAAAAAAATGAAGATGTCTCTGTATGCGGGTCAGTAATGAACTTTCAGATGTAGGCATGGAACACAATAACAAATATATGATGCCAGAATCCCGACAGCCGTGATCCAGAATGTATGCCGGGGAGGGTTAGGGTTAGGCTGCGGGGAGTGTTAGGATAAGGATAAGTGGTAAGGTTAATTAACTTCATTCAGAATGTCCGTTTTATGATGGTCAGGATGCTGCTGCCTGTATTCTGACCGGCGGCATCCCATACCCAACCCCAATTAAATATCCCTCCCAGACCCCATATACAGTATTATACAGTATATAAAGAATAGATGGCACTCAAGGGCTTTTACAGTGAAAGTATATTGTGAACAAAGTCACTAAATTTTGTGAACGTGTACAATATATTTGTCACTTTAAAAGTCCTTGAGTGCTGTCCCTTTTCACTGTCTATGTATAATGATGCAATTCACCCCAGTCCACTTAAGGGGTGATTCCGAGTTGTTCGCTCGCTAGCTGCTTTTAGCAGCATTGCACACGCTAAGCCGCCACCCTCTGGGAGTGTATCTTAGCTTAGCAGAAGTTAAAACGAAAGATTAGCAGAATTGCGAATAGAAATTTCTTAGCAGTTTCTGAGTAGCTCGAGACTTACTCTGCCATTGCGACCAGCTCAGTCCTTTTCGTTCCTGGTTTGACGTCACAAACACACCCAGCGTTTGCCCAACCACTCCCCCGTTTCTCCAGCCACTCCTGCGTTTTGCAACTCGAACGCCTGCGTTTTTCCGCACACTCCCATAAAACGGCCAGTTTCCGCCCAGAAACACCCACTTCCTGTCAATCACACTACGATCAGCACAGCGATGAAAAAGCTTCGTTATGCCATGAGTAAAATACCTAACTTTTCTGCGAACCTTGCGCATGCGCAGTAAGCGACTAATCGCAGTATAGCGAAAATCGACAACGAGCGAACAACTCGGAATGACCCCCTTAGTGGCCACCTGCATCTTTAGGGGTCTGGTGTATGGAGCTCCCTCAGTGCATTACTGCTCAGCTATGCTGCCAGGCCACGCCCCCATCAGTATTAATTTTGATAAGGATTTTTTATTTAGTTTTAGTTAGTTGCTTATTTAAAATAGTAGTTGGTTTAAAGTCACATTTTAGTATTTTTCTTTTGCTTCGTTTTAGTCAAGATTTTGACAGTGGGGCTCAGTTTTTATTTTAGCATAATTTTAGTCAATGTTTTAGTCATAACTTTTGAAAACAGTTTTATGATGCTGTGATGGATTTTTCAGAAAAATGTATGTAAAATTCCCTTGAGAAGTCTGCATACCTTTAACTACAGTATGTGTTTAATAATCTTGACCCAGAAGGATGAGAATGTGTTACATACTGAGTCTGACTTACCGTATACTACAATATACCATATACAAATTAATACCTTAAGTTTGTTAGAACAAACAAGTGCAACACATAATCCTATTTCCTTCACAGCAGGTCAGATTTATTTTCTGCAACTATCTAGAACACATAATTGTTCTTTAAAAAATGTAATCCTAATTTCTAGTGTTAATTCTGACAAGGATTTTAAATGTAGCTTTAGTTTTAGGGGCTAATTCAGAACTAATCGGTGCTGTGCGTGTTCGCACAGCAGCGATCAGGACTGAACTGCACATGGCAGACAGCCGACGGCTGTCATAGTCCAGCGATGGCCTTTGCCTGATTGACAGGCAGAGGCAGTTGCTGGGCGGGAGGGGGCGGGACGGTGGCGTTAAGCCGCCGTTTAGGGGGTGCAGTCCGGCCAACGCAGGCCTGGCCAGACCGTGCTGGGGGCGGGCTGCGGTGGCTGCGTGATGTCATACGTAGCCGCTGTGACCCGGGCAGTGATGAGTAGCTCCCGGCCAGCGCGCAGGAGCTGCGCTGACCGGGAGCTACTCCTGAAGCACAAAAGCACTGCCGCTGTGCGATGCTTTTCTACTACTGCGACAGGGCAGGGACTGACATGTGGGGCGGGCTAGCCCGGGATACGGTCGGCAGGTTGACACAGCTTAGGTCGACAGTTTCCATTTGAAAAAACTGACATAGATTGGCCGATTTCAAGTTGGCGCCCATGTTCGGTACATACCCTAAAAGATAGCTCTCCTCACCAATACCTTACTGGAGTATTCAGTTTTCCATTTCCAGCACAGTTTTTGAACCAAAAGGTTGTACTGCAACTTTTGAATCACCCTGTATATACAGTATATATCAGTGTTACTTTTATTGCCGAAAATATTGACTAAAAGCATTTGTCAAGTTTATTTGAGGACTAAAATTGGACTAAAATGAAAACTGAGATCCACTGACTGAATCTTAGGTAAAACAAAGAAAAAAATTCATAAAAGCGACTAAGGGGGTGATTCAGACTACGATCAGGCACACTGACATGCGGGGGGACGCCCAGCACAGGGCTAGCTGGGTACGGGTCGTTGGGACAACTCAACTTAAGTCGACAGTCATTAGGTCGACCACTGAAGGTCAACATGCATTAGGTCGACAGTGGCAATAGGTCTACATGGTCATTAGGTTGACATGTACTAGGTTGACAGGTCAAAAGGTTGACATTGGTTTTTGGACTTTGTTTGGTGTATTTTTCTTTGTAAAGTGATGGGGAACCCCAATAAGTGCACCGTGTGCGCTCGGCACAGGTTACCATTCCCAATTGTAGTCCACGTGGATCGTCAAGTATGAAAAAGTCTCAAAAAATGAATGTTTAAAAAAAAAATCATGTCGACCTTTTGACCTGTCAACCTAGTACTTATCGACCTAGTACATGTTGACCTAATGACCATGTCGACCTATTGACAATGTTGACCTAATGCATGTCAACCTTCAGTGGTCACCCTTGGTGACCCCTTGATGAAGTCAGACCGACAAAACGCGTTGGCCACTCCTGTATGACCCTCCATATTAAGATAAGCTATTTTTATATACAATATTTTTTTTATTCTAATTTCAATTTTTTCTATTTTTATTATCTGTATAGTCCTAAAAAAAACTTCTTCATATATATATTTTTGTATTAGCCTTTTTTAACAAGCAGATTTATACCTATAAATACACTCCATACCTTTTTTTACAGCTGTATCTGTATGTTGAAATTATGCCTTTTAAAGAAAAACTTTTATATATCTGTTCTTTTAAAAATAAATTTACTGTTAAAATATTTATATACATTTTTTTTATGTCCCCATTATTTATATTTATATTGACTCTCTTAAATATAAGCTCTTAAACACCATTGGTCGCCAGAACCCCTATTCCCTTACACTTTATTTTTTTTTGAAACAGCATCTTACCAATGCTGAAACTTTAGGGGTTGGCTGACGCCCTGTTATATGAGGGAGTGTTTTTTCTTGTCAAATTTAGACGTGCATTTTTGGTTTCTCAACCTCACAAGTGGCGCTATACTTTCATTATACATGTATGTATATATATATATATATATATATATATACACACACACACACACACACACACACACACACACACACACACACACACACACACACATATATATTGCATTGTAAAACAAAAAAACAAAAAACAAAATTCCCCTCCAAAAATATGCTGTCCAGCATGTGCAATGTGTTGTGTGCAAATAAAGGACCACAGCAAGTGTAGGCAGATACCAACCTTTCAATGTTAAGTAAACCCTGATGAAAATGTTGTTGCTTTTATCTGCAGATCAGTGGATTTCCATAATTCAGTTGCCCACGGGCGGTAAAAACAAGACTTTAGTGCAATTTCTGTTTTTACTGCCTTAAAAATTACCTGTTGAGTTCATGGACCTGTATGTTTTCACTGCCGCGATCCCAATAAAAATCCCAGATAAGTGCCTGCATTGGGCTGCATTTGGGGCTAATTGGATATCCGATAAGGGACCCATGTGTAATGAAGTCACATGGTCGCGGTGCATGGGCCCACATATATGTGCAAATGTTTGCTAAGAACTTCACTTATACTCCATGTTAATTGTGAGGGTTTGTTTAAATTACTTATACTGTCAGTGTTCTTAGTGCTAGTAGTGTATATCAGCATCTCTCTTCCTCCAGCATAGTATTAGAAGCCTCAGCAAGATATCCCCTCTTAATATCTTTAGGAATAGGGTGTGCAGTCCAGCTCCCCCCTTTTTTCTCTATATGTGTGTATATATGCTCCTTTATTCTGGTATTGGCACCTCTAAATTACCGCAGGCAATTGAATACCGCCTTGTGTGTTTTTGTAATAGATAAACTAAGTAAGCACCACAGACATATATCGTAGCAGATGCTCAAATAGCCTAGTGCAGAGGTTCCCAAACTGTGTGCCGTGGCTCCCTGGGGTGCCTCGGGACACTTGCAGGGGTGCCCTGGGTTGGTGGTCCAGGACCAATTCAAATTATTCATGGCGAATATAATAGGCAAAACCAGTGCTGGTGGCTGCCAGTCATAAAATATGTGGCCAAATAGAAGCAAATCTTGTCCCTCACCACACAACTGACCTTAAGGATGACATATAAACGCGATCTACTTAATATAATATTTCTTTCTAAATTTCTCAATAAGAAATTTTTGGCCTAGGGGTGCCGTGAAAAAAATTCTGATATTCTAGGGTGCCGCGATTCAAAAAAGTTTGGAAACCACTGGCCTAGTGATATCATTCAGGTGCTTGCAAGGGAGGGGTATTTCTAAGCAAGAAAAAAAGCATTTTGTTTCCCCCAGCACCCTGAATGATAGCAGTAACCAGTTATAAATCCCACACAAAATTAGAATTCAGAGATCTTGGTTACATATATTTGCGCAAATGTATGATCAAGCTCCCAAGCTGCGTCAAGGCCTCTCTGTATATTGGGGGTCCCTAGTGCTATATCTAGGTGCAGGGTGTGGGACCCAAAAAAATCAGCATGAGCCAGAAAGCCCAGGGCAGCATACCAGTGAAAAAACTATAAAGAAAGTGATACAAAATGAGATGTAATTACAATAAGAAACAGTGTTTCTTGCACCACAGTTTATACTTTCTCACTATAAATAAATACAAATGTCTGTGTTTGATTATATAGGGGAAATGGTCAGGAGGAAGGAACGGCTTTGTTAGCCAATACATTGATTTAGGCTTCTTTATCTTTAAAAAGATCAGTTTTTTGCCTGGAACATAAACTTAGGTTGTTTTTTTTAATATTACCTTATTACCTTGGAAGTATATAATATATATATATATATATAAATGTCCTGTGAGTGTCCCTTGGCCATTCATCTTGTACATTAAACTGTGGAGCTCCCAGGCCAGAACTACTCCTTGGAAAAATGTGATTACCTTTCAACTGCTGTTTTATGTGTCCATTGTTTGACAATTGTATTTTTTTTTTTTTTTTTTATGAGGAGCAGCCATGTAAATTACATTTTTGGATTTGGTCAGTTTAACTGTAGAATGTTTTTCTAATTTACTTTCTACTGCTACTCTTTCCATGTATAATTAGCCTGACACTTTAATAAGTATTTGTGCTATGGCTGGAATTGCCTCAAACTCAAGGTCTCTCTTGTATCATGCAGATACTCTCTTATTTATTTAACAAGATACTCAATAGATTTTATCTGCGTCACAACTCACCAATAAAGTAGTACCGTGAGGAGTCTGAAGGGATTTAGTCAGGATGGCGATTACTTTGTGATGCCATGACTAAGACCCTAGACGGGTAGAAAGTGAAACGCGTTGGCGGCAACAGGTGGATCTGGTCACGATCATAATAATATATTCACACACTCACAGTGTATAGAACAGCGGGAGCATCAGCGGCACAGGAGAGGTGCGGGGAAAGGAATCTGTGGACGACCAGCGGTTAAGTGAGCCCGTTTTTGTGCACAGCCATGAGTAAGGAAGAATCCCGGTGGTAGAGCAGAACCGTGTATAACATTGGCGTCCTGGAGGTCCGGTGAGACAAATCCCTGTTTCGATGATAAATGACTGTAAAGCCGATATCCAAAACGCTAAACTGTGTAGTGAATATGCAGAAGGAGATTTCTGGCATTTGTTTTAAAGTGATTGTTCTTAAATAAGAATGTTTTGGTTTCTAAATTGCTGGACTGCATTAGATGTTTTTATAGAGAAGACACAAGAACATCTTCAGTTTTGGGACATTGTTTCATTGCTGGACTGTACTGGATACTTTCATATAAAACAGTGGTCTCCAACCTTAATTGGGGTGTGAGCTACTTTCGGAAAATAAAACCTCTGAAGGAGCTACCCCCTCCCCCCAATGCGCATGCGTTTGTGCGAAAGTGGGTGTGGTCTCACAAAAGTGAGTGTGGCCTCACAACTACAAGTAATGCCCCTCCACGTAGTGCCAGATACACAAATAATGCCCCTCAGCAGTGCCAGATACACAAATAATGCCCCTCAGCAGTGCCAGATACACAAATAATGCCCCCCAGCAGTGCCAGATACACAAATAATGCCCCCAGCAGCGCCATATACACAAATAATGCCCCCCAGCAGTGCCAGATACAATGCCCCCACCAGCGCCAGATAACATGCCCCCCCCGCAGTGCTAACCCTTGCTGGCTTCTTCTACTACCGCCGGTGCTGCTCCTCCTGTATGAGGGACAGAAGGGGAGGAAAGAGCAGCGCGCGCCTCTCCTGTGAAATCCGGAGAGTGGCTGCGGTGAGGGTGACAGAGTCTCCGGCGGCGGGCATTTAAAATATGGTGACGGTAATTGAGCCAATCAAAACATGCGGTCCAGCAGCTAATCAGGTGCCGCCACTGCTGGTCCATAAGCTCTGATTGGCTGACGGCTGGCACCATCTTAAAAATGAAGGGAGGAGGAGTGCCAGTGACTGCCCAAGCCCGTGCGCTCTGTGAGCTACTGAAAATACTATGGCGAACCACCAGTAGCTCGCAAGCTACGGGTTGGAGATCACTGATATAAAAGATACAAGGAAGCTTTAGTTTCTGAAACATTGATATATGGCTGGACTGCATGGGATATTGTTATAGAAAGAACGTAAGGAAACTCTTAGTGATACAATCTCTGTTATGTCATGCAAAGGTTAATTGAAGGATAACGTGGGAGAGTTGAAATTGTCTGTTGGATTTGGATAGTATATAAGAGATACAAGAGGTTTCCATTGTCTTCCATAACCGGTGTCGAAGTCAAAAATATTACATAAAGAGAACATACAAACTACACACATATAAGTCGCTATACTTGCAAATATGCGCAGCGAGCACAGCAATATATGGTAACACACGGACATGCCACAGAGATGGATTCGACACTTATTTCATGCAGTACATAATTGTGGTGGTATCAAGCGCCAGACATCATGATGATTTAAAATGATCTAATGAAGTAATGTCATGAATGTGTATTATTTGAACGAAACCAGATAGACCGGTCATGTTTACTATTGAAGCAACCAGATTGATGTGTAGATTCATTTGATGCTTGTTGTGAAATTGTGGGACATTGCAGCGGATAATTATGATTACATGTATAAAAGCTAAAATCACTTTTATTAGAACAATACATAAACCAAACAGGTAGTGGACAGGAAACTCAGGCCAGCCCTTTGGACGTCCCCAAGGCTGAACCTGTTCAGCATATACAAAGAAACTAGTGACTCATCATGAATGAGAGAGAGTCCTCTCCCCCAAACTAGATAACACAATGCTGATCACACGGGAAGGTAGTTCCTGTTTTGTAAATATAATTATACTCATATAACTATATAAGAGAGCGCAAGATGCTGAATAGATAGATACAATTTATTAAAATATTTAAAAATATATAATCAATTAAACAACATAATTACTAAGTATGGAGCATGAAATCAACTGACCATCGCTGATAACTATTAGTAAAACAACGGTGTCCCATATATTGTAGAAATGGAATATCCAATTGATACCTATGGAAACGATGCAGAGTATTGATAAATGAAGTGTCCCGCTTCAAACTCTGTATAGTGAAACAGATCCACCGTAAGTTGCAGCTACCTCTGTAGATACTATGCTGAAAAGTGCATATTTGGAGTGTAATTTTGAAAGCCATCTGCAAGCAGAAGAATTTTAAGATCTCCTAGCCTGCATCCTGCTTCTCTTTTAAACCCCCACACGCACACGACTGAACGCTCACCGCAGATGTGATGATATGCAGAAGCCGTATCGAGTAGCACTAGGAAGACCAAGCAGTGCGGGAGCAACCGTGTGGAGACGATGTCAGGTCTCAGGTGTAGCAAGATGCGGACGTTGGCAGGTCCCGGGGGGGGGGGGGAGCAGACGCGGCTCCAAGGTGGCAGAGATGATCGGCAGTGAGCCCAGAAGAAGGTGTACAGAGGCGGTCAGGACCATAAAGTTGTAGCTCCAGCCCTAATTAACGCGTTTCTCTGACTAAAGGGCAGTCGGTTTCATCAGAAATTCGGAGAAACGCATTTTTTAGGGCTGGGAATTAGCTTTCCTTGGTCACATCAAACACCATTTATGAGTTACCAATGCATTTATTTAACCCATGCCATAGTCAATTACAAATAGTTTCAGCTGGGCCTAGTGAGAGTTAATAGATGAATACTTGATGTAAGAATTACACACAGATATAAACAAAGTTTTTTTCTTTTCCCCCCAGGATTTAGTTAAATCTGCATGCTAGTTTAGGATAGCCATTGAAATGTTAATTAACCTGTGTAACTGCTTTTTCTTAGCAGTGAAAAACCACTTTTACAGGAAGGCAAAAGCACATAGCTTTGATATGCAAATTAGAAGCACTGAATTGGTAAATGAGTCTCATAGGAGACCAGTGAATGGTATATTATATATAATATTATTATAATTATATGTGTGTTTATATCTGTCACAACTGAGGGCCTGAGCTGACGGGAGGCAGCCTCAGTTGTAGGGGCTGAGATGTACCGGAACCTGGGAGGTTGTATCAGACCCCTGGACATGTAAGTAACATGAATAATAACTGCCCGAAGGCGTGACCACGACAACTTGGATAAAAGTCAATGATGTTTATTATGACAACTCCGCAACACAGCAGCAGTAAAAGAAAACGTAAAAGTCAGCAAATAATAAATACAGTTCCTGGGTACTACAGGATGGCAGGAGCCACAGGGCACTGGTAGTGTGAGATAGTTCTTATGATCTTCTAGATGGAAAGTCCTTACCAGGCCCGACTGTAGCAATGGAGATAACCCAGGATTGTGCCAGCTGGTGTTCCAGGAAAAGCTGGGTTGCTGAAGATAAAACAGCTGCTGTGGATACTGGCTGGAACCAGACTGTTGTTAGCACGGAGTGGATACTGGCTGGAACCAGTTAAATAATAAATGAACTTGGGAGCGATGAAATATGAACTGAAATGTAGAACTTGAGAGCGGAGAAATAATAATACCGGTGGAGAGTGGTAAAGTGTAGAAAGGACACCGGCCCTTTAAGGGAAGCTGTACTCTGCTGGAAGCTGAGCTGGAAGCAGGTAATGTTGTAGCTGGAAACAGATGAATCCACAATGGATTGGAGAGTCAGGCTACACCGCAGGTGGAATGCTGGTGCGGGTCTCTATGGTGGAAGTCTTGAGACAGGAGCTGGAACCTGGAAGACAATCACAGGAGAGAGACAAACAGGAACTAGGTTTGACAACCAAAGCACTGACGCCTTCCTTGCTCAGGCACAGTGTATTTATACCTGCAGCAAGGAAGGGATTGGCTAGGCAATTATGCAGATTATCAATACTGAGAACAGATTGGTGGAAATGATCAGCTGACAGAATCCAAGATGGCTGCGCCCATGCAGACACTTGGAGGGAAGTTTGGTTTGTAATCCATGTGGTAATGAAAACAGTAATGGCGGCGCCGGCCACCGGAGACAGGAGGCGCCAGGCTGACAGATGCACATCCAACCACGCGGACACAGCGGAGGCCGCGGCTGACGTAATCGCCACTCAGACACTCTGCATGCAGAAGTTCAGGGACGGCGGCGGAGGCCGCGGGAGACGCCATGCCAGGTGTAATATGGCGTTTACTGTGACAGCGTCCCAGAGTGACAGGAGAGGATACAGGAATGTACACATCAGGATAACAGATGGGATCCGGTCCTGGAGCGCTGAGCCAGCCTTAGGAGGCATCTGATGGGTAAGAAATGGCGTCCAGATACCCGGATCGTGACAGCACCCCCCCCTTTAGGAGTGGCCCCAGGACACTTCTTTGGCTTTTGAGGAAACTTGGAATGGAATCTCCGGACCAAGGCAGGAGCATGGACATCAGAAGCATTGGTCCATGAACGTTCCTCAGGACCATAACCCTTCCAGTCAATAAGATATTGTAGTTGACCGTAACGGTGACGTGAGTCCAGGATCTTGGCCACTTCATACTCAACGCCTCGTTGAGTTTGGACTTTCGGAGTTGGAGGAAGTGAGGAATGAAACCGATTCAAGATCAGCGGTTTCAACAGGGAAACATGGAATGTCCTGGGTATTTTTAAGAAGGGAGGCAACTGGAGTCTGTAAGCAACAGGATTGATGACTTGTTCAATCTTGAAAGGACCGATATAGCGAGGTGCAAACTTCATACTGGGAACTCTTAACCTCAAATTCTTCGTGGATAACCATACCCGATCACCCACCTTGAGAGCAGGAACTGCTCGACGCTTCTTATCCGCAAACTTCTTGTACCTGAACGATGCCTTGAGCAGAGCTGATCGTACGCTCTTCCAGATATTGGCAAACTGATGCAAGGTGATATCCACTGCGGGAACAGAAGTTGCTGGAAGCGGTTGGAACTCAGGGACTTTAGGGTGGAATCCAAAGTTAGTGAAGAATGGTGTTGAAGCAGATGAAGAATGATACTGGTTGTTATGACAGAACTCGGCCCAGGGAAGTAATTGAACCCAGTCATCTTGAGAGGAGGACACATAGATGCGGAGGAAGGCCTCCAAGTCCTGATTCACCCTCTCGGTTTGACCATTGGTCTGAGGATGGTAAGCCGTGGAAAACTTTAGCTTGACTTGGAGGACTTGACATAAACTTCGCCAGAATTTGGCTGTGAATTGAACTCCTCGATCTGAGATAATTTCTTCAGGAAGACCGTGGAGTCGGAAGATCTCTTGTATGAATACTTGAGCCAACTTGGAAGCTGACGGAAGACCGGTGAGAGGAATGAAGTGTGCCATCTTGGTGAACCGGTCAACTACCACCCAGATGGTATTGAACTTGTTGCACATGGGTAAGTCTGTAATGAAATCCATTGACAAGTGGGTCCATGGTCGACGGGGAACGGATAGTGGAACCAGTTGCCCCGCAGGCGACTGGCGGGATACTTTATGTTGGGCACACTTTGGGCAAGATGCAATAAACTCCAAGACGTCCTTTTTCAGAGTTGGCCACCAATAGGACCTAGAGATAAACTCCAGGGTTTTTTGGATACCTGTATGTCCGGCAAAACGGGAAGCATGGGCCCAATGCATGAGCTTCTTCCTTAGCATCGGCTTCACAAAACTTTTCCCTGATGGGGGCGTAGAGTCCATCCCTACCGTGGAGAATGCCAACGGATTTATAATAGGATGCTTGTCTGAAGACTCTGACTCATTTTCTTGCTCCCATGAGCGGGAAAGGGCATCGGCCTTGCGATTCTGAGAGCCCGGACAGAACTGGAGTTTAAAGTCGAACCTGGAAAAGAAAAGTGCCCATCTGGCCTGACGAGGGTTGAGACATTGTGCGCCCTTCAGGTATAAAAGGTTCTTGTGGTCTGTAAGTATGGTGATTAAATGAGAAGCTCCCTCCAACAGATACCTCCACTCTTCTAGAGCGAGCTTGATGGCTAGCAACTCCTGGTCGCCAATAGCATAGTTGCGCTCAGCTGGGGAGAACTTCCGGGAGAAGAAACTGCAAGGATGTAAATGGCCATCTTTAGCCCTCTGAGATAACACCGCTCCTACTCCAACGGAGGAGGCATCCACCTCTAGGATGAAAGGAGAGTCGATGTCAGGCTGTTTCAGGACAGGCGCAGAGATGAACCTCTGTTTTAAAAGATGAAAAGCTTGCATGGCTTCTTCAGACCACTTGGACGGGTTAGCACCCTTCTTGGTGAAAGCAGTAATAGGCGCCACAATGGTGGAAAAGTCTCGTATAAACTTTCGGTAATAATTGGCGAACCCTAAGAACCTCTGGACCCCTTTGAGGGTTAAGGGTACCGGCCAATTCTGAATTGCTTGTAGTTTCTCAGGATCCATCTCTAGTCTGGAACCGGACACAATGTACCCTAGAAACGGAATGGACTTGACTTCAAAGACGCATTTTTCTAATTTGCAATAGAGATGATTGACACGGAGACGGGACAGAACCTCTTTAACCCAAAAACGATGTTCCTCTAAATCGTTGGCAAAAATGAGGATATCGTCTAGATAGACCACGACATGACGGTATAGAATGTCTCTGAAAATCTCATTGACAAAATGCTGGAAGACAGCTGGAGCATTGCTCAATCCGAAGGGCATGACGAGGTACTCATAATGTCCGTCACGGGTGTTAAAGGCGGTCTTCCACTCGTCACCCTCACGGATCCGGATGAGATTGTATGCACCTCGCAAGTCCAGCTTTGTAAAGATGGTAGCTCCGCTAACTCTGTCAAAGAGCTCAGTAATCAGGGGTAAAGGATAACGGTTCTTGATGGTAATGTCGTTCAAACCTCTGTAGTCGATGCACGGCCGCAGACCACCATCTTTCTTTTTTACAAAAAAGAAGCCTGCGCCGGCTGGGGAAGAAGAAGGTCGAATGAACCCCTTTGCTAGGTTCTCTTTAATGTATTCCTCCATAGAATGCATCTCAGGCAGAGACAACGGATAAGTTCGGCCTCGAGGTGGAACCTTCCCTGGAACGAGATCAATCGGGCAGTCCCATTCTCTATGAGGAGGAAAGATATCAGCAGAAGCTTTACTGAACACATCCGTGAAATCTTGATATGGAGGAGGTGGAACATCAGACGACCTGGGGGAGGAAGAACAGACAGGCAATACTTTAAACAAACATGTCTCTGCACAGGAGGAACCCCATGCCAGGATTTGCGTACTCGTCCAATCAATTGTAGGATTGTGAAGACGGAGCCATGGAAGGCCCAGGACCACAGGATGTGTGGCTCTTGGAATCACTAAAAGTGAAATAAGTTCGGAATGAAGAACTCCCACTCTCAGACGAACTGGTAGAGTCCTTAGAGCAATAACAGTATCAAAAATTTTACTGCCATCCATGGCAGTTAAGGAAAAGGAGGAAGGAAGTCTCTCGGTGGGTAGGGACCACCGTTTAACATAGGCTTCAGTAATAAAGTTCCCAGCTGCTCCGGAATCAAGGAGAGCAATGACGTTCCGATAACGTTGAGCAACTTGAAGCGAGACTGGGAGATTACAATCATGAGGAGATGGAGAGGAGATCATTACTCCTAGCCGGCCCTCTCCTGGGCGAGCTAGGGTTTGGAGTTTTCCCGGACGTTCGGGACAGGCATTGATGGTGTGAGACGGAGCTGCACAGTAAAGACAAAGAGACTCAGAGAGACGTCTTCGGCGCTCAGCAGGAGTTAAACGGGAACGGCCAATTTGCATGGGCTCATCTTTAGATGGTGACAGTTGACGAGGAGGAGGAGCAGAAGATTTTGGAGCAGATGATCTTCCACGCTCAGTTGCTCTCTCTCTGAAACGTAAATCAACTTTCGTGCAGAGTGAGATTAGCTCATCTAACTTAGAAGGTAAGTCTCTGGTAGCTAACTCATCTTTAATAAGCTCAGATAAGCCATGCCAGAATGCAGCATACAGGGCCTCGTCGTTCCATGCCAGTTCGGATGCCAGGATCTGGAACTGTATCAGATATTGTCCTACAGTACGTGACCCCTGGCGTAAACGGAGAATCTCGGATGAAGCTGAGGTTACCCGGCCTGGCTCGTCGAAGATGCGCCTGAATGTTGACACGAATGCAGTGTAAGAAGATAGCAGGGTGTCGGACCTCTCCCATAACGGTGATGCCCAGTCAAGGGCGGAGCCACTGAGAAGAGAGATGATGTAGGCAATTTTTGTACGGTCACTGGGAAAATTGCCAGGTTGTAGCTCAAACTGAATCTCACACTGGTTGAGAAATCCCCTGCAGAATCTTGGAGATCCGTCAAATTTTGCTGGCGTTGGAAGATGAAGACGTGGAGCAGAAATGGGTAAGGTGGGTGGGGTTATAGCTGGAGTCACTGTGGTTGACGCACCAGATGCGCCTGATCCACGGAGAGTTGTCTGAATCCCATCCAGCCGAGTAGAGAGATCCTGGAGACAGCGGATGATGTTGCCCTGTGCAGCCTCCTGATGTTCTAGTCGGGCTGCCAGTTCTTGCATCGGCCTGGCCGCTTGATCCTGGTCTCCGGCTGGATTCATTAGGTCAGTGCTTACTGTCACAACTGAGGGCCTGAGCTGACGGGAGGCAGCCTCAGTTGTAGGGGCTGAGATGTACCGGAACCTGGGAGGTTGTATCAGACCCCTGGACATGTAAGTAACATGAATAATAACTGCCCGAAGGCGTGACCACGACAACTTGGATAAAAGTCAATGATGTTTATTATGACAACTCCGCAACACAGCAGCAGTAAAAGAAAACGTAAAAGTCAGCAAATAATAAATACAGTTCCTGGGTACTACAGGATGGCAGGAGCCACAGGGCACTGGTAGTGTGAGATAGTTCTTATGATCTTCTAGATGGAAAGTCCTTACCAGGCCCGACTGTAGCAATGGAGATAACCCAGGATTGTGCCAGCTGGTGTTCCAGGAAAAGCAGGGTTGCTGAAGATAAAACAGCTGCTGTGGATACTGGCTGGAACCAGACTGTTGTTAGCACGGAGTGGATACTGGCTGGAACCAGTTAAATAATAAATGAACTTGGGAGCGATGAAATATGAACTGAAATGTAGAACTTGAGAGCGGAGAAATAATAATACCGGTGGAGAGTGGTAAAGTGTAGAAAGGACACCGGCCCTTTAAGGGAAGCTGTACTCTGCTGGAAGCTGAGCTGGAAGCAGGTAATGTTGTAGCTGGAAACAGATGAATCCACAATGGATTGGAGAGTCAGGCTACACCGCAGGTGGAATGCTGGTGCGGGTCTCTATGGTGGAAGTCTTGAGACAGGAGCTGGAACCTGGAAGACAATCACAGGAGAGAGACAAACAGGAACTAGGTTTGACAACCAAAGCACTGACGCCTTCCTTGCTCAGGCACAGTGTATTTATACCTGCAGCAAGGAAGGGATTGGCTAGGCAATTATGCAGATTATCAATACTGAGAACAGATTGGTGGAAATGATCAGCTGACAGAATCCAAGATGGCTGCGCCCATGCAGACACTTGGAGGGAAGTTTGGTTTGTAATCCATGTGGTAATGAAAACAGTAATGGCGGCGCCGGCCACCGGAGACAGGAGGCGCCAGGCTGACAGATGCACATCCAACCACGCGGACACAGCGGAGGCCGCGGCTGACGTAATCGCCACTCAGACACTCTGCATGCAGAAGTTCAGGGACGGCGGCGGAGGCCGCGGGAGACGCCATGCCAGGTGTAATATGGCGTTTACTGTGACAGCATCCCAGAGTGACAGGAGAGGATACAGGAATGTACACATCAGGATAACAGATGGGATCCGGTCCTGGAGCGCTGAGCCAGCCTTAGGAGGCATCTGATGGGTAAGAAATGGCGTCCAGATACCCGGATCGTGACAATATCAGTGTATGTTCTGCAGGATAGCTATCCAATCTGAATCATATCATTTAAATTATTGATTATTGCTAGAGTCATTATAGATCTGTGTGAAATAGGATACATTTGTTACTATATAGTTAAAACTAAAATAAATGTTTAAAGAAGTAAGTGTAAAGCACAAACGCAGTCTGGCCTGGTTGTAAAGGTTTATATAGGAAGAAACTGTGTGTTGTGTTAAGTGAGCGATTATAGTTTTTATTGCTCATATTTATTGAAGTTGTGTGAGTTGTTTTATTGCGTACGCACATTGGTACACGTGGTACGGAACGTGAGGACAGCGTACAAAAACGTGCATGTGGCGCAAGGCCGCACATGTGGCATAGAGGTACGCACGGTTGCGTAATTATGCAAGCTTGTGTAGGGTTGTGTGCGCATAATAAAACTACACAATAGTTCATTTAGTTTAAAGGTGGGACAGTAGCCGCACTACAATAGCACAAAACTGCCCGGTTTCTAAAGCAGATTAATATTAAAAAAAAAAAAAAATTGTATAAAAACATTTTTTTAAATTGCTTCTGGGGTAAAGCTGCCAACCTGAATGAATCCAAATTTTCTGTACAGAAAAACAAAGTGTATTTGAGTGAGCGAACGTAGGAGTGAGTGGATATTTGAACCCAGGGAATGCGGGATCCCGTCGTGTGGTACATCAAGTAAGAGGAGGCTTGGTGGCGTAAAGTGGCTGACTCACGTTAGTATAAGGTTTAATACGCAAATCGTTAGGTGATTTGCAAAGGCGCTTGATAGTGCATAAGTATTGCAAAGTATTGAAGTAAAAAGGGTTTTGTATTACGCTCCGGGCTGAGGGTGACAGTTTTTACATTGACCCGTGGTTGTACGGCAGATAGGTAACAAGTACCTATACGCTGTGCAATTGGACCGCGCGTTTGTGGGTGCAATATATACAGCGCAACTTGATACCCCTTTACGAACTTTTGCGTAAAATCGCGGTATCATTAGCGCTGTGTAGAGCATACGCAAGCGTGATTTGTGTATAAGTGTATAGGGAGTTTTCGCTGGTCTCTCTCAGGAAAATCTCCAGCGGTGTATATTCACTGGAATAGGTAAGTCACTCCTAAACACTTCCAGTGAATAGAAACCAGATAGGGGCCTCACTGGGTTCGCGGTGGTCACTATTGGAGTGAGTCGTGGTACTCGGTGGAGAAGGAGTGGGTGAAAGCGCTCTAAGAACTTTCACCGTCTATTCGTATTGTGCATTGGGGATTGCGTAAAAAGGAAAAAAGTCCGCAATGGGATACAATTGCACAAGCGGTGGACGTTTTGTAGCCAGGGTTCAGGTTGAAGAGCCGCGGCCCAAGGGGTCAGCGAGGTTTGTTATGTGTGGTAAATATGGATCACACACGGAAGACTTTTTGTCTGAATGAGTACGTATGACTGACAAAGATAGGGTACCATTCCCTAAGGTGAGCAGCTTTGAACCAGAGGTATTGCAGAACTTAAGGATAAGAATATGTCTGATAAAATCCCGAAAACAAAGGGTCAGACATACAAATTGTTTAAACCTGTGACAGCAAGAGGGGTTGGCGAGTTTGATCCTAAGGTATTGCAGGTGGTATGTCTAACCCAAGTCATATAAGACAAGAATGGAAATATAAGAACTGTTTGAACTTGTAGCAACAATAACCAAGTAGGAAGAAAAAAGAGAATGCAAGTACACCTCCTTATGTAGATGTGGAAGTAGTTACGGCCAGCATACAAACTATAGAAAATAATAAAAATATGAAAAATGTGACTGTAACCCATATATGTACTAATGAATGTTGAAGTTTTATTTAGGAGAAGAAGGTGACCTGATTGTTTTCAGCCATTTCCCATGCACCCAGAGGAGTATCCAACCGGTAAAAGAAGAGCAGTAGCCTGTGGGGAAGTGGCTGAGACCAGTGGAACAGGTATGTATGGTATCAATCGTGTACATATATAGTAAACCCCCCCCCCAAAAAAAAATAAAACAAAAAAAATCAAGAAAGTAACGTCAGAAATGGAGAAAAACCTGTCCGCACATTAGTATTTGCCAGTAGGAAAGCGGACAGAGACAAGGTAACCCCCGGGTATTTCTTTCAGTTACCATATAAGAAGTATTCATTCCTGGTAATGCCCCTAGTAAAGTTGAGCTTGGAAATGTTTGTTGGACCATGTACAGACCCTTAGTACGGGATGAGAAGGATTGAATAAAATACTTCGCATGACCTAGAACCTTGTTAAAAAATGTTTTGTCTTTGTCTCTTGCAGTAATAGAAAACTCTGCATCTGGATAAGACCACTGGTAAACACTAATTCGGCAAATGGGAGGTGGCTGTCTCTGTGCAAATGGACGGGCTCAATAAGGTATTGAGTGTCAGGGTGCAGACTTTCTTGCAAAATTGGAAAGGTCACAGTAGCTGATCTTAGATAGTGTGCTATTGAACATCACCAGAATAGTGCTAAGCGCAGAGAACAACAGGTGGAGAGGTTGAGGATGGTAAGTATACTGGCACATACAGGAAAGACCCATCAGTCCAAACCCCAGATCCCTAATGGTCAATAATATGTTACACTTGTAGGAAGGAAGGGCATTTTGCCAGAGATTGTAGGAGTAGTAGGACACATAGTCAATACAGATCCCCTAGACAGAAAACACAAGCCACATTATTAAACACATAGACGGGACCAAGGGACATATAGTAAGGAATCATAAGCCATATAGAAAACACAGATTCGGCTAATGGGAAGAACAAAATAAATGCAACATTACCCTTTGACAAAACTTGAAGACTAATGTTGCATTCTACTGTTCTAGATGTATGTCCATCACAGGTAGAGGAAATTATCTCACAGATACCGGGTTCCCTATGAACTTAGGATGGACAGGAAACTGGATTGATGGCTGGGATAGTCCGAGTAGAGATAAGACACACAGAATTTTTTTTAAGGGGAATAGACCAAGTAGAGAATCACTTCCCCATAGTGCCCAATCCAGTTGTCAAATTTTTATAAAATATTCTCCACCTCTACAAACTCATCTGTCACCAACCTCTATTCTGTTTCTCTACAGTTTTCCTCTTCATCTTTTGCGTTCACACAGGGTGGTACGATACATGGACCCAAGTACAGTTCAAACTCCACATGCCTAGGTCCTTCAGAGTTCTGCCCAAACCCAATATATCTCAACAGCACGATGACACCAGTATTACTGCAGTGTGCCTTGTCATGCACAAAGGGTGCAGAATGGGAATACTGGTGAAAGGAAATTTTGTATAGAGATTTTTCTTTTTTCTTTTTTTTTTTGAGTTATGCTCATGGTACTCTACATTGCAAACACACGATAGTTAAATTAAGATACAAAAAAATTTGTGTTCCCTGCAGGAAGAGGCAGTCTGGAGGACAAAAGGGTATGGCCAGGAGTCCTTAGGACTGTGGGCAGGTGGACACGGTAAGCCAGTAGCCCCCAGAGCATACCTTCCAAGTCTAGCTGAGGTGGCACACGGTCTGACTCATCTAGGCAAAGAGGGTAGGTGCAGGCTGATGAGACCCTACTGGTGTGAGCCAGGATTCTATTCTCATGCAGGTAAGAGAGCAATGACCTGTCTTACTTGCTTGAGGAAGAATATTGGTAAAGCAATACCAACAGAGCCATCCCATATCCCTCCTGCAGACGGATCTTTTCAGGAAATACAAATCGACTTCGTACAGTTAACACCCTTTAGGAATTATTGTTATGTATTGGTGTGCACTGATGTTTTCTCAAACTGGGTAGAGGCATTTCCTGCCGCCACGGATGCTGCTATGTTTACCGCAAAGGAAAATTGCGCAGAAATTTGTGTGTAGATAATGGTCCCCCTGAAGTAGGAGCAAAGCAGAAAATGATAGAAATATGTAGATCATGAAAATTTTATATGTCACTGTCACGATTTGTTTGTGTCTTCTTCATCTACCCAGCAGAACCTCAATTGAATCCAAACATCAGTGTACAAAGACGTAGGTACATGTATGTGTGAAATGTTCATCGCAAATCAGACATTATAGGCTAAAACACTGTCCCAGCATACTCTATAGGTTGAATGTTGTCCCACACCCAACCAGTGGTCCCGTGACCGCCGAGTGCATATAGAGGATGTCTCGTCCTCCTCCCTGTCTTCCCCAAATATAGTCAAGTGTCTGATTTGCGAAATGCATACATACTTGTGTCTAGGTCACCGATTATGGTATGAAATATTTTTTCTTATGTTAATAATTGATGGCAGTTATTGTTTACTGCCAAAGGGTGGACTGTCGAAGTCAAAAATATTACATAAAGAGAACATACAAACTACACACATATAAGTCGCTATACTTGCAAATACGCGCAGCGAGCACAGCAATATATGTTACACACGCATTTACAAGGACATGCCACAGAGATGGATTCGACACTTATTTCATGCAGTACATAATTGTGGTGGTATCAAGCGCCAGACATCATGATGATTTAAAATGATCTAATGAAGTAATGTCATGAATGTGTATTATTTGAACGAATCCAGATAGACCGGTCATGTTTACTATTGAAGCAACCAGATTGATGTGTAGTTTCATTTGATGCTTGTTGTGAAATTGTGGGACATTGCAGCGGATAATTATGATTACATGTGTAAAAGCTAAAATCACTTTTATTAGAACAATACATAAACCAAACAGTTAGTGGACAGGAAACTCAGGCCAGCCCTTTGGACGTCCCCAAAGGTAAATCTGTTCAGCATATACAAAGAAACTAGTGACTCATCATGAATGAGAGAGAGTCCCCACCCCCAAACTAGATAACACATTGCTGATCACACAGGAAGGTAGTTCCTGTTTTGGTCTCAGAGTTGCTGTAAGGTCTGAGACGACGATGGAGTTATTGCCAGCTCAGTTCCTGTTTTGGTCTCAGCGTAAGATGGAGTCCCGGCATGATTTTAGAGAAAGAGAGAGACATAAGCATTGAGGGAATGGTATTGTATCGCTGGCCTGTAACTGAAACTGTATGTAATGGCATGTAACTGTATGTAACTTTATGTATTAACTGCTTACTGTGTGAGATGTAATCATGTAACTATAGGTATACTGTACTTTGTAATATATATTGAATCCATATCCTTTTAATAACAAATATATACATCAATGAGCTTTGGAACTCAGATAATGTGTGGGTGTATTGTTTTCTCTTATGGGATGCAATGTTTTGCGATGCATAGCGCACATTCATGGGATATGGTAATAAGAGATGCAGGCATTTACAATATATATTAGAGCGGGCATTTTAAATATTTGTGAGAAATAAATTTGGCATTCTTAACGGTTGCAAATTTAGATAAAAGCTGAATCCTTTGCCTTTTTATGATTGCTTTGCGCATGTTATGCACTGACAACCTGCCCTACGCGAAACCCGTCTGTGATGAATGAAGTAATTTGGGTAGCAAGACTTATAAACATTGTGCCATTATTTTGGAGAGAATTTTAAGATCTTGATTTAAGAGAGATATCGGGTGATACGATTGTACTAAAGTAGGGTCTTGTCTGGTTTTGGCAATACTTTAATATGTGCCTAGTTAAAGGCATCGAGGGCAGTGTAAATGGCCAGTATGGAATTGTATAAAGACAATAAATGGGGGATGATGTGGGGTGACAACAATTTCCAATATTTAGCGCTTAGCCAATCAGGGCCTAGCGTCTTCCCATTTGACAATTGTTTGATTGTAAATAGTAATTCTTGTTTAGTGATGGGGCTAGTCAAGGATTCACAATCTTTCTCCGTCAAGGTAAGGGACCCAGCTGATCTGAGAAAAGCCATTCCTAAAGAGGGGTCATCCGGGGGTGCTGTGTATAAATCTTTATAATAGTTTAAAAAGGAATTGGCAATATCAGAAGTGCTAGAAAATGACTACATACTGAGACAATATTGGAAATATTAGAGTAGGGACGTTGGCTCCTAACTACATTTGTCAGCCTGCCTAATTACCCCACTGGAAGAATCAAACTCAATTTGAACCCCTTTTTCACATCCTCTCTTTGATGAACCCATTACCACTAATCATACCTTCAGCCAAGAGCTGATAGATTAGGGCTATAATACTCTTCATCAACACTCTACTAAGGAGGACTAGGAGAATAAAAAAACACAGGGTTATAAGAGTGACTGTCACTGTACTGGAAGGGAAATGCCTATTGACCAGCAAGTGACCACAAGGACTACTCTCAAGCAGTATGGTTATTTATCTATCCATGTAAACCTTAATCCTTGAATTATCAGGAAGTACTCCAACATCATTTGTACACAAGCATTTACAACCCCAACCTCAAACATACAGCCAATGTAATTAAGAACTATCTTCAGCGTAAATAAAAACAAGGAGTCCTGGAAATTATTATATGGTCCCCACAGAGCCCTGATCTCAACATCATTGAGTCTGCCTGAGAGGACATGAAGAGACAGAAGGATTTGAGTATGCCTACATCCACAGAAGATCTGTAGTTAGTTCTCCAAGATGTTTGGAACAACCTCCCTGCCGAGGACCTTCAAAAATTGTGCAAGTGTACCTAGAAGAATTAATACTGATTTGAAGGCAAAGGGTGGTCACACCAAATATTGATATAATTTAGATTTCTCTTCTGTTCAATCACTTTGCATTTCGTTAATTGATAAAAATAAACTATTAACACTTTTTTAAAGCATTCTTACTTTGCAGCATTTTTTCCACACCTGCCTAAAACTTTTGCACAGTACTGTATGTATAATGTATAATTCAAATGCACAGTCTGAAACCTAATCCCTAGAGGAGGAGGTGGGCCCCAGGCAGTGGAGCCCACCGGGGGTTTCTCCTGTACCCCGGTGGGCCAGTCCAACATTGCTGATTATTCAGGTAAGGAAACTGGTAAATTAGCCTTTAATGCAATAAATAGCTGACAATGGGCCTAATTCACTAAAGATTGCAAATGCAAAGCTGCTCGCAGCAGTTTTGCAATTGCAATCCATAACAATGCAAATGCAGGAGGAGGTGCATTAAACTCCTCTCTGCGTTTGGGATGCAATCATATCTGTAATGAACATCATGAACATAAGTAGGCTGAGTAAGTCTAAGCTTTCTTAGTCTTGCCGTCGCAGTATGGCTTCCTAGTCCAAGGAAACAGCGTTTCGCGATGCAGTCATTGGCCTCGATACTCCCAGAAAATGGGGACATCGCATCCACGTTTTCCCGATAGCCTTCATCCCCTACCCATGTCCCACACCCTGAACACTTCAGAGGCGTGCACATTTTAGAGAAGTGATTGCAGGACCAGTTCTGAACATGCGCAAAACGGATCCTGCACGTATGCAGGCTAAATGCATACGAGGCTAAATGCACATGTGCATTTAGCCTGCGTCGGCTAAATGCAGTAAGATCGGTTTTGTGTCATTTCATGCTAAAGATGAATGTGTAACTGGTAAAAGAAGAAATACCATGAAACTTTATTATTTCTCTACACTTGTGTGGAGGGACCTGATAGGTAATTAACATTCAGAATCTCTTAAAGCGGCAGGATGAAATAGCTTTGTAAATGTTTAATTAAATTCAAGACGTAACATTTAGAAGTTGAAGATACCAATCAGACCTTCACTGTTCCCTGCCTAGCCAGCTGCAAAATATAGTAACTTCTAAGCAGTGTATAAAACATAGTGCTCAATTCACTTTATTAAAATATCCAATAATAATTGAGTTAAAGGCAATAAAGCGTGTTCATTAGAGGGTTTATATTCAAGAAATATTGAAAGTATACCTAAAACTGTCACTTTTATTGTGAATGAACAGGATAATATGATTTGAACAGAGTGTGATGATACTCAGGATTTGTCCTGCAGCTTTCTCCGATAGCTCGTAAAGAGCTGAAATTTAATATGATGCTTTCAGTCAGTTTAATTGAAATTTAATTGCCACTTTGGGCAGAAGGTTTAGAACTGATCAATAAAATACTACAGTTCTTTTGCCTTGGCACAAGATTCTACTTTAGACAGGACTTCCACCATCAGCTGTGATACTCACATAGTAAATCTGGCACGTGTGCATGAGTAGGGTGAAACTAGAGCTTAATTATGAATGAAAAGCATATATTTCAGATTTATGACTGTAAATGTATGGTATCATTTCACAGAAAAGACAAAATACAGTTGACATGTTAATGGTGGGATGGGCTTGGTTGGTGCCAGAGATGGTTCTAGTAAGCATCTGATAAGCTAATACCCATTTCAGAGACGGGAATTTGCTGGATCTAGCAGCCATCAAATTCCCAGGTCTCTGCCCCGACCCTGGTAAACAGCAGGGTTGGGGACTTGGGACTACGTTCCGGGTAGTTTGCACTTACACACACAAAAATCCTGTGTTGATGCGCATCCACAAGCATAAAAACCCTGGACTTTTGTGCTAGTGTGAAAGGGGTATTACTTACATTTTATCACTAAAAAAATCATTTGAAATATTTGATGCAAAATATATTCCAATAAGACATTTAAAAGATCTTAACATTAACTCCATCCAAAACATAAAGGCTAAATTCACAGGGGTGTTTAATAAAAGTGCAGTTTTAAAAACCGCCAGTAAAGAAAGATTTTGGAAAATCGCTATTTAACTACTTAACCACATGTGATGCGACCGGAGCCAGGTGTGTGTTACCTGGCTTGGTCGCATCATATGCGACGTGCTGACCGCCCTGTCTGCTGTCATCTGGAAGAGGAGATCCGTTCGGCACAAATGTAGAATGGATCTCCTCTGGCGGCTTGGATGCCCCAGAGTGATGCCGCGGTCTGTGAGCTGGGTAACATGGTTGGGGTGGGGGGTCGTGCCAAAAAAGGGGCTTTTCACAGAGTGAGGAGGTTTATAAAATATATATATATTTTGCTACAAAGGGGGTTACTATCATTAGATTTTAAGACCACTGGGTGGTCTATTGCAAATGGGGGTGGGAAGTTTTTTTACAATGGGGTCTATTGACATGAGGGGACAGGGGGAATTAAAGAGTTATAGTGGTAATAACATAACATTTAAAATATTCACAAACATAACAAATCATGTCTAAGACTACTACAGTCAAAAGGATAAAAGCAATATTAAATCTAGTCTACTCTCCTGGGACCTCTTCCCTTACCTTGTAACCAGCATTTTGAAGGAGAAGCAACCAGGTAAAATAAAAACATTTGAAAACATCTAGAGATTTTTTTTATTTTTATCAAACTGCGCATTCAGGATGTGGTGACCTACATATGCACCTTATACCCCTTTCACACCAATAATCCTGGTCCATCCAGGGTTATTGAACATGGTTTCAAGCCATGTCCAGCTGCTTGAAATCCTGTTCACATGGCAGGCTGGTCCTGGGAAACTGCCGTCCCGTCCCTATACTGGCGCTTGAAGATGACATCATCTCCACGCACCGATAATCTGGCTCCCTGCGTACTTTTAGTGTGACCCTGGTCGGATGACCTGTGTCTAGCTTTCACACTGAAGACTACCTGGCTTGCGACTCAGGTTCAACCTAGGTCAAATTCCCGGGTAGTCCCTTTCACAACAAGCAAGCACCCAGGTCGACCCGGGAGCAAGGTGCAGTGTGAACAGGTATAGGAGCTACAACCCGCGTCTGGTGCTCAATAACCCGGGAAAAGCAGGGTCGAAGCCCCAACTTCAGTCTGAAAGCGCTATAAGTGTCATTACTCCTGGCCGGGGAGCTGATGGTGGTGTATTTGCATAGATTAGTCAAACTTTAAAGACAGCTAGATGTTCGTATAGGACTTCCGATAGTAGACAGAATTTCTAATGCATTACATGCAACTCAGACACAGAATCAGGCCCTCTGGATTCCAGAATATGCACTAGGAAAACCTGTGCGGTCTCAGGGTTTCTTAACATTGTAGTAATATCTCATGTTATGTTACACCAGGGATGGGGAACCTTCGGCCCTCCACCTGTTGTTGAACTACACATCCCAGCATGCCCTGCAACATTATTAGCATGGCCAAATAGTAAAACTGTAGCAAGGCATGCTGGTATGTGGAGTTCAACAACAGCTGGCGGTCCAAAGGTTCCCCACCCCTGTGTTACACATACTTGATCTGTTGTGTTTTAGTGGATGGATTGTGAATGGAGTCTCACATCGGATTCATTTAACTCTATAAACCTAAAAGTACCAAAACCTAAAAGTACCAGAACATGACATAATAATAATAATAATAATAATAATAATAATATAGTCTGGTGATAATATAAAAAAAAAGTGTAATGCACCACAAATGTATTAAACACACTGTAATGCCCCCTGTTCACATTATGCCACACAGAAACCCCAGTTCATACATATATGCCATAGTCCCCTACATTGGTTATGTAGCTATATGTGGGACCCCACAGGTTTGTGGGGCCTCAGGGCGATTGGTTTGGTTGCCCTATTGTTAATTCAGCTCTAGCTGACATTCCAACATAAAGGTTCTCAGGGAATTTATACAAGTGATTGTGTTATGAAGTGTTTATAGGTACTGAACGGAGATGCGTTATTCCGGAATTTGAAAGTATTTAAACAGATATGTGTAATGTGGGTATAGATTTATGGGGCTAGTGATTTGTGTAGTGTGTATTTAGATGCCACTACGCTCACAACTTTGTAGTGTACTGGAGAGAGGAAGGCTTTTTTAAAAGATAGTCACCTTCAGAAAGTCGTTAATGAAAAAATGGCTATAAATATTTTCAAATGTCAGCACTGATAGGAGAATTCAGCAAGGCGTGCACTGTAAATCAAAAGCAGGACCTTGGGAAAGAATTAAAAAAAAGGGACAGGGTTCCTTGGTATTTTAGAAGTAACTACTAACGGAGAGAGGGTAATGATGGTGCTGTAAATCACATTAAGTTTGGCCATTAGAGGTGGATTGGTTTATAAAGCGCAGACACGATTCCTGGAAATTGCAGGAAAAGTTATTTCTACTTTTCGGTCTAGATTATTCATGTCCCGCCCAGCTTTTCTCCTACCCCTTCCCCCCCGAATACCGTTCATTTGATTATTTCAGCACTATAAAATTATTGAATAAGTTATTATGCTTGTATATGTTCTACTACCTTTAAAGGATAACTTACCCCTCCTTATAAACTATGCATCTCCAAAACGTAAAAAAATAAATCTAATTGTGATATTTATCAGTACATAGTGGACCTGATCCATGTGTGTAAGTACAGCAAAACAGCAAGCAATTGGGCAAAACCATGTTTCACTGCAGATGGGGCAGATGCAACTTGTGCAACGAGATACATGGGCCATACACACTGCGGGATCCGCCGCCGAGCTAACCGATGGCGGATACGGCAGACGGACGACCCGGCGGCGGGGGGCAGTGACGGGGGGAGTGAAGTTTCTTCACTCCCCCCGTCACCCGGCTCCATAGCAGTGCAGGCAAATATGGACGAGATCATCCATATTGGCCTGCATGCACAAGCGACGGGGAACCAGCGATGAACGAGCGCGGGGCCGCGCATGGTTCATCGCTGGTGCCCCCACACTGAAAGATATGAACGGTATCTCGTTCATTAATGAACGAGATCGTTCATATCTTTCACTCATATCGCCCAGTGTGTAGGGCCTGTTAGATTTGGCTGGGGCGTGTTCAAACTGAAATCTAAATTGCAACATAATAATAAAACTGTCTAACATTTGTGGGCTACATGCAAAAGCAGCCAGTATTTATCCTGCACAGAAAAATATTGCTTTTTTTTGCTTTAATTATAAACATGAATGTGCATCAATGTGCAGTAGTTCCCACTTCACTGGTTTCTTATATTGGTGCATATGTATTAAAGCTTGGAGAGTGATAAAGTGGAGATAAATTGACTGAAGTCTTCAGGTATTAATATTTTACAAACTGTGTACACTCTAAGCGATATATCGTCTGAACCTGCATATCGAACCGACATATCGTGCACATAGCCCAGTGTGTATGGACTGTTGTGCGCTCTCCCGTGTCTTCTTCTGCTTGCACTGCAGGCAGATCTGAACATATCTTTAATGACAGCATGCGGTAACTGAATCATATTGCGCACGATCGTGCGCAATATATTGTTCAGTGTGAATGGCTGACTGACATATCGGTTCATCGGATGTGCCATCGGCCATAATCCAGCATAGTCTAGTGTATACCCAGCTGTAAGGGTGAATTCGATAAGTTGCAGTAAATTACAGCATCTAGTTGCTGGCGGTCATGTGACCAACGCTGGAATCCCGACACCACTCATGAGACTGACGTTGGATCACCGACAGCTGGGATGCCGAAGGTGAATAACGGGGTTCAGGGTTAGTGGCATTGCCTGGGGGAGCGGGAGGGATAGGGTTAGTCACTAGAGGGATGACCGTAGCTGACACCCCCGGAGAGTTAACCTTAGCCGCCAATCCCACGAGGGTTAGGGTTAGGGAGGGTGGTGGTGGGGTGGGTAGAAATACATACCCCCCTCCGATGTCGGGATCTTCTGTGTCAGGATGTTGCGATTGGTCATGTGACTGCCGCCATCCTGACCGCTGGGATTTCATATGTATTCTAAATAGAGGGCAAAGAATGGATGTAATAAAATAGCGTATGCTATGTCCATATTAGGATTGTGCTCTATTTATACAAGCTCAGGGGCATTGATTGGGGGGGACTACGGGAGTCATTCAGAGTTGATCGCTCGCTAGCTACTTTTTGCAGTACTGCGATCAGATAGTCGCCGCCCACAGGGGAGTGCATTTTGGCTTTGCAAGTGTGCGAACGCCTGTGCAGCCGAGCTCTGCAAAAACATTTTGTGCAGTTTCTGAGTAGGTCTGAGCTTACTCAGCCGCTGCGATCACTTCAGCCTGTCTGGTCCCGGAATTGACGTCAGACACCCGCCCTGCAAACGCTTGGACACGCTTGTGTTTTTCCAAACACTCCCAGAAAACGGTCAGTTGACACCCATAAACGCCTTCTTGCTGTCAATCACCTTGGGATCGGCTATGTGAATGGATTCTTCGTTAAATCCATCGCTCAGCAATGATCTGCTTTGTACCTGTACGACGCGACTGCGCATTCCGGTGCATACATATCGCTGCGCTGTGAAAAACGGCAGCGTGCGATCAGGTCGGAATAACCCCCTACCACTGGTAAATTGCAACATAATCCAAGTCACTCAGCTATTTTATAATTTCTAAAAACACTGACTTTTTTTTATCACTGAGTATTCACATTACAAATGTCTTGTACACTAGTATTCACATTATTTTAATGTCTTGTACACTTCTTTGTGTTTTCATTTAGAAGTTTAGTCCAAACACAAAGACAGTCCATCCGACTAAACAAAAGTGTCTCTTAACAGCAATAGCTTTCTCTTTGCTGACCCTTTTCTCTTGTTTATTAACAAAAAAACATTAACCAAGAAGGTCCATTTTGTAAAGCTTGGCAGAAACCAGGGCTCTGCACAGCAAGTTCGACTCCATCCATCTCCCTCATATAAAGCCCACTTTCTCCCCAGAAGATTAAAAAAAGTCAGCAGCTTCAGCTCTGAAAGAAGAATTACGGCAGTGCGCTGTGTAATTCCGCTGACCAAAAATCTTGCTTCATAAGTAATCAGTGGCCAGGGCAGATTTATTTGTGTCCCACAGTAGACTAGATACAAATTGAGAAAATAAAAGAACAAAAAAACATAGCTGTAATTTAACCTCTACATAGCTTAGCACAATTAGGATGGTTTGGTGTACCATACAGTAGAGTCATTGGGGGTCATTCCGAGTTGATCGCTAGCTGCCATTTTTGACTGCGAAAAAAATGGCTAATCTGCGCATGCATATGCACCACAATGCGCATGCGCGTCGTACGGGTACAAAGTCCTTTGTGGTTTTGCACTGGTTCTAGCGACGATTCCAAACGCACAGCCGAACGCAAGGAGATTGACAGGAACAGGGCGTTTATGGGTGTCAACTGACCGTTTTCTGGGAGTGTTTGGAGAAAATCAGGCGTGGCCGGGCGGGTATCTGATCTCATTACCGTGTCACTCGTCGAAGCAATCATCGCACAGGATAAGTAACTACAGGGCTGGTCTTGATTTGCACAAAATGTGTTTACAGGCGCTCTTCTACACAGGGGTTCGCACTCCTGCAAAGCGAAAATACACTCCCCCGTAGGCCACGACCATGCGTTTGCACGGCTGCTAAAAACTGCTAGCGAGTGATCAACTCAGAATGACCCCCACTGATCCATGAGAAAGGGATAAATTAATAATTGTGTTTAAGGCAGAAGATTTTTTTTCTTTTTGAATAATTTTCAAAACAAGCTAACTTACCATTTCTGTGCGCACGTATTACAGTCTAGAACTTACTTGCTCTCAAAGCATGGAGCGCCAAATTAGTGTTATGCTGGTAACTACAGTCCGCTAATGAGAAGAATCATTGCAGTGAAACAAAATTATACCAATGGAACTTCTGGAGTCTGATTTGCAACTTTTGGAAGTCATGGAATGAAGTTGCCCAAACTATGTACCCTATTCAGGTTGAGTAGCAGATTCTGCAAAAAAGTAGAATCTGCAGTACGATTGCGTGTTGGGGGCCGCCCAGCACAGGGCAAGGCCGCCCGGCATGTCAAGTCCTACTCAGCATTGCAATCACAATCTAATTGTGCCGCCGCCATTTTATTAATTGGAGCGACTGCGCGCGATGTCACGCAACCGCACCGGAAAATGATATGGCCACGCCAGACCACTGCCCCTGCAACACTGGGTCAACGATCCCCCCAATCAAAGTGTGATTGCATCTGTCTGGGATACGATCGCACTTTGATAGTTCTCGCATGTGCATTGCGGCCGCTGTGCATGCGCAGAAGTACAGAAATTTCTTGATGGCTCAATGTTTGTACTTTTGCGTCCCTTACTGAATAGTGGCCAATGTTTGTTTCTGCTGATCCACTCTCTTGTATATATTTCAAAAATATATATTATTTCTCCAGGACACCTTTTAATGCATTTAATTGTGAGCTTGGCAACCTTATTGGACTTCCTGTGGTGTAAGCTAATCATCATCAGAGTTGTCTATTTGTAAAGGGTGTCTTAAATATACACAGACCAAAGCTATATATAACAAACCATATAAAAGTCATACTTAGAAACAGAATAAGGACATAAGAGGTTAGTGGGGAATGAGATACCGCAGTGGTTCTCAATCTCGGTCCTCAGGATCTCAAAGAGTTTCCATTTTCCAGGCCCCCTAGCAGGTGCACAGGTGTTCTCATTGCTCACTGACACATTTTAAAAGATCCACAGGTCGAGCTAATTATTAATTTTTTGGTTCTGTGAGGAGACCTGGAAACAATAAACTGGCAGGTCAAAAGGTCGACATGAGTTTTTCAAGTTTTTTTGGGATTTTTTCATACTTAACGATCCATGTGGACTACGATTGGAATGGCAATCTGTGCCGAGCGAAGCGGTAGCGGAGTGAGGCACCTTTCCCAAAGCATGGTGAGCGAAGTGAGCCATGCGAGGGGACACGGTGCACTAATTTGGGTTCCTCGTCACTTTACGGAGAAAACGACACCAAAAACAGTCAAAAACCTCATGTTGACCTTTTGACCTGTTGACCTAGTACATGTTGACCTAATGATCATGTCGGCCTGTTGTCCCTGTTGACCTAATGTATGTCGACATAATGACTGTCGACCTAAGTTGTGTCTATCCAACGACCCGTACCCCTCCCAAGATGACCCTCTCCAGGAGGGACACAACGCTCTGCTTCTGGACTTCCCTCTTAATGTATGATTGCCGGCACCTGTCTTGAACAGGTTAACGCAGGCATGTCCAAACTGCGGCCCTCCAGCTGTTGTGAAACTACTTATAACAGCATGCCGTGACACAGTTTTGCTGTCAGAGAATGCTAAAGCTGTGTCAGGGCATGCTGGGATGTGTAGTTTCTCAACAGCTGGAGGGCCGCAGTTTGGACATACCTGGGTTAATGGAAAAGAAAGGTGTTTTAGCACAGGTGATGGCAATTATAAATTAAGAGGGAAACCCAGAAGCAGAGCATTCTGTCCCTCCTGGAGAAGGTCCTGTTGGGAGGCATGGCTTAAAGTCTAATTCAGACCTGATCACTACTGTATGTTTTTGCAGAGGTCTGCAATCAGATAGCCGCCACCCATAGAGAGTGAAGACCCGCCTCCGTGCAAGTGTGTGAATGTATATGTACGCCGTGCGAAAACTTCACCAGACAGCGGACATCTGCAAATCTGTCCGCAACTCTCTCACCATCCAGTGATTCAGTCTGTGCAGTCTGTGCGTAGCCCAGGACATAGAATCAGGCTGATCAGGACTGGAGCTGGCGACACACACCCTCCCTGAAAACGCTTGGGCACGCCTTCGTTTTTCCTGACACTCCCAGAAAACGGCTAGTTACCACCCCCAAACGCCCGCTTCCTGACAATCACATTGCGTACGCCTAGCGATCAAAATTTTCGCACCATTCTGTTGTTTGGTGTCGCACTTGCGTATTGTGGTGCATATGCATGCGCAGTCGCTTAATAATCGGCCGCTGTGCGAAATCACACAACAGCAGTCAGGTCCCAATTGGACCCTTAGTACATCTCCCCCAGAGTTTGAGAACTTATGAGATAAAGGGTAAAAAAGGCTCATAAATGGGTAGTCATGCCTAGCAATATCAGCCTCTGTATTTGTGAACTTCCACTAACCATAATGAATGACTGCTATCCACAGGGCTTCCTTGTCTGTATGTTAATTAGTTATTTAATATGCTAATTTTATTTATTTCCTTTTATTACCTAATTAATCATCATGTCTGTTTACCGTATCATCTCCAGTCATGTGATGTAATAATGAAACTTGTCACTGATTTAGATGGGTGAAGCATATCCCTACCAACCAAGGTAAATACAGTGACCAGCCTTTTATTACCAGGTGGGATAGCCTTTCAGAGACACAGGGGCCTTTTTATCTCCTCTCTTTTCAGGTAAAGTAAACAGAACTTTGCACATGCTTTAAGTTTTAAGGCTACTCTTAAATAGTCTAACACACGAAATAGCAGAGATCTCCTGTGTTAGGCTAAATAAATGCTGCAGACTGCAGTCCCCATTCTTAATGTAGAGTGACCATATTATCCCTTTTACCTGGGACACTCATGGATTACACAGGTTGTGGCTGGCTGACTTCAAACCTACATATCAGCTGGTTTTAATCAGCCACAGAACCTGTGTAATCCATGAGCAACCTAGGGATAAAATGGTCACTCTACTCAGGGTTGGACTGGCCCACAGGGGTACAGGGGAAACCACCGGTGGGCCCTACTGCCTGGGGCCCCACCCCCTCCTCTAAGGATCAGGTTCCAGACTGTGCTGTTACTAATCTAGTACATTATCTTGCATGCACTACAGTATTTACTGTATAAACTTATCTAGGGGACCAACTCTTGCAAATTGGTTAGGCAAACCATTGTGGTGGCTGGGCACACCCCCTCTAGAGACTGGCCACACCCCTAAACATGGGCCCCTACCACTACTTCCCCCCCGGTGGGCCCTACATGCCCCAGTCCGACACTGACTCTACTTAATGAGTTTTGCAATCTGGCCTAGTTGACCAACTTCTGAAAAGTTTAGCTTTTAGGAGATTGGCCTTATTAACTTAAACCACCTTGAATTGGCATCAGCAAATTAGGACATTATGAAGCATTAGTGGGGATCTCCCTGGCAGTTTACAAAAAGTGATACAGGGCTGAGTGTAAAACTTCAGAATAGGCCGTAAAGTAAGAGCGATAGCTTTTACTTTACTGTCAACCTCTTTGATGGACCACCTCCTATCAGAGTCACTGTCCCAGCAAGGATTTTTTTAAACCTGTCCGTAAAAATAATTTCATATTGCTACATTATGCAGCAATACGGAATTATACTTTTCAAGGCCTCCACTGCCAAATATAATAAATAGGCCTCATATTGAGTTACGTTACAAGTTTGTGCCTTGTATTATGTTAAAGATATTTATTTGATGCTAAATAAAAATAAAAAAATAGTTTTTGCACAAGGTTGGATCTGTATTGTTTTGCCGATCTAGAATATTAAGCTGTTTGTTACTGTGGAGCGCAGGATGGAGTTTGTACAGTATGTGAAATCTCAAGGCTTTAGTTTAACTTCTTTTCTTCTGGATGGATGTCTTTTCTTCACCTGTTCCCATGATTTGGGTGTGATTAGATGCTGGAAACAAACCTGTTCCAAAAGGTTTTTTTCGGAGCTGCTGATGTTGGATAATTTCATGAATGTTATAATAAAAATCTACAAAATATGTGTAACCCATAATACAAAAATATAAATTAAATAATAAATGATAAGTTACTATAGTTAATATTAATTTATTACTATAGTTAATAAATAAAAAATAAGTCATGGCTTATTAGCTGAAATTGAACTGGGTAGATTATAAGAACCTAGTAATAAAAGGAAGAAAGTTATAATGACCAAATATAAAATAAATTAAATAATAAATAATTATGACGAAGACAACATAAATACATGAATATAATTAATTAATCGAGTGAAATAGGACAAACTTTTGGAAGCAATAACAAGGGACTAGTATTTTCTACTCCTAAAGATTGTTTGGAAGCCGCTTTGTGACTATAGGGGTATAATATAACAGACGGGAAGGAATGAATGTCTGAATACCTAATACTCAAATAGAATAATGAAGACATTATAATGAATATGAAAGATTAAGAATAATAGTGAATTGTCAAAAATAAAAAAAAATAAAAGGGATTGAAAATACTTAACTCTTGAAGTGACCGTTTTCCCTAAAAAGAAATGATGACCTAAAATAAATGAGAAATGAATATAATAATAATAATAATAATAATAATAATAATAATAATAATTATTATTATTATTATTATTATTATTATTATAATAATAGCAATAATAAAAACAATAGTAGTAGCTAATAAGAAAAAATTGTGAGCATTTTTCAAACACAGCGTCTAACATGACAGTTAGTAGCTGATTGGCTGGTACTTTATCACCGTGCAATTTATTACTCTTCAAGGCTTGATAAATCTAGGCCCTGGTCTCTATCTCATCTTTCGCATGATGGCAATTGTGGAGCCACCAAAACGTTAATAAATGTTGTAGAAGCAGCAAAGTCACCCTGGATAGTAACTCCCCATTGGAATGTAATTGCCTATCTTGTCATGAGTTATTTCAGCTATGGTTTTCTCTCACTCATATAAAGTAACTAGCTACAAATAATAATCCTATAAACTGGGTTTACTGTGTACAGCAGAATGAAAGTTTGTATGGATATGTGGTCCACTCAGTCTCAAACGCCCAGGCTGCATTTGAGATGTTAATTTTATTCTACAATAAACCATGTGGATAGAGTTACGTTTATGTGCACATGGACAATTTACTATGGTGCATTCTAGCACATGGGGGGTCATTCCGACCCGATCGCTCGCTGCAGTTTGTTGCAGCGCAGCGATCGGGTCGGGGCCGCGCATGCGCCGGCGCCACAGTGCACCGGCACATGGCAGTCGTTGGGCAGGAGGGGGCTGAATGGCGGTGTTTAGCCGCCATTTAGGAGGCGCGGTCTGACCAATGCAGGCGTGACCGGACCGTTGGGCGGGCGGGCTGCGGCGGCTGCGTGACGTCTCACGCAGCCGCTGCGGCCAACGGCAGCGACAAACAACTCCCGGCCAGCTTCAGGAGCTGCGCTGGCCGGGAGTTACTCCTGAAATACAAAAGCATCGCCGATATGCAATGCTTTTGTGTTTGGCTGGGGGGTAGGGGGGTTTGGACGGTACTGACATGCGGGGCGGACTAGCCCTGTGCTGGGCATCCCCCTGCATGTCAGGGAAGATGATCGTAGCTCTGCTAAATGTAGCACAGCTACGATCAACTCGGAATGACCCCCATGATAAGCACAATTATAACACATCTAACATTAGGGTAACATTAGCACCACGGTTAGCATTACTGCCCCACAGCACTGGGGTCATAAGTTAGAATGCCAACTAAGGCCCTATCTGCGAAGTTTATATGTTCTCCCCATGCCTGTGTGGGTTTTCTCCGGGTGCTCCGGTTTCCTTCCACCCTCCAAAACCACGCTGGTAGGCTAAACGGGCTGTGGGATGTTTGATAGTGAAGATTCAATTTGTCAGGGAATAATTTAAATGACACTAATGATCTGTAGAAAGCCGCACTATATAAAGAAATAATAACAATCCAATAATATTAATAATAATAATAATCACTTATGAAGGATACGTCCACTGTCAGTATTGACTAAATACAGGAAAGTAATGCATACGTTATATATGCCCTGTCCAGCTTTCCTAGAAATACTTGTGTAAAATGTGACCTGTGCATTATAAGGATCAGCGATCCCTAGTTACAGACACATAGAAGCTGGATGTTATGCATGAATCACTGCATGTTTAAATGGTAAACATACATCAGCCATCAAATGCCAATAAGTAGATGCTCATCAGATAAAGAGGGGAATCCATTTCCGGGTGAAGGGTGCGAATTGCCAATGCTGCTGCATTTATACAGACAATGGCACTGCGTTTCATGCCCTTCACCCGACTGCCGTATTCACACACTTTTGTGCAAGATTGGGCTGCCATAAAAGCGTGGCTATTGTCGCACTGATTTGTCTGGGCTTATGTATTTGCCCGCAATTGAATTCCCCCTATACTGTGAATGTTTGTGAAATGTGTGACACTTTTATTTTTAATCAACTCTTTTGTTACACTATTGCACCCAAATAACTAGTTGAAATAATAAAAAACAAAGGGGTAAATTTACTAAGATGGGAGTTCTATTTAAGATGGGCAGTTGCCCATAGCAACCAATCAGATTCTACTTCTCATTTATCCAGCACCTTCTAGAAGATAATACCTGGAATCGGATTGGTTGCCATGGGCAACATCCCATCTTAAATAGAACTTCCATCTTAGTAAATTTACCCCAAAGTGTGAAAACTTGCAAATTGAGATGAAAATATCTTTAAAAATAAGATTTAAAAAATAAAATAAAAATGGAATTAATCACTTTAAAGGGAAAGCTTTCCTGTATTTCCAGGAAATATTAGCACCTGCTATGTCTCATACAGTACCAGAAAGCATCCAGGAGTGAGGACATGTAATTGTGAATTCTTTCCTAACACCTAGGCTATCTCTGAGCTGACATTAGAGATTAACAGGTGCATGCACCTTTACAAGTCCATTCTCATAAAACACCATAATGTTTTATTTGTCCTCTTCCTGCATGGCAGATAGCGAGCCTCATTTATCAGTCATTACTGCCAAACCTGCACAGATCTATTTATTTCATCAAATGTAGCGTTACAGTCTAATCGTCCAGAGCTGCCAAATGCTCCAGCAAATGCTAAAAGCCAGGGATGTGACCTAAATGGCCCACGGCTGGATTAACCTCTTTATTGCTGCTACTATTTTTTTTTTTTTTTAGGTAGAGCAAAAACACTACTGTAGTGGCGGACATGGGAAATACACAATAAGGACCTCACGTTGAGAAAAAACAGAAAAAATTATATGTTGTTTTGTTATTATGTAAGCTACTTAGAAAGTATATAGATCTTTGTCAAGAGTTTAAATTCAGATTATTTTATCTTTCAAAAATGCAGCAGAATTTTTGAAAGTAAGACTGAATAATGAGCTTTTGATCTGTTTTAGACCCCACAACAGTCTCGTACTGATTTTGTTAGTTTAGTTTAGCTTGTTTAATCAGAATTTATATATGAATTTAATGTTTGTGTTTATAATGTTCTTGGCATGATTTGTCCTCTATATTACATCAAAACACACATTGCGCAGATTGCGAACAAGAACAACTATAAGGAGCGTTTGAGTGCCTATCTTCTACTATTATCCAGTTGTAAAGTGCAATGGAATATGCTGCGCTATATAAGAAACTATTAATAAAATAAATAAATAATAAATTCTAGAAAACAAAAGAAAACAAGCCTTGTCATATCCCACATTTTTTTTATTTTTTATAAGGTAATATGAAAAAGTAGGAGACTCATGGTACATATGAATGTAACATAGGGGGTCATTCAGACGTGATCGCTCGCTAGCGTTTTTTGCAGCTCTGCGATCAGGTCAGAACTGCGCATGCGTATGCACCGCAATGCACAGGCGCATCGCACGGGTACAAAACGGATCGTTGCTGTGCGATGGGTTTTTACGAAGAATCCATTTGCACAGCCGATTGCAAGGAGATTGACAGGAAGAGGGAATTTGTGGGTGGCAATTGACCGTTTTCAGGGAGTGGTTGGTAAAATGCAGGCGTGTCCAAGCGTTTGCAGGGCGGGTGTCTGACGTCAATTCCGGGACCGGACAGGCTGAAGTGATCGCAGCGGCTGAGTAAGTCCTGGACAACTCAGAGTCTGCACAAAGTTTTTTTGTACCGCTCGGCTGCACATGCGATCGCACACTTGCACAGCTAAAATACACTCCCTGGTGGGTGGCGACTATGCGAACACAGGACTGCAAAAAACAGCTAGCGAGCGATCAGGTCTCGATGACCCCCATAGTAACATAGTTTCTGAGGTTGAAAAAATACAATTTGTCCATCGATTTCAACCTATTAGTGGTCTCCTACAATGTATTATTTTTAGGACAATTTTATCTGTTGTGAACGTTGGCCGTTATGTTTATTCCTGTTTTAGTGCGTGATCTACCCACCATAACCCTGTATATCCTTATCCATTAGGAATTTATCTAGCCCATTTTTAAAAGTAATTACTGAGTTCACCATTTCTTCTCTCTCAGTCAGGGAATTCCAAATACATCTTGTCCTTACAGTAAAGAAACCTTTACATCTCTGTGTGTGCAAAATCTCCTCTCCTCCAACCTAAGCCGATGTCCACATGTCCTCTGTGTTGATCTTACCAAAACCAAATCCCCCGCAAGCTCTGTGTATTGACCCCTTATATATTTGTAAATTTTAATCATGTCCCCTTTTAATCTCCTCTTTTCCACTGTAAACATGCCTATCCTTACAAGCCTTTCCTCGTATTCCAGCATCTTCATCTCCTTAATTGGTTTGGTTGCCCGCCTCTGAACCTTTTCTAGTTCCAGGATATCCTTTTTGTAGTATGGTGCCCAAAATTGTGCACAGTACTCGAGATGTGGCCTCACAAGTGATCTATATAATGGGAGTATAACACTAATGTATCCCTTTTGTTCTGATTGGTTAGAGGTATTGTGGACTGTCAATCTTTCTCCACTTAATTTCTACTCTGCAGTTTCATACCAACTGTGGCTAGTAGCACGTGGTTAATCCTGCAGCCATTGAAAGGACACGTTTCCTACCTTGCTGACACACAACCATCACACTGTTTATACTAACATGCTCTAAGATTCTTGGGTCTATTCAGGAAGTAGTGATAAGAGTGGAGAAGTGAGTCAGTGGAGAAGTTGTCCATGGCAACTAATCAGCAACTCTGTATAATTTTATAGTATGCAAATTATACATTTTGCTTCAATGCTGATTGGTTGCCATCAGCAACTTCTCCACTGGCTCACTTCTTCACACTTTCACTGCTTCATGAATAGACCCCCCTGTCTCAATTCACTGTCAACTACAATAATTACACAGGTAATTACAGTGTCTCGGGTAACTCTCTGAGTGAACACCCTCGTTTCCACATTCAAATTACTGTCAGGAATTGGTATCTGGCGTGGCGGTTCTTACCTGTGCAATAGTGCGCTAATCCTCAGAGGTCAGGTGCGCAAAATGGCTGTCAGTCTTCCTGGACCTACTGCTGTCCCACGTGTACCTTATTCCATTCCGGCACAACACCCCACTGTACTCCTGCTACCTCCAGACAGTGCGCGCTCCCATGACACTTCCAATCAGTTGACCTCTGCTTCTCAAACCACAGCCTCATCAGTGGTCATCCGACTCAGCCTTCCAATTACCGATGATCAGGGGGGATGAAAAGGGAAGCTTAGACAGAATACAGATGCCTTGAACAACGCCACATCGCAGAGCTGCGCCTCTGGACTCCAGACTTTAGGTTTCTGCTGCTTAAAGTAGTATTGTCCTCAGTCTGATTACTGCTGCTGATTCCAGCTCAGCCAGAAAGTATTTGTCAGTTCCATCCTGTCTCCTGATTACACCTGCCGATTCCAATTCAGCCAGAAACCACTTGTCAGTTCCAGCCTGACTTCATAGTTACATCATCGGTTCCTGTCTGACATGTGCATCATTGGTTCCAGCCCGATATCAACATCATCGGATCTAGTCCGATATCCTGTACCTTTGTTTTCTGTCTGATATCCACTACCATGCTAGTTCCTGTTTACTCATTCATCCATGATATTCTGGTATCAGTATGTCAAAGTCAGAAAAATATCACGATGCACACTGCCATATTTGCACCTCATACAGGTCCACGCTGCGCATGCGTGCGCTCTCCCGTGCGTGCGCATACTCGCTGTTGCGGGCACCCGCGGGTGCGCGGTATGTGCATTTACGGTAGAGTTTATGTGTTCGTAGCGTGCGACTCAATCGTTACATATTTTCACCATATAATGTATTTTGTAGATTATGGTCCCTTTGATAGATTCTGAAAGTTTAGTTAATGTAGCATGTTCGTGGACAGAGAAATCCCTCTTTGTTTGATACGAAGGGTCAGACAGGAGTAATACAGTGGTGTTTAGTATCCATCGGAAGAGTATTTAATTAGCAATATTCCGGTGTTGGTTTGAAACAGATTAATCGCTCGTGCGAATAGTTATGGACATAAGAAGTTTATGTCCATTTACTATTATTTGCACTTACTTATCCATGCGGCGGGAAACCTAGTTTCCCACCCACCTGAGCAGTTGGAAATCGTCACAGCCCACCTGTATGAATCAACCTATGACCTTTTGTTATAATGCGAGGAGGAATTCCTGTGTCCAATGAACAATGAGATTGTAGGGACCATTGAATTGTATTGTGTGTGGGGCATAAATAGACAAGCCGATCACATCCAGCTCACTCTTCAACGGTTCTCATTGCTGATAATCGGGAGCTGGATGTCCAGAGGCGCATGCGATCGTTCCCCTTTGTGCGTAAGTTTTCTCCGCAATCATATTGTCTTTCTTGTTATTATGGGCCATATCTCTCTCTCTCTCTCTTCTCCTCTTTCTCTCATTTTCCCTTAAACGTAATTGTATTGTATTTACTGTGTAGTTATCTGGTTAGTTAGTCTATGTTATATTGTAGTGTATGACTTGTATTGTATTATTCTTTTTCTCAAGTATAACAATCATATAAGGCGTTAGACCCTAAGCCTGGTAGTTGTGTATTTATTATAGTGTTAAGTATTCACAGAGCGTCGGTGACGCTCAAACAGCTTTTAAGTTAATAAGGGTACACTGTGCTGCATCTACCCCCTATCTCTACACTAAGGTTTTACTGCATATTACATTGTTTATGGTTTAGATATAAAGGTTTAACATTGTGAGCGTCTGCGCCACTGGTGATCTCCTCGTGGTCCCGAGCGTCCGCTACGCTATAGCGAACCATTACGTTAGTCGGCAGCCAATAGCGTGCCTGCCTGTGATCTCTTGGCCGTGAGCGAACGTGACGCTTGAGCGTCTCGACCTCGGCTAAGCGATTGCTACGCAACGTGCGTACCCTTACGGTACTCCATACGTCAATAGCGTACAGTGTTCTTAGGCCTCTTAAAGGGTTTTAAATAAGATAAATATTTAGCTTTATCAATTGGCGGCTCGTCCTGTCCTTCACATATCTCTGCTAGGTAATTTCAGCAGACATTATCCAGCAGCAAAGGGCGGGAGGTCATATTCCTCGTAGTGCTGTTTGGATAAGCGTCTGCTTAGCTTAGTAAAGGGTGCTGAAGGAATCCGGAACCGGAGGTAAGAACAAAACGCTAGTGTCTTTTAAAACTGTTTATTTCTGTCTTGCGTACGCACGCACGCACATATCTGCATTTCTTTTTCATTCGTGTATTTTCATATCACTCTCTTGTTTGCCATTTTATAATTGATAAAACGTGCTAAGAGAGATTTGTCGCTATTTCATAGTTAAAGTGTAAATGTAATATATAAAGGGATAAAGTGTAAAGCCCACACGCAACTCTACCTAAGGTATAAGGAGAGATTGGTGTGTTGCGCGGTAGACGATCGAGGATCATCTACATTGATAAAACGTGTTAGTTGTGTTACGGTGGATATTTGCTTTGCGTACACGTGTCTCTAACAAAGGGTGAGACTCGCGTACGCAACTCAAAGGCAGACGCACGCAGCGTAAATTACGCAATGGGGCGTCCGGGTACGCCCACGTAGCTCAAATCACACGGTAGTCTTATCGTAACAGGCGAAAAGGTGGCAACGCGATAAATAGCGCAAGTTTATTTTAGTGTCCGAAATTTAGACTAACAGATCCTTCTCCAAATTCACAACACATCTGGTTTAAAGAAAATTTCTGCGCAGAAATAGAAATAGAAACAAAAGTGTACATGTGGTGAGTGAGTGTTTTGTATATGTAAGTTTATACAATTTTCCAGGTTGAACCACAAGAAGTCGAGTTCTCGCAGAGGTACATGCATGTAAGTGTCGTACATGGTGGCGAGGGAGGCATCCTTTGTTAAATATAAAATTTGAGCAGTAGAGTATAGTAGACCAGGAGGTCATACTACAGACCAGGAGGTCCAGGTACAGAAGACTAAGAAGTCTGCCATAAATAAGAGAAAAGGGCACAACCCAGGGGGTTGGTGCAAAACCCATATAGGCCAATAAAGCTCTGGCTGAAGGAATTCGCAGCCGAAATTTTCGATTCCACTGGTCGCTCAGCACATAAGATTAGTTGCTTATGTGCTGAACGATTGTACCGCACGTAATTGTGTGCATTAGTTAATCTGACCAGTACCATTTGTGTACGAACCCGGTCATAAAACTATTTGTACATTCTGATGTGATTTGTGTAATTTTTTATTTTCTGAAGGGAAGTTCGCTGGTCACTCAGGAATTGTCCAACAACCAATAGTTACTGGAAAGAGTAAGTGTTCTGCGGATATCCCTCGCATGTTCCAGTAAATAGAGGTTCATAGGGGCCCTGGGTCGAGTACGCCAGCGCTAAGGCAGTGTGTAGGTCGTATTGGTCGGCGTGGGCGAGTGAGTGGGGTACTCGGTAAACCGCCACCGTCAGCCTATCGTGAACATTTTGGTTTTTGTAAGGGTTCGCTGAAGACCCTGATTGAAGGTCAGAGGTGGTGAAAGCAACGCCTGCAAGTTATGGGGGCCAATTGTTCAGGAAGGGGGCGATCAACCTCGGTTCGGGTTGATTCAGTAAACCGACCAGTCGGGTCGGCAAGGTACGTAATGTGTGAAAAATATGGTTCACATACAGAGGTTTTATGTGATGAATGGGAGAGAATGACAGTGCATGACGGGGAGAAATTCCCAAGAGTAGGTAGCTTTAGCCCAGAAGTGTTGCAAAATTTAAGGAGGAGGATATGTCTCATTAAATCAACAAAGAGACGAATCCAACATTATGATTATTTGCAGTTATGGCAACAGGAGGGTGAAATACAGAGAGGATTGGCTCTGGCGGCGGGATCTAATCCTATCAAGAAATTGGTAGCCACGGCCCCGCCGCCACCATACATATCAGGAGAGAAATTGGTTGCGGAGAATGACGCATTAGGGTGTAACAAACAAACACTTAGCAACTGTGTAAATGTTAATAAGTTAACAAATGCAAGTATTAACCCGTGCAAGTTGTACCCTGTTTTGAACTTTCCCCAGGAGTGTGATCAAGAGGACGAATCGGCAACAATATCGGCGCTCTCTCTAGCAGCCACCATAGCAGAGACAACAGTAGGCACGGCTCCACCCACGAGATTAGTAACAAAAGCCCCTAGCGGAGGGATAGGTGAGGTCGTATCTACAGGTAAGTACGGCACCATACACTATGCTGAAACCATTTCACCACAGGCTGTAGAACCTACACAGAATGATGTTAGTAGACTTAATCCTGTTAGGGTAATAGCAGTGCCAAATGGGAAAACTGACACGACAGGAATCACAATTGTTAGGAACATTGCCCATTTTCCCGAATGGAATTAAGAACCATAGTGTCTGAATTCCCTGATCCTAGAAAAGACTTAGTTGCTAGGCAGAAATACATCAGAGACCTAGGGAACACTTTAGAGCCCAATAACAAAGACTGGCAGATATTGCTGAGGGCATGTTTACCCTCCAATGTCGACGCAGCTCAATTTTTAGCTGACTGTGGATTAGATCAGGATGTACCTCTTACAGATGTGTACAACAAAGATAATGTAAAAAGAATAAGTTTACAGTTAAAGGAGTATTTTCCAGCGGTAGTTAAGTGGAACAAGATTTTCTCCATTAAACAGAAAGAGTCAGAAACTGCTGCAGAATATTTTCACAGGGCATTACTAGAAATGGCAAAATACACAGGTATAGAGGACATTAAAACAAACATAAACCATCGAGAAGTAGCAGTATCTGTACTAATGGATGGTTTAAAAGAGACATTAAAGACAAGGGTACAGACCACGCAACCATGTTGGCGAGGTCTGTCGGTGGCTACTTTGAGAGAGGCTGCTATTGATCACGACCGGAATATCACCCGACACAGGGAGTCACAAGGTGATAAGTTAATGGCCGTAAGTATACAGGCCCTGACCACAAGGCAGCCTTTGTATAAATCACCAAACCCTGTGGGTAAGTCAAATGTGGTAACTTGTTTTTCTTGTCATAGACAGGGACACATGGCACGAGACTGTAGAGTGAAAAATTCACAAAACTCATATCAACCCCCTAGACAACGACACGACACACGACATTGGAAGCAGGGTCCGCAGAAACGGAGTTATGAGCCACATGCAGGGGAAACAAAAAGATACCCCCCGAACAGAGACTGGCAAGCCTCTGGCAGTTCCCATTTAACCCCTTCACAAGTAGTTGCTGCCAGCGGGATTCAGGGAGGTCACCATACCCAATAGGGGTGTGGCCATACCTGTAATCTGCAGCCAGTAAAATTGATTGCAAGTCTTGGGAGTGAACCTGAAATTGCAATTAATGTAGCTGGTAAAACATTAAACTTCCTTGTAGATACAGGGGCGGCCAAATCAGTGATAAATTCGACAGTGGGCATGAGAACCACTGGTAAGACAATTCCAGCCATGGGAGTAACGGGAGTAGTCCAGCACTACCCTGTTAGCAAACCAGCCGAGATTACAGTAGGGCCTTTACATACCAAGCATTCCTTTTTGCTGGCTGCATCGGCACCGACTAATCTCCTGGGAAGAGACTTATTGTGTAAAATGGGGTGCGTCATTTATTGTACTCCTGAAGGTGTATTCTTGGACATACCTGAGAATCACGCTCAGGAAGTGCAAGACATGTTAGACTCCCCATCAAAATTAATGTCACATACCATTATGACAAATAGGACTCCATCCCAAGTAGAAGAAATGACATCCCAGATACCAGAGTCACTTTGGACTAAAGACGGACAAGACACTGGATTGATGGCAAACGTAGCTCCAGTAGTTGTGCAAGTAAAAGATGGTAGGATAGCTCCAAAAATCCCACAGTACCCTCTGAAGCCAGAGGTGGAGTTAGGAGTTTACCCAGTAATAGAGCGCTTGCTACAACAGGGCATTCTGGTAAGAACGTCCAGCACTGCCAATAGTCCCATCTTCCCTGTGAAAAAGAGTGGGGGGAGGGGTTACCGGCTAGTGCAGGATCTAAGGGGGATTAACAAAATAGTTGAGAGTCAGTTCCCCGTAGTGCCAAATCCAGCTGTCATCCTTATGCAAATCCCTCCCACTGCGAAATTTTTCACTGTTATTGACCTCTGCTCCGCTTTCTTTTCGGTACCTCTGCACCCTGACAGCCAATATTTGTTCGCATTTACATACAGAGGAGTCCAATACACATGGACTCGATTACCACAAGGTTTCATAGACAGTCCAAGTATATTTTCCCAGGCTTTGCATGATTGTTTACAGTCTTTCCAACCAGAGAGTGGATCAGTATTAATACAGTACGTGGATGATCTACTACTGTGTTCTGATTCATTGGAAGCATCCCTGAAGGATACGAAACAGCTCCTGTTTCATCTTTCAGACACAGGACACAAGGTTTCCAAAGACAAGTTGCAATTATGCCAAACTAAGGTAAAATATTTGGGACACTGTCTAACACAAGGACTGAGACACCTGACCGCTGATAGAATTCAAGCAATTAGAGACATGACTCTGCCACAAACCCAGCAACAGATCAGAACATTTTTAGGAATGTGTGGGTATTGCCGTAACTGGATCCCAGGGTTTTCCATTCTAGCGTTACCTTTGCAGGAGATGGTCTCCTCAAACAAACCTGATCGGATTTCGCACACAGACGAGTCCGAGATGGCATTTGAGAGACTTAAACAGTGCCTAACGCAGGCACCAGCATTAGGTATGCCAGACTATGGGAAACCCTTTGAGCTGTACGGAACAGAAAGTGCTGGTTGCGCGGCAGGCGTCTTAACCCAAAAGCACGGTGATGCCAGCAGGCCAGTAGCATACTACAGCGCTCAGCTAGATACGGTAGCGCGATCCCTCCCCACATGCTTGCGAAGCGTTGCTGCGATAGCATTGCTAGTAACGAAAAGCGAAGATGTAGTGCTAGGTCACAACCTCACAATTCATACACCACATGCAGTGTCAGCCTTGCTAAATTCTGCCCAAACCAGGCACGTCTCATCAGCGCGGTTTACAAGATGGGAATTGGCACTAATGGCCCCCGTAAACATCACCATAAGGAGATGCAGTGCATTAAATCCTGCAACATATCTCCCAGGTGTGCCTGGACAGGCACAAAGGGTGGAGGATGAGAGTGGTGGGGAAGGAGAATTTAATACAAAGGAGGACACACATGATTGTATGGAATATTTGACCCAAAATTTTACCGCAAGGCCTGACATCAGTGACAACCCACTGGAAGATGTAGATCTAACTTTCTACACGGACGGTAGTTGTCACAGACAGTCAGACTCGGGAGACTTGTGTACTGGATACGCAGTCGTAGATGACCAAGGCACCATAGAAGCGGAACCGCTAGGCCCACCTCACTCAGCCCAGGTTGCTGAACTGGTCGCCCTAACCAGAGCATGTGAATTGGCTAAGGGCAAATCAGCCAATATCTACACCGACTCTAGATACGCATTCGGGGTAATCCATGATTTCGGAGCCCTATGGCGCCTCAGAAATTTCATGACGGCAGCTGGTACACCGGTAGCGCATGCAGCTAACATCAAAAGGCTTCTAACAGCGATACAGGAACCCGACAGAGTGGCTGTTATCAAGTGTAAAGCACACACATATAGCCAGGACCCAGTATCACTTGGTAACAGCCGAGCAGACGAAGCTGCTAAGTTAGCAGCTGGGACCCTCAGACAGACAGACACCACACAACTGATGGTATTTAATACCATCAACACACAGAAGTTGTGTGAGATGCAAAATTTGTGTTCCACACAGGAAAAGGCAGTCTGGAAGGCAAAGGGATATGGCCAGGAGTCCTCAGGACTCTGGACGGATGGACAAGGTAAACCAGTGGCCCCCAGAGCATATCTCCCATGTTTAGCTGAGGCAGCTCACGGGCTGACTCATCTGGGCAAGGAAGGGATGTGCAAGTTGGTAAGAGCATATTGGTGCACCCCAGGATTTTCATCTCATGCAAGTAAGAGAGCAATGTCATGCCTTACATGCTTGAGAAAGAATATCGGAAAGGCAATACCAACAGAACCATCTCATATCCCACCTACAGGCGGTCCTTTTCAGGTAATACAGATTGACTTTATTCAATTACCCCCTTGTCGAAATTTGAAATATGTACTTGTTTGTATAGATGTATTCTCAAATTGGGTCGAAGCATTTCCTGCGGCCACAAATACCGCTATGTTTACTGCTAAGAAAATTGTGCAGGAATTTGTATGTAGATATGGTATCCCTAGAATAATTGAAAGTGATAGGGGTACCCATTTTACAGGTGATGTCTTTCAAGGAATGTGTAAGTTGATGGGAATTGATAGCAAGCTGCACACTCCATACCGTCCACAGGCGAGTGCGAAGGTGGAAAGAGTGAACAGCACTATTAAAAATAAACTGAGCAAAGTTATGGCAGAGACAGGATTGACATGGCCAGAAGCTTTACCCATTGTACTGTACAGCATCAGAACCACTCCCAGGTCCCCTCTTAATCTGTCTCCTTTTGAAATCTTGTTTGGTCGACAACCGCATGTTATGATTAACCCTCAGGATGATTTGAAGTGTAACAATGAAGTGACTGTAAAGTACCTGGTTAATATGAGTAAACAGCTAAGGGATCAAAATGATAATTTGAAGTTAGTGATTCCTGATTTACCAGATAGTAATTGTCATGACATTGAACCTGGGGATTATGTAATGATACGGAATTTTCTACGCTCAGGTTGCCTTATTGACAGATGGGAAGGACCATACCAAGTCTTATTGACTAGCACTACAGCATTGAAAGTTGCCGAGAGAGAGACTTGGGTTCATTCGTCCCATTGTAAGAAGGTTGCTGATCCAGAGAGGTCCCGTGATAAGGAACAGACGGTAGAGGAAGTTGTATCACTGGAGTGTCTGTTCCAGGAGGACTGAGGCGGCACCTGAGCATTGAGAATCACAAGATCAAAAGCAGTTGTCGATTCCCTGTTCCCTTTTATTGTTTTTCTCCACTTTCCATCCCCTCTCCCTCAAATTATTTTTCCCCCCTTCTCATTCTTCTTCGTTTCCTCCTAAGATGGACTTGCCCCAAGAAACTGTGATCCGGATTTTCCTGTTGACCATGATGTTGACCAGAGCAGTCTGTTCCGGCAAGAGTACCATGGAGGTCGAGAGAGGTTCTGGAATGGGTTCTGATGACAGAGATGGAGGCGTAGTTTTCCGAGAACAACATAATCAACAAGCAAAGGCGAGTATCAGAAAACGATCCGATAACATAGACCATAGAAGGAATTGTGAAGGGTTGTTAGCTGAAGAAAACTGTATCTGTAGGCTCTGTGACAATGTGGTTGAGGATGGGTGCATCAAGAAATGCCAATCCAGTTTTAATATCCACATGGACCGGCATCCCTTGAGTGACTATCACTCCTTAGTGGGTAGTGTGTTAAATCAAACAGATTGTTGGGTATGCTCTCAAGTACCTCAAGGTCATAGCAAATCAGGACTAGTACCATTTCCTTTAACGATAGGGGAGGTACTTGAGCTAAGTGGTGGGAGGCCGGTGGACAGGAGGTTTAATATCTCCAGTCCTCCTAGTTTGAAGCTCCACCAATATCATGTGGATAGATCCCTAATATGTTTTAACATTTCCAATCCCCGAAAGCCGGGAAATTGGGAAGTGTCATGGAGTAACCAAACCATGACCTTTTCATATAGAGCAGATAGAATGCCGACAGATACAGAGCTTATACGCCACATAGCCAGTAGAGGAAAATCTTTCCGATATAGGTATACCCTAGGAAATAGGATTACGAGAGTTGGAGAGGTATCACCAGGATACTGTGCACATATCGTACAAGCTGATACGTGTACTAGACAGATGGGAGAATTAGGGTTAGGAGATTTCACATGGAAGATGTGTAATATGGTTATGTCCTACTCCGTCCCATATGTTCTCCCCGATGATGCATATTTCATATGCGGGAGGAAGGCGTATAAGTGGCTTGCCCCAAACTCTGAAGGATTGTGTTATATTGGAAAAGTACTGCCTGAAGTAATGACTGTATCACATGCCAAAATGAAAGATATACACCGTCTTGCCCAAGCTCCTTATACTCACACCCACTACGAGCACGTAGTTAAACGGCACCTGATAGAAAGAACAGAGCATCCGGCCTCTGACATGATCCATGAATCCACCGGGATTCAGTTTCTACTTGCGTTAGACATCATTCGCACCGCCAGAGGAGTGTTGAATTATAAATACATATCTGCGCTCGCAGATTTGTTAGATAATATCACAGAAATGTATGATGACACGTTTAGGTATACTGGAAGAGAACTTCAAGCTTATAAAACAGAACTGGTTCAGCATAGAATGGTTCTCAATTATCTCACGGCAGTGACAGGTGGATATTGTGTCACACTGGCAATGCAGTACGGCGTGAAATGCTGCACATATATAACGAATAGTACCGAGGACCCGGTCGAGGTCATAGACCAAAAGATGGACGATATTCTCCAATTAAAGTGGGAATTTCGCAGGAGACACAATCTCACCCTTGCTACTGTGAGTAATGAGCTGACTAGTTGGGTGTCATGGTTGAACCCGCGAAATTGGTTCTCTGGTTTAGGAGAATGGGCTCAAGGAGTCATAATGGATGTAGGGAAGTTTCTCCTATGTATCTTAGGTGTTGTCATATCGATTGGCTTGATATTTAGATGCGGTCAGGCTTTAACGAAGTGTAAACGAAGTACTAGGGTGATGAGTTTAAGGAGTGAGGAAATTGTAATTCCAATGGATTTGATTTATGACCCAACGGTAGAGACAATGATGTGATGAAAATGCGATTATACGGTCCGTTTCTTTCACCTGTTTTTCCGGTTTCTCCAAGGTAACAAGACCTACGTTTGACGAGGAATTTGATGATCCTGTATACAGACAACGGATGGATTAAAGAAGAAGTTTTGACAACCTTATACACAGAGATTTGATGAACTATGCCATAGACCCCCAGTTTCCCTAGAAATTTTAAAATTACGCTAACCCAACACTTTTGTAAGTCTTTGGACATTGACAAAGCTTTTTGCCCACACGCCTTTTGGCAAAAGCACAAAGAAGACTGCATTCAACAGACACCGAACAAGACTTCAACCGACAAATGTTCATTTACCTGACATAGAATACCACTGCATTTACCGTAATTATGTATTTTCTTCATCTCTACAACCTTCAGGTAATTACACACATAGTCGATAGGGAATACAGGCACAGATATCAGCAATCACATATTCCCCCATTCATGTATCATCAACTAAAATGTGCTCCCCATTTTGTTACAACCACTGCCGAAGAGAGCTCGGTAAAGTTTGACAGCCCATCCACAGACCCGTACCACGGGATAAGAAGGAATTCCAATGTATACTTCGCAATACCTCGAAGCTTGATTTAAAACACGTACGGCACGATGATACATGACCCCCAAACACGGATTCATACACACATGCTTCTGCTATCTCACTAGGTCATACCCTTTTCCTACCTTCTCCTCTCCTCCCCTACCCAACCATGTAAATGTATTAACCCCTGACATATATTTTTCTCGTTTTGAAATGTTTTAGGAAGTGGCAGTTAGTGTTGACTGCCAAAGGGTGGACTGTCAAAGTCAGAAAAATATCACGATGCACACTGCCATATTTGCACCTCATACAGGTCCGCGCTGCGCATGCGTGCGCTCTCCCGTGCGTGCGCATACTCGCTATTGCGGGCACCCGCGGGTGCGCGGTATGTGCATTTACGGTAGAGTTTATGTGTTCGTAGCGTGCGACTCAATCGTTACATATTTTCACCATATAATGTATTTTGTAGATTATGGTCCCTTTGATAGATTCTGAAAGTTTAGTTAATGTAGCATGTTCGTGGACAGAGAAATCCCTCTTTGTTTGATACGAAGGGTCAGACAGGAGTAATACAGTGGTGTTTAGTATCCATCGGAAGAGTATTTAATTAGCAATATTCCGGTGTTGGTTTGAAACAGATTAATCGCTCGTGCGAATAGTTATGGACATAAAAAGTTTATGTCCATTTACTATTATTTGCACTTACTTATCCATGCGGCGGGAAACCTAGTTTCCCACCCACCTGAGCAGTTGGAAATCGTCACAGCCCACCTGTATGAATCAACCTATGACCTTTTGTTATAATGCGAGGAGGAATTCCTGTGTCCAATGAACAATGAGATTGTAGGGACCATTGAATTGTATTGTGTGTGGGGCATAAATAGACAAGCCGATCACATCCAGCTCACTCTTCAACGGTTCTCATTGCTGATAATCGGGAGCTGGATGTCCAGAGGCGCATGCGATCGTTCCCCTTTGTGCGTAAGTTTTCTCCGCAATCATATTGTCTTTCTTGTTATTATGGGCCATATCTCTCTCTCTCTCTCTTCTCCTCTTTCTCTCATTTTCCCTTAAACGTAATTGTATTGTATTTACTGTGTAGTTATCTGGTTAGTTAGTCTATGTTATATTGTAGTGTATGACTTGTATTGTATTATTCTTTTTCTCAAGTATAACAATCATATAAGGCGTTAGACCCTAAGCCCAGTAGTTGTGTATTTATTATAGTGTTAAGTATTCACAGAGCGTCGGTGACGCTCAAACAGCTTTTAAGTTAATAAGGGTACACTGTGTTGCATCTACCCCCTATCTCTACACTAAGGTTTTACTGCATATTACATTGTTTATGGTTTAGATATAAAGGTTTAACATTGTGAGCGTCTGCGCCGCTGGTGATCTCCTCGTGGTCCCGAGCGTCCGCTACGCTATAGCGAACCATTACGTTAGTCGGCAGCCAATAGCGTGCCTGCCTGTGATCTCTTGGCCATGAGCGAATGTGACGCTTGAGCGTCTCGACCTCGGCTAAGCGATTGCTACGCAACGTGCGTACCCTTACGGTACTCCATACGTCAATAGCGTACAGTGTTCTTAGGCCTCTTAAAGGGTTTTAAATAAGATAAATATTTAGCTTTATCAAGTACTTGGAGACTCGATCAGAGGGCCGCGACCTGCACATCGGGCGCAGCTAACAAACTCACTTGCGTGAGTCCCTGGTGAAAACCACCAAAGTGCTAGACTATGAGCATCTGTGGCATGGTATTTTACTCCTCTGCCAGCCCGTACTATAACCCTTGTGGGTTGACGGCTAGGTCTAATCAGTGAGTAGCTACGACTAACCACCCCCCTAGTGCCTAACCCTAACCCCCCTAGTGCCTTAGACTAACCCTCCCAACCCCACCCCCCTCCCCCCCACCCCCCCACCATAACCCCGATACTCCGCTTTGGCATTCCATTGGTTGGTGTTCTGGTGTCGGTCTCCCAAAAGGTCATACAGTGCCGAACACATCGCTTCTAGGGTAACCCACCATTTATAAAGGAGCAGAAGGAGAGATCTATGTCTAAGCAATGCTACTGGGTAGTTATTCCTGTGAGTACCTGTATTGTGCATTGTTTTACCTAATCTATCCTCAAGGTAGTTGCAGCAGCTAGTTAGGACAATCTGATCAATTAGCCTAGGATGTGCAGCTTCTGTATAACAGACCACACAATTTCATTTTTGAACTAATCTCTCCATGCTTTGAAAATTTATGGTAAAATATATCCAATTAATAAGTACCATCATTTTATTTTTCATGCAAACTACTAGATATATAAAATCCCAATCCACACTCAGTAAAATAATGTTGAACATGACTCAACACTGTTATATAACAAGGGTACTATTTAGATAGAAATTTCTTCCCTAATATGTCATCTTTAACCCTTTATAGCCGTGATTCATGTTTGACAATTAGATGGCAAATGGGGCACACTTTTGCTATCTCAGACTGCCCCTTACAAACTGTAAACATAATTGTGGGTAGTTTCTAAACTAAATTGTTAGTTTCTGAAACAAACAAACAAACAAACAAACAAAAAAGCAAAACATATGGATGCATGCCACATAGCAATGCAAAAATAAGCACATTTTATTATTTTTTTATTTTTTTATTAACAGTTTCTTATATAGCACAGCATATTCTGTTGTGCTTTACAATTGGAAACAGCAATAATAAAACAATACTGGATAATAACAGACAGTCATAGAGGTAGGCGGCCCTGCTCACAAGCTTACAATTTATAGGGAAGTAGGCATTGATACATAAAGATAGGTGTTATCTATTGCATAATTATGGGGTCAGGAAGATGGGAAAGTAAAGAAATAGAAAATATGTGAGGATATGAGTGGACTGTACAGAGGGGATATAACTGGATAGGAAAACTTATGAAGGCTGAGTGAGCGAATCTGGAATGTGAAAAGCTAGCCTGAAGAGGTGAGTTTTCAGGGAACGCTTGAAGGTTTGGAGACTAGGAGAAAGTCTTATTGTGCGTTGTAGGGCATTCCACAGAGCGGGTGCAGCGTTAAGAAAGTCTTGCAATCGTAAATGGGAGTGAATAATGAGTGTGAATGAGAGACTTAGATCTTGTGAAGAGCTGAGAGGTCAGGTTGGGAGATATTTTGAGATAAGTGAAGAGATTGGTTTAGTTTGGTTAATGGCCTTGTGCGTGAGTAAAAGTAATTTATATTGAATACGGTAGAATACAGGTAACCAATGGAGGAACTGACAAAGAGGATCTGCAGCCGATGAATGTCTAGCAAGGAAGATTAGCCCTGCAGGTGCATTCAGAATAGATTGTAGTACAGAGAGTCTCTTTTTGATAAGACCAGTAAGAAGACTATTGCAATAGTCAATGCTGGAGATAATGAGAGCATGGATTAGAGTTTTTGCAGTGTCTTGTTTAAGATATGGTCATATTTTGGATATGTTTCTTAGATGCACGTAACATGATTTTGAGACAAATTGAATGTGGGGAACAAAGAACAGTTCAGAGTCAAGAATGACACCTAGGCAACAAGCTTGTGGGGTAGGATTGATTGGTGAGTTCTCAACAGTGATAGAGATATCAGGTTGGTAACTACTGTTGGCCGGTGGAAATATAATTAACTCTGTTTTTGAAATATTAAGTTTAAGGTGGGGAGATGCCATCCAAGATGAAATGGCAGAAGGGCATTCAGTGACATGGACCAATACAGATGGTAACAAATCTGGGGAGGATAGGTAGATTTGAGTATCATCTGCGTACAGAGCAAACTTAAATCCAAAATAACTGATTGGTTTACCAAGAGATGTGATATAGATAGAGAAAAGCAGAGAACCTAAGACTGAGCCTTTCGGTACTCCAACTAAAAGTGGTAACGAAGAGGAGGTGGATTCAGAGAAGTGGACATTGAAGGAGCTATTAGATATGTAGGACAGAAACCAAGAAAGATATGTGTCTTGAAGACCTAGATATTGTAGTGTTTGTATGAGAAGAGAGTGGTCAACAATGTCAAAAGCAGCAGAGACATCTAGAAGAATAAGAAGTGAGTAATGGCCTTCGGACCTCGCAGTGGCTAGATCATTCACTACTTTAGTCAGTGATGGCTCTGTGAAGTGTTGGGAACAGAAGCCTGACTGAGTTCAATAAATTGTGTGAATTAAGAAAGTGTGTGAGGCGAGTGTAGGCAAGTCTCTTAAGTAGCTTGGAGAGGTATGTGAGATGAGATGGGATGGTAGTTTGAGAGAGAGTTAGGGTCAGAATTTTCTTTTTTTAGAATGGGAGTAATCACTGCATGCTTGAACAGTGAAGGATAGATACCAGTAGGAAGAGAGAGAATACAGATGTTAGTTAAGGTTGGGATGAGCACAGAAGACATAAATTTACTTCATTTGAGGGTATAGGATCAAGAGGAGCGGTAGTAGAGTAGCAGGATAAGAAGAGTGTTTATACTTCATCTTCATTTGTGCGATCAAATGAATAGAGTGTGCAATTGGATTAAGGTAGAGAATTGAGCAGGTATCTGGCTAAGAAAGAGCATTCCATTTCATCTCGGATCTTATGAATCTTGTCCTTGTGGTAGGAAGTAAGATCTTATGCCTTGATATTGGCTGGTGGATTTCGTGCAGGAGAGTTCAGAAGTGATTTAAATGTATTAAAAAGTCATTTGGAGTTAGAGACTTGAGTAGAGATATTTGTTTGGCAGTGTATTACGATAAGAGTGGTAGACTTATATGTGAGGAAGTCGTTTGGAATACGAGATTTATAGCTCTGACGTTCAACTTTCCATGAGAGTTTTTGTAGGTGTCTTGATAATTTAGAGTGCCTCGGTTGACATCTAGGCCTGCAGTACGTAGACTGGTTAGCTGGAGCTACTTCATCAAGGGCTATTTCTAGAGTCTGGTTTAGGTGTGATACAGCCATCTCAGGAGAAGTAAATGCAGAAATAGGTGAGAGCCATTGTTGCAGACAGGTTAAAAGTTCTTGAAAATTAATTCTGTTAATATTTCTTTGGGTTTGAGGAGGATTTGAAGACTTCAGTGACTCTGAGTTTGAAGTAATGGAGAAAAGCATGCAGGTGATAAGGTTGTGATATGAGAGGTAAAGGAGTGTTAGTGAATTCAGAAACTGAGCATAGTCTGGTGAATACTTGATCAAGGCAGTGGCCATCCTGATAAGTAGAGGAGTCAGTCTATTTGGAGAGGCTGAGAGAGTACGTTCGAGAGAGTAGCTTGGAGGCATAAGCAGCAGATTTCTGACTATCAATAGCAATATTGAAATCACCCATGATGATGGTTGAGATTTCAGAGTATAGGAAGTGAGGGAGCCAGGCAAAAAGATCTTCAAGAAATTGTTTGGGTTGCCCAGGTGGGCAATAGCTGCAACATGCAAAGATAAAGGAGTTTACAGTAAATCCTGATAGGTATATACTTCAAATGATTTAAATGTGAGTGATGGAACCTGAAGTAGAATTGTGTATGGGAAAAATTGGGAAAATAATAATCCAACCCCACCTCCTTTACTGTTTCCAGGCCTGGAGGTCTATGTCAAGTTGAGACCACCACGTGACAGTGCTGCAGGGGAGGTTGTGTCTGATTGTGTGAGCCATGGGTCTAGTTCACTCCGCATGTCTGTCCAGCCCCCTCTGCACAAGTACAAAAGCATCGCACAGCGTTGATGCTTTTGTACTTGTTGAGTAACTCCCGGTCAACGCAGCTCCTGCGGCTGGCCGGGAGTTGCTCGTCGCTGCCCCTGGTCGCAGCTGCTGCCTGTGACATCATGCAGCTGCTGCTGCCCACCCCCGCACAGTCCGGCCATGCCTGCGTTGTTTGGGTTGCCCAGGTGGGCAATAGCTGCAACATGCAAAGATAAAGGAGTTTACAGTAAATCCTGATAGATATATACTTCAAATTATTTAAATGTGACTGATGGAACCTGAAGTAGAATTGTGTATGGGAAAAATTGGGAAAATAATAATCCAACCCCACCTCCTTTACTGTTTCCAGGCCTGGAGGTCTATGTCAAGTTGAGACCACCATGTGACAGTGCTGCAGGGGAGGTTGTGTCTGATTGTGTGAGCCATGGGTCTAGTTCACTCCGCATGTCTGTCCAGCCCCCTCTGCACAAGTACAAAAGCATCGCACAGCGTTGATGCTTTTGTACTTGTTAAGTAACTCCCGGCCAATGCAGCTCCTGCGGCTGGCCGGGAGTTGCTCGTCGCTGCCCCTGGTCGCAGCTGCTGCCTGTGACATCATGCAGCTGCTGCTGCCCATCCCCCGCATGGTCCGGCCATGCCTGCGTTGTTTGGGTTGCCCAGGTGGGCAATAGCTGCAACATGCAAAGATAAAGGAGTTTACAGTAAATCCTGATAGGTATATACTTCAAATGATTTAAATGTGAGTGATGGAACCTGAAGTAGAATTGTGTATGGGAAAAATTGGGAAAATAATAATCCAACCCCACCTCATTTACTGTTTCCAGGCCTGGAGGTCTATGTCAAGTTGAGACCACCATGTGACAGTGCTGCAGGGGAGGTTGTGTCTGATTGTGTGAGCCATGGGTCTAGTTCACCCCACATGTCTGTCCAGCCCCCCCTGCACAAGTACAAAAGCATCGCACAGCGTTGATGCTTTTGTACTTGTTGAGTAACTCCCGGCTAACGCAGCTCCTGCGGCTGGCCGGGAGTTGCTCGTCGCTGCCCCTGGTCGCAGCGGCTGCCTGTGACATCATGCAGCTGCTGCGGCCCACCCCCGCACGGCCCGGCCATGCCTGCGTTGGCTGGACTACGCCCCCAAAACAGAGGCCTGACGCCGCCGTGCCGCCCCCTATGCCCATCGACCGCCTCTGCCTGTCAACCAGGCAGAGGCGACCCCTAGGGAATGATGGCCTTCGGCCATTTGGCATGCGCCGGCGCACTGCGGCACCAGCGCATGCGCAGTTCCAACAAGATCGCTGTGCTGTGAACAACTGCAGTGAGCGATCGGGTCGGAATGACCCCCCAAGTTCCATACCACGCAGAAAATGCACCTTTATCACCATTCACACACTCATAGCCAGTGTGTCTGTCTCTACCCAATTTAAGGATAGTTTCAAATTGACATGGCTTCTAGATAAATTAGTCATCGAATTATGTTTCAAAGTGGACTTCTAAATTTTTTTATATTGTGAAAAAATGCTCTTGCTACAGCAAGTCACAGACATAAGAAGTATAGCCACAATTTATAGTCTGTTTACAGACAGAAGACCATGTCAATTTTCAAGGAAGGAGTCCCATTATAAACAATCTGATATTACTTTGGCTTTGACTAACCTTTTCCATACACTGTTCCGAAACAATATATTTTGTATACTGAAATGGAAGAAATATCCTTAGAAATTAATGTTCAGGACATCTTTCCAGTGAAGCATCAGCAGAGACGCTGGGACAAGGCTTTGGCCTGGAAATAATTCTTCTTTTAGTGCCATCATATTGCTTTTATATTTCCTCCAATGAAATAAGACTGACTTTGATAAGGCACGAGGTGCGTTAGCAGGGGGAGCAACGCAACTGGAGTGCTACTAAATTGTCTTTAAGGTCCACCAGCCACATAGCTTCTTTCTGATCACTATGCAGCATGCACTTATCTGCCTTGTTGCAATTAATTTCTTGATATGTAGAAGAAAAAACTAAAGACAACATTATTACTTCTAAAGGTGCGGGAGAAAAAAGCCTCGGGCCGAGCGGGACTCACTAAATTCTCATTTCCCATCTTGTCGGAGGAATCCTATAATGAGTTCTAGTTTTCTCTGTAGGATCCTATAATTGATAATATAATAAGTACTGCATGTATATTTTCGTTAAGCATATTCTGGTGCACAGTCATGTTTGGAGATGATTGACAGGTGTGTAGGAGACGCCTCTGTGGGAAACGGGAGTCAATGAACCTGAAAATTGTAATGTTTTTCTGCCTAAATGAAAAGCACCCGATGAGCACGTCTCATTGTTATACAACAATAACTATAGCAATACAATAGCTGCCAATAGATATTACTGGCCGCTCAATTCACTGGCAAATGTAAAAGTGAAATGAAAACATTGAGGGGCCCATTTATCGAAGTATATTTGAGGCTATATGCCCGAAAACAGCGGTTTTCGATAGTTAACCGCAACTATTAGGTAACACCTGGATATAAGAAGGAGGGGCCGCAGCAGGTATCTCCAATCCCTCCATTGCTGCCCGCAGCCGCATCCCCCATAGGTTTCTATGGGCATGCAATACTGCCGATTTACCAATATCCAGAATGCGATGCATTCCCGATATTGGTCCTCGGAAGATGAAGATGGAGGTAGTCCTTTGGAGCCTGTGGGCTACACATCATGTTCCTAGCTGGCGGACGGTTCCCCTGGAACCTTCCCCGGAAGTGGCTGCTGTGGATGTGCGGTCTTAACTGACAGCGCATGCGCAGCATCCGTGGCAGCCGTCACAGCACATTGCAGGATCAGGATCCTTTCAGAGGCCTTGTCCCTGTGGGTGCTGGATAATACACACAGCCGATAGGATCACATATTGCAATGCGATCCTGGGTGGTAAGATCCCGCTCAGATCGCATTCAATATGTGATCTAAGATAAATGGGCCCCCGACAGAGGCGGAACTACCGCCAGCGCAACCAGTGCGTTGCACTGGGGCCCGCAACTGTCCAGGGGCCCAAAGCATGTAATGAGTCAAACTGACTCATTACATGCCACTGTGTGCTGCGAGCAACCGCTGCCCGCAGCACACACCCGCCCGGAGAGGAGCGCAGCAGACACGGGGCGAAGGAGGAGGAGGGAGGTGGAGGAGGGAGCCGCAGCAGCGCTTTGTTACTGGTGGAGGCGCTGCTGCTGCTGTCCTTCTGCTTCACTATAGGCTGTCTTCTGCCGCTGTGAAGCACATCCCAGCATTTACAGTGGCGGAGAACAGCCTATGGTGAAAGAATGGGACAGCAGCAGCAGCGCCTCCACCAATAACACAGCGCTGCTGCAGCTCCCTCCTCCACCTCCCTCCTCCTCCTTCTCTCCTGCCCCGAGTCTCTGGAGAAGCTGCACCGAGGAGCCTGAGCCAGCGGAGAGAGTAAATATAATTCTTTCTTTCTTTCTTTCTTTCTTTCTTTCTTTCTTTCTTTCTTTCTTTCTTTCTTTCTTTCTTCATGTGCAAAAAGGGGGACTGTCTGCCGTAATGTGTAAAAAGGGGGAATCTGCCTGCCGTAATGTGTAAAAAGGGGACGCTGTCTGCCGTAATGTGTAACGAGGGCACGCTGTCTGCCGTAATGTGTAAAAAGGGCACGCTGTCTGCCGTAATGTGTAACAAGGGCACGCTGACTGCCGCTATGTGTAAAAAGGGCATGCTCTTCCGTTATGTGTAAAAAGGGGACGCCTTCTGCCTTTATGTGTAAAAAGTGCACGCTGTCTGCCGTTATGTGTAAAAAGTGCACGCTGTCTGCCACTATGTGTAACAAGGGAACGCTGTCTGCTGCTATGTGTAACAAGGGCACGCTGTCTGCCGTTATGTGTAAAAAGGGGACGCTGTCTGCAGTTATGTGTAAAAAGTCCACGCTGTCTGCCGTTATGTGTAAAAAGGGGGACGCTGTCTGCCGTAATGTGTAAAAAGGGGACGCTGTCTGCCATAATGTGTAAAAAGGGGAATCTGTCCGCCGAAAGGTGTAAAAGGGTCTCTACCTGGTATAGTGGTGCTACTGTGCGGCGTAATTTGAATAATGGAGACTACTGTGCACCGTTTTATGAATTGGTATTATTTTGTGGCCACACCCCTTCCACGTGAAGCCACACCCCTATGTATTTTTGCGCGCGCCTACAGCGCGCACTGCCCCTGTTTTGCTTGCAGGGGTGGGGCTCCGATGCCGTTTCTTGCACAAACTGCTAAAATGTCTAGTTACGGCACTGTTGCTAGGTATCCATTTCTCTGGCCCTGAGCAGGTCCCCCTCACCAGATCCTCTCCAGGGGTGAGGGGGTGGACTTGGATGGGATCGGGGGGGGGGGCAAAGCATTTTGTCGCACCTGGGCCCACTGCTCACTAGTTCCACCACTGGCCCCCGAGTCTGTTAAAACCACTTCAAAGTATACGGGTACTGTGCAAAATGCGGACCAAGAACCTAGGCAAGTTTGCTGAAAGAATCTAAGGACGGCATTCAATTCTTTTCTAAGGTTAGTTAAGATATTACACAAATGCCATCGTTACCAGTGAGATCCAGTTAATAGATAACTTTCACTTAAGTTTCCTGGCATGTACACATTCAAATAATATACAGGAGGAAACCTACAAAGACCGATATCTCCAGATGTGTTGGAATTGTAAATAATATAGGGTGGTAGAAATAAAATATATAAAATATTTCTTGTAAGAAGAGAATAAGTGGGAAGAAGTGTTTGGCAATAAGCTGCTGACTGATCTGTGGCTAAGGTTTAGTTATATGGTGATGACAGATCTTCAACTTTATTGATTTTTCCTGTGAGACTGAGCTGACAAAGGTACATAAGGTGACCACATATAGTTAGACAGGCTCGGATTTGGCTGCCGGGGATTCAGGGAAATTCCACGTGGGCCCCACTGATCTATAGCCGTGCCCTCTAGGGCCTACGGTGATGGTGCTGTTTGTTATGGCAGGGCACAGGCTGCAGTACAGCTGCTTGCTGGGTCAGTCATCACGGCTGTTTTGACTGCCCCAGCAGCGGCTGCAAGCGGATAAAGGGACCAGGAAACTAGTGGGGCAGTGTACTACTGGGAAATAAATACCATGGGACTCTGCAAAGGAATGAGAGGAGCATGTGTTGAGCACTGATTGGAGGGGCCCATCACATGCTCCTCTGACCCATGGAGATCATCATTATCAGCGCAAACTCATGGCTCATTGTGAGGCTGTGCCTCGTGACTGAGGTACCTTGGGCTTCCTGTGAGGGCACTGCACAGAGACAGACTGGGAGCTCCTCTCTATTCCCTACTGCTGAAAGGTCAGATAAGTCTTTTGTGGGGAGCTGGGGCAACTAATGTGTGTTTTATTTATATCTATTTTTCTGTGGGGGACAATTTGTGTGTATGTTTTTCCCATGGGGGCCCAATGTGTGTGCTTTTTCCCACGGGGGACTGATGATGTACCTTGGCAATTTAAAAATCTTGTATGGTGTGCCACAAGTTGAAAATGGTTGTTGTAAAACATTTTTGTGTAAGCTAAACTTTCTTATTTGTTTTCCATGGGGGAAAAAAATGACACCTGTATGAGAATCAGGAGAACGCAGAAGCACACGCTGCAGCAAGTGCTGCTACATGCTCTTTCCCTGCTGTACATCCATGCGGACGAATGTGGAAGAACTGAGGTGCCCAGCATGTGCAACCGTGCACACAGTAATACTGATTGGTGCGTCCTTAGATGCACCATACAAACTTGTACCAGCCCTATGGCAGGTGCAGCTCCTCTGTCTGACCCTCTCTGATATCTGCTGTGATCACCCAATCTTTTTTTTTTACCTCCAAAACAGCCCCATAGGTTTCTATCGGACATCTTCAATACCAAAATTCTGACGCATTCCAAAAATTCTTCCTGATAGCTTCATATAGTGCTAGCCATTGTAGCCTATAGGTTACAGATAGCAACATTTACCTCCCTGGCAATGGGACTCGCACACATGTGGTGAGAAGACCATGTGTGTGCAGTAGCACAACAGGGTCCTGAAGGAGAAGTGTAGTGATTATTTCCCATCTAACACATTTCATGAACAGGCTGCTGTCGGACCCCCTGTCCCTGTAAGTGTTTTGTAATACATTTGGGCACTACTTTCATTTATTTTTGTCATGATAAGCTGAAGCTACATAATATTATGCTATGCCCATTGTGGCATGGCCATACACCCCCTTAAAATGATGACCACACCCGTTCAGGGACTTGTTGTCATTGCATTTCCCTGGTGGTCCCAACATGCCCCAGTCCAACCAGAATCTGGTCTCTAGGTCGACAGTAACTAGGTTCACAGTAACTGGTTCGACAGGGTCTCTAGGTTAACATGTTCTAGGTCGGCAGGTCAAAAGGTCGACATGAGGTTTTTTTAAAAAAAATCTTTTTTGGAACTTTTTCAAACTTAACAATCCATGCGGACTACGATTAGGAATAGTAACCTGTGCCGAGTGCAGCGGTAATGGAGAGAGGCACTTTGCCCGACCATGCGAGTGGACACGGTGGACTAATTGGGGTTCCTGCTCACTGTACGGAGAAATGGCTGGTTTTGAGAAGTACTGAATGTGTGGTTTGAAGGAGAGGGAGAAGTCAAGGATTACTCCAAGACAACGCACTTGGGGGCTAGAGGAGTTAGTTGTGCCAACAATGGATAATGAAATTGTGGGATGTGAGGTTATGCGGGAGGGAGGGAAGATGATCAGCTCAGTCTTAGACATGTTAAGTTTAAGAAAGCACTGGGACATCCAGGTGGAGATAGCAGAGAGACAGTTGGAGATACGAGTGAGGAGAGCAGGGGAGAGGTCAAGGGAGGAAAGGTAGATTTGAGTATCATCAGCATAGAGATTATATTTTAAGTCAAAAGAGCTAATGAGCTCACCTAATGAGGATGTGTAGAGAGAGAAAAGGAGAGGCCCAATAACAGAACCTTGGCGGACACCTACTGGTAGAGGAAGTGTGGGGGAGGTGGAGTCATGAGAGTAGACCGAGGATGAATGGTCAGAAAGGTAGGAGGACAGCCAGGAGAGAGCAGTATCACGCAAACCAAGGGAGTAAAGGATTTGCAGGAAGAGAGGCTGGTCTACAGTGTCAAAACCAGCAGAGAGGTCAAGAAGAATATGCAGAGAGTAGTGGCCCCTGGATTTAGCAGCAAGGAGGTCATTGCAGACTTTTGTGAGGGCAGTTTCAGTGGAGTGCTGAGGACTGAAACCAGACTGGAAAGGGTCAAGCAGTGAGTGGGAAGAAAGAAAGACAGTGAGGCGGTTGTAGACAATACGCTCAAGGAGAAGAGAGATTGGTCGGTAGTTGGAGAGCTTGGTTGGATCAAGGGTAGGTTTTTTTAAGAATAGGGGAGACAAGTGCTTGCTTGAAGGCAGAAGGGACATTGCCTGATGAGAGTGAGAGATTGAGTAGATGGGCAAGATGGGAACAGGCAGAAGAAGAGAGGAGCAGAGAAGGCAGGGGGGAATAGGGCCAAATGGGGAGGTGGAGGGGGTTGAGGACCGGATGAGGACCATGACTTCCTCTCCAGATACAGGGAAGAAAGATGTCAGAGTTGGTAGGAGGGATCTAGAGGGGGGGTTGAGAAATGGAGGGGGGGGGGGGGGTTGCTCAGGTTCTGGTGGGATGTTATGGCCTGACAAATTAAGTCAATTTCAAAGGATATCCTTTCAAATAAATAAGGATCAAATAACGTTTGAGATAAATATATAGTAAAAAAAAAAGGGCAGACTAGTTGGGGCAAGTGGTTCTTATCTGTCATCAAATTCTATAGTCCTATGTTTCAATGTTTAATAAACACTGACTTACACTTAATAAGTGACGGGATGTACCACATTCAATATTTATGACATGACACATCCCAACCCAAAGCTCTCCTGTGATGTCAGACTACAATAACAATGTGCAGCTCTTCTCTTGCTGTGAGTCTGTAGCTCTTTTGCAATACGGTCTGTGGTTATACGGCTTGCCATGATTCTATAAATCAATGTCTTGTTATTTGCTGTGTATTTCTGTAGCCTTTAGACATCACTGAAGTTTGATTGGTGGAGAGACTAGTTCCTGAATGGTAGACATTGTCATTTGCAGGCTTAATGCTTTATGGGATATGTCGGCTGTAAATGCACATTGGAAAGAGCTCTGTTCTGTAATATGGAAAGGCTTCACACAAACAGATTTATGACAAGGGCACTATACTTGCTGAGTGCTTGGCCTACACGTATGATTATAGACACATTATTCACACTAAAGGGAACCCTCTGGTCATCATTATGAATTGAAGGTGATGCTGTTGGGATGTGTCACCCAGTACCACCTCCATTAAATGTAGGAGTCTGTTTGTTCCTTGGCAGAGTGTGAGAGGAGATTACTGTATACTGGTTCAGTCCTGTTCTGCTGCTCCTGATGTTAGCCCTCTGTCCTTTAACCAAGATTGAGTCATTGGCCCCGACCCACCAGACTGCCTTCAGCCAGCTCTTTATTGAGATATTTGGTTAGTGATAGCTGTGTATGTGGATATGCAAGCATTTGCATTGCATTTCCAAGGAGACTGGATATTAAAGGGCCTGAAGGGCTGTCTATTAGCACCATAACTTGCTCCTGCCTCTTCTGGGAGCACACACTGGGCCACTTGATTGGACTTTCCCCTGGGCCAGAAGTTATCAGCCAACCTCAGGATCAGACGTCTTCACTCTTGTCAGTGAATGCCGACTCTTCCTGTCCATCTCTCTCCTGCTTGATTACAGCAGGTCTATTACTCCACACTTGCCTACCTGACCCTCTCCATGAGGGAGAAAATGCTCTGTTCCTGGACTTTCCTGGTAATGTATGATTGCCATCACCTGTCGTGAAACACATTTCTTATCAATTAACTAGCTCACCATAGGTGATGGCAATCATACATTACCAGGAAAGTCCAGGAAAAGAGCATTTTCTCCCTCATGGAGAGGGTTAGGTAGGCAAGTATGTATTACTCTCAACCAGAAGTGCAGAATGTATATGAATTGTGTAAAGTACAAATACGGCAAAAGTCACATTAATGTATACTGCAGCATTATTGTATCTTGTTATGTGTTACACAAATACTTATTTCATGACTGAATTGGTTTTATAGCCTTTTTAATAGTTACCACATACTGGTAGATATCTGGGCTTTTTATCTGGGATTTTTATTTCCTCGGGCAGGTGAAAAAAATTCCTGATGAGTGTTGACATTGGGGCTAACTGGATAGCCACGGATGGGTTAATTAGCCGTGGTAAATTACTGCGGCTAATTGAATATCCCCCTTAGATTCTGGCTGGTTGTTTCTTTATTTCTTTCTACTTTATCTGTCTCCAGGGTTTGGTACATCTCCCCTACTATCCCTCTCTCTTTCTTAGGGGGAGATGTAGTAATCAGTGGATAAATGAGCCACTGGAGAAGTTGCCCATGGCAACCAATCAGCTGCTCTGTATAATTTTACGGTATGCAAATTATATGTTACTTCTATGCTTATTGGCTGTCATGGGCAACTTCTCCACTGGCTCACTTCACCACACTTTTCACTGCTTAGTACATCTCTCCCTCACTCTGTTAAGAATGATGAAACTATGCTCATCATTTTAGACCATAGGGGCCCACTTGTCTTATTCACTTCCACCCTTAACCTTAATACAGCTCTACCCCTATAGCTCACCTAAGTTATCTTGTTATTTCCTGTATGCAATCTGTATTACTGATCTGTGTCACTAATGAGAGAGACTAGTGCAGTATCACACTGGGGCAAAAAGGGCCCACCGGTGAAATGCAGTGGTAGTGGCCCATGCTTAGGGTTTGGATAGCCTCCAGAAGGTGTGTGGCCAGCTACTACAGAAGCTTGGCTAAGTATTAGGATGGCCTCGGCCCTTTATAAATATATACACAGTAAATACTGATAGTACTCAAATGATAATGTAGCAGATTAATAACAGCAATGCACTGTAGAACATACACCTTAATCCAGTGCAGAATAATTTAACATATGCATAATCTATAATTGGAACTAAATCCCTAGAGTAGGGGGTATGCCCTCAGGCAGTTGGGTCCTTTGGGGTTTCCCTTGTACCCCTATGGGCCAGTCTAACCCTGGACCAGTGTTCCACTAGTATGACCCCAAATAGGCAATTACCTACCTGCACCATGGAGAAGGAAGATCAGAAGACAAAGGCACTGAAGGTGTTAATTGCAAGTGAATTCACCTTCACCACATTGCACTCCCAGGGTAGCAGACACCCAGGGCCTAGGCTAATTACAGAGATAAAGACAAGCAGGAATATTTCAGTATAAAACATATGCTACAGCAGAAATGGTTTTGGAGTCTCACCTCCATTCATGCATACAGTACGTACATGTAGTACATTTTACAGTGACACAAATATTTGCAGTTATTGTCCACACAAAAATATGTAGGAGATGTCAAGGTCGGTGTCCAAAATTAAGAAGAAAAATTACATTGACAAGCCTTTTGAAAGCTTTGTGGAAATGATTATCCAATTATCTGCGGTGGCCAAATTGAACAGCTCTCCGAGCGGTGGGTCCAGCCCTCTGTTCGTTTTCAGTAGTTCACTATGAACTTGTGCAAGGTAATTCAGCTCCAAACAGTCTTCTCATCAATGCTAATTATAGCAATACATCTAAATGTCTCTTACAAAATGCATGAACCCTTTAAGCCGCCTCGTTAAAATGGGATATAATCTTTGCCTGAATATTTATCAGAGCAGTTATCAGCAAACACCTCCAGTTAGCACACTGAAAAAAACAAACAGACTTGTTAATAAACTGAAAAAGCTTGTTCTTCTTTATATAAGATTACAATACTTATCATATGGGGTATTATTGGGGTACGGAGTTGGCTGGGAACTGTGTTGAAGTCAACAAGTTCTAGATTAAGAGGGAACAAAGGCAACTGAAGAGATGAGTTGTAAAGGTAATGTACTGACAGCTCGGCTACACTGATAGAAGGAATGGATAAAGGATAGATAGACAGATGGATAGGTTGTGGTAACTGTAAATTCAATGACATCAAATAGCCAGATATTTGATGACAGGTAGGTCATGATACCACAGTATAAGGATATCAGTGATGGTGAATGTAATGGTTCCAGTATGAATGGTCGACCATGTTATGGTCGACAGTCATTAGGTCGACCACTATTGGTCGACATTGACATGGTCGACATGGACATGGTCGACATGGTGGTCCTGGACCACCCACCCAGGGCACCCCTGCAAGTGTCCCGAGGCACCCCAGGAAGCCACGGCACACAGTTTGGGAACCTCTGTCCTACAGGGTTATGGTTGTTAGGTTGACACAACTTAGGTCGACACTCATTAGGTCGACCACTGAAGGTCGACAATGCCATTGGGTTGACATGCATTAGGTCGACATGGCCGTTAGGTCGACATGTACTAGGTCGACAGGTCAAAAGGTCGACATGAGTTTTTAAAAAATGTAATTTTTTTCCCCTCATACTTAACGATCCACGTGGACTATGATTGGAACGGTAATCTGTGCCAAGCGAAGCAGGCATCTTGCCCGAAGCATGGCGAGCGAAGCGAGCCATGCGAGGTGACACCAATTTGGGTTCCCTGTCACTTTATGGAAAAACTACACCAAAAACAGTCCAAAACCTCATGTCGACCTTTGTACATGTCGACCTAACGCCCATGTCGACCTAATGGCAATGTCGACATTCAGTGGTCGACCTAAGTTGGGTCGACCCAACTACCCATACCCCTCCTACAGACGCCTCCTTCTGCCTTTACATTTTAATGGCATAGAATTGAAAAGCCGCGTCCTTGCAGCTGTGCAATTCCTTACAAACGTGAATTAGGCCCAAAATCCACTAAATCGGTATAAGTAGAGAGTTCTAAAGTCACTGTTTATAATCTGTGAGTTCTGACATCATCACGTCATTCGGATAACTTGTGATTTTATATGATATAATGCTGCATTGTTGGGTGGATTTAGGACTATTATATCGGTAGAGTCAGTAGGATACTACGTGCTATTAATAGTTATAAGGCACATTTTAATTGTACTTGTTTGTAAAGTACTGGTGATGCCTCACCTTGAATACACAGTGTAATTGTGTGTGCTGTTTCACACAAAACATGTTCTGGAATAGGAAACAGGATGGCAACTTATTTAATAAGAAGTCAATTATGTGGAAAATCTGTTGTAGGAGGAATATGGCCGCTGTGTGTAAAACATATGAATGGGACGTACAGGCAAATCTGACAACCTGTTTAGTATAAGGTGCCCCCTTTGTGGCCAGGAAACAAAATGTAATTTTCACAATGAAAAGAAAACTTTTATTTTTCCGAATGAGCTGCTACAAAACCTGTCATTAGAGATAAGGCAGACTAAAGAAAGCATTGGAAATACAGGTTGAGTATCCCATATCCAAATATTCCGAAATACGGAATATTCCGAAATACGGACGTTTTTGAAAGAGAGTGAGATAATGAAACCTTTGTTTTTTGATGACTCAATGTACACAAACTTTGTTTAATACACAAAGTTATTAAAAATATTGTATTAAATGACCTTCAGGCTGTGTGTATAAGGTGTATATGAAACATAAATGAATTGTGTGAATGTAGACACACTTTGTTTAATGCACAAAGTTATTAAAAATATTGGCAAAAATTGCCTTCAGGCTGTGTGTATAAGTTGTATATGTAACAAATACATTCTGTGCTTAGATTTAGGTCCCATCACCATGATATCTCATTATGGTATGCAATTATTCCAAAATACGGAAAAATCCGATATCCAAAATACGTCTGGTCCCAAGCATTTTGGATAAGGGATACTCAACCTGTATTAGCAAAAAAGAGCATACAGGGTTGTTGGTAAGCCAATAAAATAAAAATAATACATGATAGTCCATCCAAATGCTGTATTGCAGTGATTCTTCTTTATTTATTTATTGACAGTAATTTATATAGTGCACACATATTCTGTAGAGCTTTACAGAGAATATTGGCAGTTCACTAGAGATGAGCGCCTGAAATTTTTCGGGTTTTGTGTTTTGGTTTTGGGTTCGGTTCCGCGGCCGTGTTTTGGGTTCGAACGCGTTTTGGCAAAACCTCACCGAATTATTTTTGTCGGATTCGGGTGTGTTTTGGATTCGGGTGTTTTTTTCAAAAAACCCTAAAAAACAGCTTAAATCATAGAATTTGGGGGTAATTTTGATCCCAAAGTATTATTAACCTCAAAAAACATAATTTACACTCATTTTCAGCCTATTCTGAACACATCACACCTCACAATATTATTTTTAGTCCTAAAATTTGCACCGAGGTCGCTGTGTGAGTAAGATAAGCGACCCTAGTGGCCGACACAAACACCGGGCCCATCTAGGAGTGGCACTGCAGTGTCACGCAGGATGTCCCTTCCAAAAAACCCTCCCCAAACAGCACATGACGCAAAGAAAAAAAGAGGCGCAATGAGGTAGCTGACTGTGTGAGAAAGATAAGCGACCCTAGTGGCCGACACAAACACCGGGCCCATCTAGGAGTGGCACTGCAGTGTCACGCAGGATGTCCCTTCCAAAAAACCCTCCCCAAACAGCACATGACGCAAAGAAAAAAAGAGGCGCAATGAGGTAGCTGTGTGAGAAAAATAAGCGACCCTAGTGGCCGACACAAACACCGGGCCCATCTAGGAGTGGCACTGCAGTGTCACGCAGGATGTCCCTTCCAAAAAACCCTCCCCAAACAGCACATGACGCAAAGAAAAAAAGAGGCGCAATGAGGTAGCTGTGTGAGTAAGATTAGCGACCCTAGTGGCCGACACAAACACCGGGCCCATCTAGGAGTGGCACTGCAGTGTCACGCAGGATGGCCCTTCCAAAAAACCCTCCCCAAACAGCACATGACGCAAAGAAAAAAAGAGGCGCAATGAGGTAGCTGACTGTGTGAGTAAGATTAGCGACCCTAGTGGCCGACACAAACACCGGGCACATCTAGGAGTGGCACTGCAGTGTCACGCAGGATGTCCCTTCCAAAAAACCCTCCCCAAACAGCACATGACGCAAAGAAAAAAAGAGGCGCAATGAGGTAGCTGTGTGAGTAAGATTAGCGACCCTAGTGGCCGACACAAACACCGGGCCCATCTAGGAGTGGCACTGCAGTGTCACGCAGGATGTCCCTTCCAAAAAACCCTCCCCAATCAGCACATGATGCAAAGAAAAAGAAAAGAAAAAAGAGGTGCAAGATGGAATTATCCTTGGGCCCTCCCACCCACCCTTATGTTGTATAAACAAAACAGGACATGCACACTTTAACCAACCCATCATTTCAGTGACAGGGTCTGCCACACGACGGTGACTGATATGACGGGTTGGTTTGGACCCCCCCCAAAAAAGAAGCAATTAATCTCTCCTTGCACAAACTGGCTCTACAGAGGCAAGATGTCCACCTCATCTTCACCCTCCGATATATCACCGTGTACATCCCCCTCCTCACAGATTATCAATTCGTCCCCACTGGAATCCACCATCTCAGCTCCCTGTGTACTTTGTGGAGGCAATTGCTGCTGGTCAATGTCTCCGCGGAGGAATTGATTATAATTCATTTTAATGAACATCATCTTCTCCACATTTTCTGGATGTAACCTCGTACGCCGATTGCTGACAAGGTGAGCGGCGGCACTAAACACTCTTTCGGAGTACACACTTGTGGGAGGGCAACTTAGGTAGAATAAAGCCAGTTTGTGCAAGGGCCTCCAAATTGCCTCTTTTTCCTGCCAGTATAAGTACGGACTGTGTGACGTGCCTACTTGGATGCGGTCACTCATATAATCCTCCACCATTCTATCAATGTTGAGAGAATCATATGCAGTGACAGTAGACGACATGTCCGTAATCGTTGTCAGGTCCTTCAGTCCGGACCAGATGTCAGCATCAGCAGTCGCTCCAGACTGCCCTGCATCACCGCCAGCGGGTGGGCTCGGAATTCTGAGCCTTTTCCTCGCACCCCCAGTTGCGGGAGAATGTGAAGGAGGAGATGTTGACAGGTCGCGTTCCGCTTGACTTGACAATTTTGTCACCAGCAGGTCTTTCAACCCCAGCAGACCTGTGTCTGCCGGAAAGAGAGATCCAAGGTAGGCTTTAAATCTAGGATCGAGCACGGTGGCCAAAATGTAGTGCTCTGATTTCAACAGATTGACCACCCGTGAATCCTTGTTAAGCGAATTAAGGGCTGCATCCACAAGTCCCACATGCCTAGCGGAATCGCTCCGTGTTAGCTCCTTCTTCAATGCCTCCAGCTTCTTCTGCAAAAGCCTGATGAGGGGAATGACCTGACTCAGGCTGGCAGTGTCTGAACTGACTTCACGTGTGGCAAGTTCAAAGGGCATCAGAACCTTGCACAACGTTGAAATCATTCTCCACTGCACTTGAGACAGGTGCATTCCATCTCCTATATCGTGCTCAATTGTATAGGCTTGAATGGCCTTTTGCTGCTCCTCCAACCTCTGAAGCATATAGAGGGTTGAATTCCACCTCGTTACCACTTCTTGCTTCAGATGATGGCAGGGCAGGTTCAGTAGTTTTTGGTGGTGCTCCAGTCTTCTGTACGTGGTGCCTGTACGCCGAAAGTGTCCCGCAATTTTTCTGGCCACCGACAGCATCTCTTGCACGCCCCTGTCGTTTTTTAAAAAATTCTGCACCACCAAATTCAAGGTATGTGCAAAACATGGGACGTGCTGGAATTTGCCCATATTTAATGCACACACAATATTGCTGGCGTTGTCCGATGCCACAAATCCACAGGAGAGTCCAATTGGGGTAAGCCATTCCGCGATGATCTTCCTCAGTTGCCGTAAGAGGTTTTCAGCTGTGTGCGTATTCTGGAAAGCGGTGATACAAAGCGTAGCCTGCCTAGGAAAGAGTTGGCGTTTGCGAGATGCTGCTACTGGTGCCGCCGCTGCTGTTCTTGCGGCGGGAGTCCATACATCTACCCAGTGGGCTGTCACAGTCATATAGTCCTGACCCTGCCCTGCTCCACTTGTCCACATGTCCGTGGTTAAGTGGACATTGGGTACAACTGCATTTTTTAGGACACTGGTGAGTCTTTTTCTGACGTCCGTGTACATTCTCGGTATCGCCTGCCTAGAGAAGTGGAACCTAGATGGTATTTGGTAACGGGGGCACACTGCCTCAATAAATTGTCTAGTTCCCTGTGAACTAACGGCGGATACCGGACGCACGTCTAACACCAACATAGTTGTCAAGGACTCAGTTATCCGCTTTGCAGTAGGATGACTGCTGTGATATTTCATCTTCCTCGCAAAGGACTGTTGAACAGTCAATTGCTTACTGGAAGTAGTACAAGTGGGCTTACGACTTCCCCTCTGGGATGACCATCGACTCCCAGCGGCAACAACAGCAGCGCCAGCAGCAGTAGGCGTTACACGCAAGGATGCATCGGAGGAATCCCAGGCAGGAAAGGACTCGTCAGACTTGCCAGTGACATGGCCTGCAGGACTATTGGCATTCCTGGGGAAGGAGGAAATTGACACTGAGGGAGTTGGTGGGGTGGTTTGCGTGAGCTTGGTTACAAGAGGAAGGGATTTACTGGTCAGTGGACTGCTTCCGCTGTCACCCAAAGTTTTTGAACTTGTCACTGACTTATTATGAATGCGCTGCAGGTGACGTATAAGGGAGGATGTTCCGAGGTGGTTAACGTCCTTACCCCTACTTATTACAGCTTGACAAAGGGAACACACGGCTTGACACCTGTTGTCCGCATTTCTGGTGAAATACCTCCACACCGAAGAGCTGATTTTTTTGGTATTTTCACCTGGCATGTCAACGGCCATATTCCTCCCACGGACAACAGGTGTCTCCCCGGGTGCCTGACTTAAACAAACCACCTCACCATCAGAATCCTCCTGGTCAATTTCCTCCCCAGCGCCAGCAACACCCATATCCTCCTCATCCTGGTGTACTTCAACACTGACATCTTCAATCTGACTATCAGGAACTGGACTGCGGGTGCTCCTTCCAGCACTTGCAGGGGGCATGCAAATAGTGGAAGGCGCATGCTCTTCACGTCCAGTGTTGGGAAGGTCAGGCATCGCAAACGACACAATTGGACTCTCCTTGTGGATTTGGGATTTCAAAGAACGCACAGTTCTTTGCGGTGCTTTTGCCAGCTTGAGTCTTTTCAGTTTTCTAGCGAGAGGCTGAGTGCTTCCATCCTCATGTGAAGCTGAACCACTAGCCATGAACATAGGCCAGGGCCTCAGCCGTTCCTTGCCACTCCGTGTGGTAAATGGCATATTGGCAAGTTTACGCTTCTCCTCCGACAATTTTATTTTAGGTTTTGGAGTCCTTTTTTTTCTGATATTTGGTGTTTTGGATTTGACATGCTCTGTACTATGACATTGGGCATCGGCCTTGGCAGACGACGTTGCTGGCATTTCATCGTCTCGGCCATGACTAGTGGCAGCAGCTTCAGCACGAGGTGGAAGTGGATCTTGATCTTTCCCTAATTTTGGAACCTCAACTTTTTTGTTCTCCATATTTTATAGGCAGAACTAAAAGGCACCTCAGGTAAACAATGGAGATGGATGGATTGGATAGTTTACTAGTATACAATTATGGACGGACTGCCACGGTTAGGTGGTATAAAAAAACCACGGTTAGGTGGTATATATTATAATAATAATACAATTATGGATGGACGGACTGCCTGCCGACTGCCGACACAGAGGTAGCCACAGCCGTGAACTACCGCACTGTACACTGGTTGATAAAGAGATAGTAGTATACTCGTAACAACTAGTATGACACTATGACGACGGTATAAAGAATGAAAAAAAAACCACGGTTAGGTGGTATATATTATAATAATAATACAATTATGGATGGACGGACTGCCTGCCGACTGCCGACACAGAGGTAGCCACAGCCGTGAACTACCGCACTGTACACTGGTTGATAAAGAGATAGTAGTATACTCGTAACAACTAGTATGACACTATGACGACGGTATAAAGAATGGAAAAAAAACCACGGTTAGGTGGTATATATTATAATAATAATACAATTATGGATGGACGGACTGCCTGCCGACTGCCGACACAGAGGTAGCCACAGCCGTGAACTACCGCACTGTACACTGGTTGATAAAGAGATAGTAGTATACTCGTAACAACTAGTATGACACTATGACGACGGTATAAAGAATGGAAAAAAAACCACGGTTAGGTGGTATATATTATAATAATAATACAATTATGGATGGACGGACTGCCTGCCGACTGCCGACACAGAGGTAGCCACAGCCGTGAACTACCGCACTGTACACTGGTTGATAAAGAGATAGTAGTATACTCGTAACAACTAGTATGACACTATGACGACGGTATAAAGAATGGAAAAAAAACCACGGTTAGGTGGTATATATTATAATAATAATACAATTATGGATGGACGGACTGCCTGCCGACTGCCGACACAGAGGTAGCCACAGCCGTGAACTACCGCACTGTACACTGGTTGATAAAGAGATAGTAGTATACTCGTAACAACTAGTATGACACTATGACGACGGTATAAAGAATGGAAAAAAAACCACGGTTAGGTGGTATATATTATAATAATAATACAATTATGGATGGACGGACTGCCTGCCGACTGCCGACACAGAGGTAGCCACAGCCGTGAACTACCGCACTGTACACTGGTTGATAAAGAGATAGTAGTATACTCGTAACAACTAGTATGACACTATGACGACGGTACAAAGAATGAAAAAAAAACCACGGTTAGGTGGTATATATTATAATAATAATACAATTATGGATGGACGGACTGCCTGCCGACTGCCGACACAGAGGTAGCCACAGCCGTGAACTACCGCACTGTACACTGGTTGATAAAGAGATAGTAGTATACTCGTAACAACTAGTATGACACTATGACGGTATAAAGAATGAAAAAAAAACCACGGTTAGGTGGTATATATTATAATAATAATACAATTATGGATGGACGGACTGCCTGCCGACTGCCGACACAGAGGTAGCCACAGCCGTGAACTACCGCACTGTACACTGGTTGATAAAGAGATAGTAGTATACTCGTAACAACTAGTATGACACTATGACGACGGTATAAAGATTAAAGAATGGAAAAAAAACCACGGTTAGGTGGTATATATTATAATAATAATACAATTATGGATGGACGGACTGCCTGCCGACTGCCGACACAGAGGTAGCCACAGCCGTGAACTACCGCACTGTACACTGGTTGATAAAGAGATAGTAGTATACTCGTAACAACTAGTATGACACTATGACGGTATAAAGAAAGAAAAAAAAATACCACGGTTAGGTGGTATATATTGTAATACAATTATGGATGGACGGACTGCCTGCCGAGTTCCGACTGCCGACACAGAGGTAGCCACAGCCGTGAACTACCGCACTGTACTGTGTCTGCTGCTAATATAGACTGGTTGATAAAGAGATAGTATACAATACATACAACAATATACTACTATACTGGTGGTCAGGCACTGGTCACCACTAGTCACACTGGCAGTGGCACTCCTGCAGCAAAAGTGTGCACTGTTTAATTTTAAATTAATATAATATTATGTACTCCTGGGGGCTCCTGCTATAACAACCTGCAGTGCTCCCCAGTCTCCCCCACAATTATTATAAGCTTTGCCTTTTATACATTGATGTGCAGCACACTGGGCTGAGCTGAGTGCACACAGACTGAGTCACACTGTGTGACTGGCTGCTGCTGTGTATCGTTTTTTTTCAGGCAGAGAACGGATATAGCAGAGAACGGATATATATTAAAATAAATAAAAGTTAACTAACAACAACTGCACTGGTCACTGTGGTAAACTCTGTCTGACTCTGCACAATCTCTCTCTCTCTTCTAATCTAATTTCTAATGGAGAGGACGCCAGCCACGTCCTCTCCCTATCAATCTCAATGCACGTGTGAAAATGGCGGCGACGCGCGGCTCCTTATATAGAATCCGAGTCTCGCGAGAATCCGACAGCGTCATGATGACATTCGGGCGCGCTCGGGTTAACCGAGCAAGGCGGGAGGATCCGAGTCTGCTCGGACCCGTGAAAAAAACATGAAGTTCGTGCGGGTTCGGATTCAGAGAAACCGAACCCGCTCATCTCTACAGTTCACATCAGCCTCTGCCCCATTGGAGCTATCAATCTATATTGTCTACCAGGGATGTACTGGGGCTGTAATCTGGCCCCAGCATCTCTTACTGCAGGCAAGCTGCAGATGCGTTTGTGGACAGAAAAAGGGTGTGGCTATGACTCATGGGGGCGTATCTTGAGTCACATGGGCATGGCCTCACAGCACGCCTCGTCACTCTGCATGCTGGCTGAACAGAGGTGGAGCTGCTCAGTCAGGCTTTCCTCCGGCCAGACCAGTCCAACAGGCCTTTATTTATATAGTGCCATAAGGGTTCCGCAGCGCCCAATTACAGAGTACATAAACAAATAATCAAAACAGCAACTTACAGTTGAAGACAACATAGGACAAGTACAGGGTAAATAAACATAGTTACATCAGCAGAGGACACTGAGATAAGTATCAGGTGGTAGAAGACTGTGTGATTTGGTGCAGTTGAAGATTATTAAAGTAAGAAAAAGGATGAGCACATGATGGAAGAGGGCCCTGCTCGCGAGAGCTTACATTCTAAAGGGGAGGGGTAGACAGACAGGGGTGACACAGATGGGGTACATATAGAGAGCGTGGAACAGAGGGTTAGGATGAGATTTACGTACATATGGCTGAAAAGTATTCTGTACAACTGTTATGCTATCATAAATTAAAAATATCACAGGCAAATTCTGACATTAGTGGTGCTGTGTCAGATACTAGATTGTTAGCTCCTCAGAGCAGGGCCTTCTTTCCTCTTGTTGTCAAAACCCTCTTCTCGACACATTTCACTCACAGCTCTCCCCTACTCAGCGACCATCTTTATCCGCTTTTTCTCCTGCTGGTAAAGGCTCATCTCTTTCTATGGCCACCAGCTCCTAGTAGTACGCTGATCACTCACTCGCTACTTACATCTAATGGTGTGTACACACGGTGAGATTTTTTCTTTCGATTTTGACTATATAGTCAAAATAGCAAGAAAAGTTAGTGCAAATCGCAAGGTGTTATGCCACTTGCGATCCCGATTCGATCCCGATGCGCGGTCCCACCAGGTCGGTATTGCAAGAAAAGATAGACTGTGCAGGCAAGTCAATCTAGTTCATCTCACATGTCAATTAAATCTCACATAAGCCAAAATCTCACATAAGCCAAAATCGTAAGCACACATTAGCCCTCATTCCGAGTTGTTCGCTCGCTAGCTGCTTTTAGCAGCATTGCACACGCTAAGCCGCCGCCTACTGGGAGTGAATCTTAGCTTAGCAAAATTGCCAACGATAGATTCTCAAAATTGCGATTAGAAATTTCTTAGCAGTTTCTGAGTAGCTCGGGACTTACTCTGCCACTGCGATCAGTTCAGTCAGTTTCGTTCCTGGTTTGACGTCACAAACACACCCAGCGTTCGCCCAGACCCTCCCCCGTTTCTCCAGCCACTCCCGCGTTTTTCCCAGAAACGACAGCGTTTTTTCACACACTCCCATAAAACGGGCAGTTTCCGCTCAGAAACACCAACTTCCTGTCAATCACACAATGATCACCAGAACGAAGAAAAAACCTCGTAATGCCGTGAGTAAAATACCAAACGTCTTAGCAAATTTACTTGGCGCAGTCGCAGTGCGAACATTGCGCATGCGCAATTAGCGGAAAATCGCTGCGATGCGAAGAAAATTACTGAGCGAACAACTCGGAATGAGGGCCATAGTCCATATCTCAAGAAAAGTTAGTCAAAATCGGTGGTGCTGGGCTCCGGGGAGTTCAAGGGAAATCGCAAAGTGAAAATCGGGCATAGCAAGGATGTCACCGTGTGTACACACCATAAGCTGTATTATGTTTTGAGAATTGTGGTGCTCTTTGTTACCTGTACTCTATTTTTGTTATTTATTTACTGTAATGTTAAGTTTTGTCTCCCTGTACTGGCCTTTGTACGGCGCTGCAAAACACTTGTGGCGCCTTATAAATAAAATGTAATAATAATAATATGATCAGGATTTAACTAAATCCATCTAATCTCCTTTATACATGGAACATCAGTGATATTATCACTGCATTTACCTGCCTGTTATCAGGGTCAAACTGTGACGTATGGTGATAGAGATCCCTAGGACACTGCTTTCCCTGAGTGTGTAAATTTATCACCTGGATGTTGTTCCCTCCACCATTAGACATTTATGTGGGTACACCTTAGTGTCGCTGCGAGTACCCCTGGGGATACTCGTACCCCAGATTGAAAACTGCGACCGTATTACATTTATTTGTATTCACTTATTTTTGCTTTCCTCTGGGTTATACGTTTTAAAGAAGAAAGGTGGAATTTGAAAGACAAAGTTTTTTTTGTTTTTTTCCAACATAAACTATAACTGGACCTCACGCCTGAACATGGAACTCCTTTGTGATTCCATTATCCATATAATATACTACAGGGGTATAAAAACCCATATACAAAGCACTATTTCATTATCACCCATACATATTGTTGTGCAATAAACATACTGACGTGATATAGCTGCCTTTGTTATTTTTTTTTTGCCTCAAAGGTATAGTTGTCCTAACCATATATATTAGAGGAGATCTCACGTATACTGTAGTCAGTGGCGCAGAGAGAGGGGGGGGGGGGGGGGTAGGGTACAAATTACGTTGTTGTACCGGGGCACAGGATTTCTCTTGGCAGCCCTGACTGTAGTTATGACCATGATTAATACAGTATTGGACCATTTCTAGTTTTGATTGCATTTATATGTGAAGACCTAGACCATAGGTCTGCAAACGCGGTTCTCATTACCCCCACACAGTGTATGTTTTGCAGGTAACCCAGCAGGGGCACAGGTGTATTAATTACTCACAGACACATTTTAAAAGGTCCGCAGGTGGTGTTAATTATTTCACTTGTGATTCTGTGAGGAGTCCTGCAAAACATGCACTGTGTAGGGTAATGAGGACCGAGTTTGCAGACCTATGACCTAGACCATAGGTTCTCAAACTCGGTCCTCAGGACCCCACACGGTGCATGTTTTGCAGGTCTCCTCACAGAATCACAAGTGAAATAATTAGCTCCACCTGTGGACCTTTTACAATGTGTCAGTGAGTAATTAATACACCTGTGCACCTGCTGGGGTTACCTGCAAAACATGCACTGTGTGGGGTCCTGAGGACCGAGTCTGAGAACCTATGACCTAGACCATAGGTTCTCAAACTCGGTCCTCAGGACCTCACACAGTGCATGTTTTGCAGGTAACCCAGCAGGTGCACAGGTGTATAAATTACTCACTGACACATTTTAAAAGGTCCACAGGTGGAGCTAATTATTTCACTTGCGATTCTGTGAGGAGACCTGCAAAACATGCACTGTGTGGGGTCCTGAGGACCGAGTTTGAGAACCTGTGACCTAGACTAACCAACAGAAAACAGGAGTAGATTGAATGTACGATACATGGAAATTTTATTGTGGGCAGTGTGACAGACCCCCAGCCTTGTGCTTATATGTCAACATTAAATGCAGAGCATTATAACAATTTTGAACTGCAAGATGCCAGGACAAAAGTGAGCTGGTCTTTTCACCTGTTATTCGCTAATCTTCAATATATATCTTCTGTCACTTACAACATTGCAAAAGTAATATTGATAAAGTGCATATTCAGTGTCATTATTCTTATTGAAATTTGATATCATTTTTTTTTATCTTCCCCCAAGCAACAGATTATAAGTACATTACATGTCTCCTTGTGTGCACATTCTTTAAACCTTTTTTCTTTCTTTCTTTTAACAGTGGAAATTCTTTAACTACCAAATGGTCCATGCAATAATGTGCAAAAATGAGTTATACAAACTGAAAGCTGGGGTGTAAAAAGAAGCATCGTCTGAGACTAGAATAAAGACAGATTTTATGGTATTTATGTCAGTTAATTTAACTGCTGGTAGGGGCTTCAGTGGTAACACGAGTTAGTTCCACTGTTTAACCTTGCAGGATTAATTCATGGTTTATGACATCAGTGCTTTATCATACGCTCCTTGGGAAGACAGTTATCTCATTAGCTGGAATTTAATGAAATGCAAGGATACACTTCTTAATTTCAAAGATTACTATAACACAAATCGATTGTAAATCTTTGCCCGAGGGACCCTTAGGCAGTCACCTGTTTAACACCCTTTACAAAAGTGGCCAATCTGCATAGCAGAACCAGTCTACAGTAGCCAGAACCACAGAGCAGAGAGATTTGGTAGCTTTAGGCTATGTATAAACTGGCATTTGTCATGTATTTATTATGGCACGTTAAAACTCATATAAACCACATTGCATTTATGTAGGGTGTAATGTGCATTTTTAATGCTTTTATAAATTTGTTCCGATTTATGAAAAGAAAAACAAAGACAAAAAAGATCATGGTTGTGGTTACGCTGCGCTCCTACTCAGGTAACTGCAGTTCAAATGCTTTACCACTCGTCAAATGCACTGTAATGGAACAGAGGGGGTAATTCAGAGTTGATCGCAGCAGCAAATTTGATAGCAGTTGGGCAAAACCATGTGCACTGCAGGGGGGCAGATATAACATTTGCAGAGAGAGTTAGAGTTGGGTGGGTTATTTTGTTTCTGTGCAGGGTAAATAATTGCTGCTTTATTTTTACACTGCAATTTAGATTTCGGTTTGAATACACCACACCCAAATCTAACTCTCTCTGCACATGTTATATCGCCCCCCCCCCCCCCTGCAGTGCACATGGTTTTGCCCAACTGCTAACAAATTTGCTGCTGCGATCAACTCTGAATTAGGCCCAATAAACATACCACAAGGCAAGCTAAAACACAGGTAAAAGCGCAAATACTGAATGTCTCATTTATTTTGAAACCATGATTTGTGCTTACCCATTTATTTGCATGCAATAAATACTCACTACTTGGAGTCACAGAAAAATAGTAACTTAAAATGGTTTCAATCATGAAAATTAAATATTTCATATTGTATAGATATTATTTGTATTTCAAGTAGGTGTGTTTACTTTAATTATTGTTGCGTTTTAAATTCTCACAGTCAAATATGCATATACAGAATCCTTGTAGAATATATTTTACTATAGCAAAAATAATAAAAAGTGAACTAAAAATAGCAAATTACTTAACAGAGACCAGGTAAGTTTCATCTGACACAATATGTGTGTTTTTTTTATAACACTATTCACGATTGCGCAAACTCATAACATCCATTCAAACCTTGTTTTTTGTTTTCTAACCTGCATTAATCAGAGCTGATTAGTTGCCATGGGCAACAGCCTATATACACTTAATGGTTCAATGACCTCTGTAGGATTTTTTCCTATAAATAAAATGTGGTCTTAAACCTCTCACTGCATTAGGGGGGTGGGAGGGGGGGGTTGGCTTGTGCTGGCCTGGGGGGGTCCCATGCCCTGGACTTGAACCTTAGTGTTAGGGAGCCACCAGATGAGGTCACCTGGTCGCAGTTGGTGGGTCCATATTTTTGGACAAAATTATGCTAAGTACCTCAATTTTACTCTTTTGTATCGCAGAGTTCATTATAATAATTCTGCTTAGCAGTGCATAGTCTTTTTTTCTGTGTGGAACTACAAGTCTCTGTAAGGTAGCACGTCTCAATATGCCCCCTTAATAAGTTAATAACCTCCACAGTCTGTAGGATTTTTCCTATAATTATAATGTGGTATAGAAAATATTAGCAAATAGACAATAGATCACAAATTAAAAGGCTTCATTGGGGGGCGCTGATTTACAAGTACAGGGTGATTCAAAAGCTGTAGAACACCCTTTTGTTTCAAAAACTGTGCAGGGAATAGGAAAACTGGATACTCCAGTAAGGTATGGGTGAGGTGCGCTATATTTTAGGGTATGTACCGAACATGGGTGCCATCTTGAAATCGGCCATCTTGACAAGTCAGTTTTTTCAAATAGAAAGGGGGTTGTGTAGCATGTCAGACAACATTAGAATTTGCTGAAAAGTTTATTGCTGCAAACAGATTTGAAATAACAGTTATGGTTCCAAAGTTACAACACTTTTTGTTGCAGGTAACTGAAGATGGCTTTGACAAAAGAGGAGAGAATTGAGGTCATTTTGATGTCTGGAGAACTCATTTTCCATGTCATAGCTGCAGATTTTAACAACCGGCACCCAGAAAGACGTCCTATTTCACGTAACACTGTCAGGTGCCTAATTTCCAAATTCAGAGAAACTGGGACTGGCTGACAAGTCACGGAGTGGTCGTTCAAAAAGTGCTACTGATGAGACAACCTCAACCATGGTTTTGGCATCCTTCGTGAAGAGCCCACAACGCAGCACAATGCCCACACATTAAATGACTGTCCTTTATGGAGAACAGTTCAGCCTGTAATTCCAACAAAAAAAAGGTTGTAACTTTTGAACCATAACTGCTATTTCAAATCTGTTTTCAGCAATATACTTTTCAGTGAATTCTGATGTTGTTTGATATGTTACATGACCCCCTTTCCATTTATTTAAAAAAACGGACTTATTTCAAGATGGACGATTTCAAGATGGCGCCCATGTTCAGTATATACCCTAAAAGATAGCCCACCTCACCCATACCTTACTGGAGTATTCAGTCTTCCCATTTCCTGCACAGTTTTTGAAACAAAAGGGTGTACTGCCACTATTGAATCACCCTGTACATTAACAGTCTCACTAATTGTTTGCAAAGCATGCAAAAAACTGGACAACAGAATGGGGGACATAAACTTCGATGGTCAAATACCCATTTTTTACTGTAAACTGTACAAAAGAAATAAAACCTCTGTCAGATTTATTTCCCTGCTGTAAAATTGGAAAGTGGTCATTTAAGCCCATGATGTTAAATAATTTTTTTTACTATTTATTTTAAGGGGTACTGATAATCATAACACTTCTATATCAGTCACAAATTATGAAACAGTGTCAGAACACATGGCTTCCAGCCATAATAACCAAACTTGCTATATGTATAAAATATTATCGTTTCTTAGAATTCTAAATTTAAAACATCACATTTTTCAAAAATAAGGTCAATTATTTTCTGGGAAAAGATAAGTGCAGGTCACACGTCAGGTTCAGGTTAGGCTGCATGGGCAGTTAGGATTAGGCTGCGGGAGGGGTGGGTTAGGGATAAGGGTAGGGTTAAAATTAGAGATGAGCGCCGGAAATTTTTCGGGTTTTGTGTTTTGGTTTTGGGTTCGGTTCCGCGGCCGTGTTTTGGGTTCGACCGCGTTTTGGCAAAACCTCACCGAATTTTTTTTGTCGGATTCGGGTGTGTTTTGGATTCGGGTGTTTTTTTCAAAAAACCCTAAAAAACAGCTTAAATCATAGAATTTGGGGGTAATTTTGATCCCAAAGTATTATTAACCTCAAAAAACATAATTTACACTCATTTTCAGCCTATTCTGAACACATCACACCTCACAATATTATTTTTAGTCCTAAAATTTGCACCGAGGTCGCTGTGTGAGTAAGATAAGCGACCCTAGTGGCCGACACAAACACCGGGCCCATCTAGGAGTGGCACTGCAGTGTCACGCAGGATGGCCCTTCCAAAAAACCCTCCCCAAACAGCACATGACGCAAAGAAAAAAAGAGGCGCAATGAGGTAGCTGACTGTGTGAGTAAGATTAGCGACCCTAGTGGCCGACACAAACACCGGGCACATCTAGGAGTGGCACTGCAGTGTCACGCAGGATGTCCCTTCCAAAAAACCCTCCCCAAACAGCACATGACGCAAAGAAAAAAAGAGGCGCAATGAGGTAGCTGACTGTGTGAGTAAGATTAGCGACCCTAGTGGCCGACACAAACACCGGGCCCATCTAGGAGTGGCACTGCAGTGTCACGCAGGATGTCCCTTCCAAAAAACCCTCCCCAATCAGCACATGATGCAAAGAAAAAGAAAAGAAAAAAGAGGTGCAAGATGGAATTATCCTTGGGCCCTCCCACCCACCCTTATGTTGTATAAACAAAACAGGACATGCACACTTTAACCAACCCATCATTTCAGTGACAGGGTCTGCCACACGACTGTGACTGATATGACGGGTTGGTTTGGACCCCCCCCAAAAAAGAAGCAATTAATCTCTCCTTGCACAAACTGGCTCTACAGAGGCAAGATGTCCACCTCATCTTCACCCTCCGATATATCACCGTGTACATCCCCCTCCTCACAGATTATCAATTCGTCCCCACTGGAATCCACCATCTCAGCTCCCTGTGTACTTTGTGGAGGCAATTGCTGCTGGTCAATGTCTCCGCGGAGGAATTGATTATAATTCATTTTAATGAACATCATCTTCTCCACATTTTCTGGATGTAACCTCGTACGCCGATTGCTGACAAGGTGAGCGGCGGCACTAAACACTCTTTCGGAGTACACACTTGTGGGAGGGCAACTTAGGTAGAATAAAGCCAGTTTGTGCAAGGGCCTCCAAATTGCCTCTTTTTCCTGCCAGTATAAGTACGGACTGTGTGACGTGCCTACTTGGATGCGGTCACTCATATAATCCTCCACCATTCTATCAATGTTGAGAGAATCATATGCAGTGACAGTAGACGACATGTCCGTAATCGTTGTCAGGTCCTTCAGTCCGGACCAGATGTCAGCATCAGCAGTCGCTCCAGACTGCCCTGCATCACCGCCAGCGGGTGGGCTCGGAATTCTGAGCCTTTTCCTCGCACCCCCAGTTGCGGGAGAATGTGAAGGAGGAGATGTTGACAGGTCGCGTTCCGCTTGACTTGACAATTTTGTCACCAGCAGGTCTTTCAACCCCAGCAGACCTGTGTCTGCCGGAAAGAGAGATCCAAGGTAGGCTTTAAATCTAGGATCGAGCACGGTGGCCAAAATGTAGTGCTCTGATTTCAACAGATTGACCACCCGTGAATCCTTGTTAAGCGAATTAAGGGCTGCATCCACAAGTCCCACATGCCTAGCGGAATCGCTCCGTGTTAGCTCCTTCTTCAATGCCTCCAGCTTCTTCTGCAAAAGCCTGATGAGGGGAATGACCTGACTCAGGCTGGCAGTGTCTGAACTGACTTCACGTGTGGCAAGTTCAAAGGGCATCAGAACCTTGCACAACGTTGAAATCATTCTCCACTGCACTTGAGACAGGTGCATTCCATCTCCTATATCGTGCTCAATTGTATAGGCTTGAATGGCCTTTTGCTGCTCCTCCAACCTCTGAAGCATATAGAGGGTTGAATTCCACCTCGTTACCACTTCTTGCTTCAGATGATGGCAGGGCAGGTTCAGTAGTTTTTGGTGGTGCTCCAGTCTTCTGTACGTGGTGCCTGTACGCCGAAAGTGTCCCGCAATTTTTCTGGCCACCGACAGCATCTCTTGCACGCCCCTGTCGTTTTTTAAAAAATTCTGCACCACCAAATTCAAGGTATGTGCAAAACATGGGACGTGCTGGAATTTGCCCATATTTAATGCACACACAATATTGCTGGCGTTGTCCGATGCCACAAATCCACAGGAGAGTCCAATTGGGGTAAGCCATTCCGCGATGATCTTCCTCAGTTGCCGTAAGAGGTTTTCAGCTGTGTGCGTATTCTGGAAAGCGGTGATACAAAGCGTAGCCTGCCTAGGAAAGAGTTGGCGTTTGCGAGATGCTGCTACTGGTGCCGCCGCTGCTGTTCTTGCGGCGGGAGTCCATACATCTACCCAGTGGGCTGTCACAGTCATATAGTCCTGACCCTGCCCTGCTCCACTTGTCCACATGTCCGTGGTTAAGTGGACATTGGGTACAACTGCATTTTTTAGGACACTGGTGAGTCTTTTTCTGACGTCCGTGTACATTCTCGGTATCGCCTGCCTAGAGAAGTGGAACCTAGATGGTATTTGGTAACGGGGGCACACTGCCTCAATAAATTGTCTAGTTCCCTGTGAACTAACGGCGGATACCGGACGCACGTCTAACACCAACATAGTTGTCAAGGACTCAGTTATCCGCTTTGCAGTAGGATGACTGCTGTGATATTTCATCTTCCTCGCAAAGGACTGTTGAACAGTCAATTGCTTACTGGAAGTAGTACAAGTGGGCTTACGACTTCCCCTCTGGGATGACCATCGACTCCCAGCGGCAACAACAGCAGCGCCAGCAGCAGTAGGCGTTACACGCAAGGATGCATCGGAGGAATCCCAGGCAGGAAAGGACTCGTCAGACTTGCCAGTGACATGGCCTGCAGGACTATTGGCATTCCTGGGGAAGGAGGAAATTGACACTGAGGGAGTTGGTGGGGTGGTTTGCGTGAGCTTGGTTACAAGAGGAAGGGATTTACTGGTCAGTGGACTGCTTCCGCTGTCACCCAAAGTTTTTGAACTTGTCACTGACTTATTATGAATGCGCTGCAGGTGACGTATAAGGGAGGATGTTCCGAGGTGGTTAACGTCCTTACCCCTACTTATTACAGCTTGACAAAGGGAACACACGGCTTGACACCTGTTGTCCGCATTTCTGGTGAAATACCTCCACACCGAAGAGCTGATTTTTTTGGTATTTTCACCTGGCATGTCAACGGCCATATTCCTCCCACGGACAACAGGTGTCTCCCCGGGTGCCTGACTTAAACAAACCACCTCACCATCAGAATCCTCCTGGTCAATTTCCTCCCCAGCGCCAGCAACACCCATATCCTCCTCATCCTGGTGTACTTCAACACTGACATCTTCAATCTGACTATCAGGAACTGGACTGCGGGTGCTCCTTCCAGCACTTGCAGGGGGCATGCAAATAGTGGAAGGCGCATGCTCTTCACGTCCAGTGTTGGGAAGGTGAGGCATCGCAAACGACACAATTGGACTCTCCTTGTGGATTTGGGATTTCAAAGAACGCACAGTTCTTTGCGGTGCTTTTGCCAGCTTGAGTCTTTTCAGTTTTCTAGCGAGAGGCTGAGTGCTTCCATCCTCATGTGAAGCTGAACCACTAGCCATGAACATAGGCCAGGGCCTCAGCCGTTCCTTGCCACTCCGTGTGGTAAATGGCATATTGGCAAGTTTACGCTTCTCCTCCGACAATTTTATTTTAGGTTTTGGAGTCCTTTTTTTTCTGATATTTGGTGTTTTGGATTTGACATGCTCTGTACTATGACATTGGGCATCGGCCTTGGCAGACGACGTTGCTGGCATTTCATCGTCTCGGCCATGACTAGTGGCAGCAGCTTCAGCACGAGGTGGAAGTGGATCTTGATCTTTCCCTAATTTTGGAACCTCAACTTTTTTGTTCTCCATATTTTATAGGCAGAACTAAAAGGCACCTCAGGTAAACAATGGAGATGGATGGATTGGATACTAGTATACAATTATGGACGGACTGCCACGGTTAGGTGGTATAAAAAAACCACGGTTAGGTGGTATATATTATAATAATAATACAATTATGGATGGACGGACTGCCTGCCGACTGCCGACACAGAGGTAGCCACAGCCGTGAACTACCGCACTGTACACTGGTTGATAAAGAGATAGTAGTATACTCGTAACAACTAGTATGACACTATGACGACGGTATAAAGAATGAAAAAAAAACCACGGTTAGGTGGTATATATTATAATAATAATACAATTATGGATGGACGGACTGCCTGCCGACTGCCGACACAGAGGTAGCCACAGCCGTGAACTACCGCACTGTACACTGGTTGATAAAGAGATAGTAGTATACTCGTAACAATTAGGATGACACTATGACGGTATAAAGAATGAAAAAAAAACCACGGTTAGGTGGTAGGTATATAATAATAAATAATACAATTCTGGTCGGACGGACTGCCTGCCGTGTGCCGACACAGAGGTAGCCACAGCCGTGAACTACCGCACTGTACACTGGTTGATAAAGAGATAGTAGTATACTCGTAACAATTAGGATGACACTATGACGGTATAAAGAATGAAAAAAAAACCACGGTTAGGTGGTAGGTATATAATAATAAATAATACAATTCTGGTCGGACGGACTGCCTGCCGTGTGCCGACACAGAGGTAGCCACAGCCGTGAACTACCGCACTGTACACTGGTTGATAAAGAGATAGTAGTATACTCGTAACAATTAGGATGACACTATGACGGTATAAAGAATGAAAAAAAAACCACGGTTAGGTGGTAGGTATATAATAATAAATAATACAATTCTGGTCGGACGGACTGCCTGCCGTGTGCCGACACAGAGGTAGCCACAGCCGTGAACTACCGCACTGTACACTGGTTGATAAAGAGATAGTAGTATACTCGTAACAATTAGGATGACACTATGACGGTATAAAGAATGAAAAAAAAACCACGGTTAGGTGGTAGGTATATAATAATAAATAATACAATTCTGGTCGGACGGACTGCCTGCCGTGTGCCGACACAGAGGTAGCCACAGCCGTGAACTACCGCACTGTACACTGGTTGATAAAGAGATAGTAGTATACTCGTAACAATTAGGATGACACTATGACGGTATAAAGAATGAAAAAAAAACCACGGTTAGGTGGTAGGTATATAATAATAAATAATACAATTCTGGTCGGACGGACTGCCTGCCGTGTGCCGACACAGAGGTAGCCACAGCCGTGAACTACCGCACTGTACACTGGTTGATAAAGAGATAGTAGTATACTCGTAACAATTAGGATGACACTATGACGGTATAAAGAATGAAAAAAAAACCACGGTTAGGTGGTAGGTATATAATAATAAATAATACAATTCTGGTCGGACGGACTGCCTGCCGTGTGCCGACACAGAGGTAGCCACAGCCGTGAACTACCGCACTGTACTGTGTCTGCTGCTAATATAGACTGGTTGATATTTAAAGAGATATTAGTAGTATACAACAATACTATACTGGTGGTCAGGCACTGGTCACCACTCCTGCAGCAAAAGTGTGCACTGTTAATTAATATAATTGTACTCCTGGCTCCTGCTAACAACCTGCAGTGCTCCCCAGTCTCCCCCACAATTAATTATAAGCTTTTAATTTATACATTGATGACTGTGCAGCACACTGGGCTGAGCTGAGTGCACACAGACTGAGTCACACTGTGTGACTGACTGTGCTGTGTATCGTTTTTTTTTTCAGGCAGAGAACGGATATAGCAGAGAGAAGTGAACGGATATATTATATTAAATAAAAGTTAACTAGCAACTGCACTGGTCACTGACTGTGGTAAACTAACTCTGTCTGCGACTCTGCACAATCTCTCTCTATCTAATCTATCTATCTCTATTCTAATGGAGAGGACGCCAGACACGTCCTCTCCCTATCAATCTCAATGCACGAGTGAAAATGGCGGCGACGCGCGGCTCCTTATATAGAATCCGAGTCTCGCGATAGAATCCGAGCCTCGCGAGAATCCGACAGCGTCATGATGACGTTCGGGCGCGCTCGGGTTAACCGAGCAAGGCGGGAAGATCCGAGTCGCTCGGACCCGTGAAAAAAAACATGAAGTTCGGGCGGGTTCGGATTCCGAGGAACCGAACCCGCTCATCTCTAGTTAAAATACCGGAATCCATTGGGATTGTGACTGCTGGAATTTGGTATCCAACCCTCTAAATTATCAGCTCTTGAATGGTTTGCATTGGCCATCGCAGCTAACGTAAGATGGTAGTCTCTTTGCTTCTAACACATAGCAGGGATGGATATGTATTTTGGCACATTTGGGGCGATCCTTATTTCCTATTGCCATGATAAGAAACTATAATGATTGGGATGTCTCACATACGAGAGAAAAACAGATAATACAATCCGTGCATAACCACTTAACCAGATAATTTTTTTTTAAAATACCAATAATTTTTTGTAATACTTATATTTAATCGAAGAAAAAATATGCTTTACACGCCCAACCAAGTGATGATAGCTTCCCAGTGGCACAAACCTCCACCCACATAGGCCATATGCCCTCATGTGTTAATACCCCCCCAAATGTGTGTCACTGTATCTGTGTATAATACACACCTACCTCCCCTACCCCAAGGGCCAGTAAAAGCCCACTGTTGCTAATCTCTGCACCATGCAAAGACAAGGAGAACAACAATACAGTTATGCCTATGCAATGGTGACAATAGTGAGTACTTCTCTGTGCAAAGGGGTTGTCTGTGCATGGCAGCTTCCTCTGCCCAGTACAAGTGTAGGCTGTATAACTGGGTAATGTGTAAGTTGCAGACAGGTTAAAATACACTAATACAGATATTACTATGGGGGGAATCTGGCTAAAGTGATGATTAAGAGACAGTGGGAGATATGTACCAAACCTTGGAGCGAGATAAAGTACCGGAATCAGCCCCCGACTGTCATTTATCAAACACAGTCTGTAACATGACAGTTAGGAGCGGACTGCCTGGTACTTTATCTCTCTTCACTTTATCATTCTCCAAGGTTTGATACATCTCATACCAGGTCATAAATTTTACCACTTTAACTTTAGCTAAAAATAATTGTACACCCGCAAAATGAAAACATATAGGCCCTCATTCCGAGTTGTTCGCTCGGTATTTTTCATCGCATCGCAGTGAAAATCCGCTTAGTACGCATGCGCAATGTTCGCACTGCGACTGCGCCAAGTAACTTTACTATGAAGAAAGTATTTTTACTCACGGCTTTTTCTTCGCTCCGGCGAACGTAATGTGATTGACAGGAAATGGGTGTTACTGGGCGGAAACACGGCGTTTCATGGGCGTGTGGCTGAAAACGCTACCGTTTCCGGAAAAAACGCAGGAGTGGCCGGAGAAACGGTGGGAGTGCCTGGGCGAACGCTGGGTGTGTTTGTGACGTCAACCAGGAACGACAAGCACTGAAATGATCGCACAGGCAGAGTAAGTCTGGAGCTACTCTGAAACTGCTAAGTAGTTAGTAATCGCAATATTGCGAATACATCGGTCGCAATTTTAAGAAGCTAAGATTCACTCCCAGTAGGCGGCGGCTTAGCGTGTGTAACTCTGCTAAATTCGCCTTGCGACCGATCAACTCGGAATGAGGGCCATATTCTTGTGACAATTCTGGGCCCTTGAACAGTCAGATAAAAGTTATCTCTTTTGTTCTACAAAGGGGTGGCCACACTAATGGCTTAAGATGACCCCATTTAATATTAGGCCAAGACGAACCATCACAACCACACAACAGATTACGCCATTTAGTGAAAACTCTCAGATGAATTCATTCTTTGTCAGACTGTTACTACTGAAATACGTTACCTTTTGTTTCTGCTTTCCCAAGTTATCAATTTTAACCAAAATGATCTGCGACACAAGTCAGGGCCATGTATTACGAGGCAGAGGAAAGACAAAGAGAAGCGATGGTGAAACAGCCATTCTGAATGATTTCTTCTTTGTTATGTCACTAATTTGTTGACACTTTTCTGCTTGCGGTAAGTGGCTTGTTTGTGAAATATATAGTGCCACCTAAAGCACATTTAAAGAAAATAAAAGGTGGCTATCGGGTCACATATAATATTGATTAAAGTAGCTAAGTGCAGGAACACTATATTTTTCTTTAAATTGGAAGGTATTTGTTAACAATGCAACTCTGCTGGATGTCAATGGGACTGAGGCATTACAGCTAGTGAAGAAAATGCAGCATTTGGAGGCTATGGACACAGATCATTAAGAATGTAATTTACATGGAATTACTACCATACTGCTTCTGTCATTTCATGAGTCTTGTTACTACCAAAGAACCATAAATGCATGGTTTCCAAATCACTGACAAGAGTTCTCACCCTGTACTTAACGCTTTCAGTGACAGAAAAGCCAATAGCACATTAATATTGCAATACGTCTTCTTAAATTGTGTCCATTAATTACAGGAATCTGATCATAAAATAGAATAGAAAATGGATTGGCTAGCTGGACCTCCAGCTTCTGTGGATCTAAAGTAATACTCACGTCCAAAAAGAAAAAGAAAATGTCAAACTAAATATCAATTCACCAAAAATATCTTAATCATTAGCAACAATCTTTCGTAGCTGGCTATGTAATTATAGAAACACTGTCTATAACGGTACGGCTTTCTGTAGGGGCACACAGAATACGTAATTTAGGGTTAGGCGGGCCAAATACTGTATTCTTTTCTGCAGGATTTTGCCAAATCCCCAACCAAATCCTAAAACCATTTGCATAATAAAAATAAAGCAAGACAATCTGAAATATAATATTTAGCAATTTTATTTTTATCTTCGAGAAACAATAATCATGTGCCCATGCACTAAATTTGCAGGGAAATATGGATTCAGATTAGGGAATACAGATAATGTGAATCAGTATATCTCTAGTATTATGGGGCAGATGTGTTAACCTGGAGAAGGCATAAGGAAGTGATAAACCAGTGATATGTGCAAGGTGATAAAGGCACCAGCCAATCAGCTCCAATATGTAAATTAACAGTTAGGATCTGATTGGCTGGTGCCTTTATCACCTTGCACATATCACTTGTTTATCACTTCCTTATGCCTTCTCCAGGTTAATACATCTGCTCCTATGTTTTTATCCTCACTAGATTATAGCAGATTATACCAGTCTATGGGGCAGATATATTAACCTGGAGAAGGCATAAGGAAGTGATAAACCAGTGATAAAGCAGTGTTAAGTGCAAGGTGATAATGCACCAGCCAATCAGCTCCTAACCGTTAATTTACATATTGGAGCTGATTGGCTGGTGTGTTTATCACCTTGCACATATCACTGGTTTATCACTTCCTTATGCCTTCTCCAGGTTAATACATCTGCCCCATTATGAGGCACGAAAATATGGATATGCAGAATCCTATGCAATTTGGGCACATGGGGGTAGATGTATTAACCTGGAGAAGGCATAAGGAAGTGATAAACCAGTGATAAAGCAGTGTTAAGTGCAAGGTGATAATGCACCAGCCAATCAGCTCCTAACTGTTCATTTACATATTGGAGCTGATTGGCTGGTGTGTTTATCACCTTGAACATATCACTGGTTTATCACTTCCTTATGCCTTCTCCAGGTTAATACATCTGCCCTATAGGGTGTATTTCGGATTCCAATGGATCTGAGGCACATAGCTCAAAGTACCAATGTACGGTACTTTGCACTTGTGTGGGGCCTGTACTGCTCATGTGCAATATGGGTCCTGTATCATTGGACCCACTACAGCTGCAGACGTCAAGAGATTGACAGTCAGCTGCCGTTTGGGGACAGGCTTGAGAAGGCGACAGGCTCTTCAGGAGTGCTGAGGTCAGGATCTCCATCGGAAGACAAAGATTCCTCATTCTCTTAGTCAAAGGTGCATCGGCTGGCTATAGTGACCCCATTGGATAATACCTGCATATGCTGCCTATGCAGAGGTGAATGAAACTCATGTTTTTTTTTTTTTTTTTTTTTTTAATAGTAATTTACTTTCATTTCACTTTCAACTCAGCCGCCGTCACCTTCTCACCAGTAGGTTAGAAGTGTGAGAGAGTTCTCTTTAATGTAAAAGAGTTCTTGTATAGAATTAGGGCAAAGGGAAAAAAAGTAAAAACTGCGTTAAGATCTGCATCACTCCACCCATACTGTACAGCGGAATTAATTGGCTATCATTCCTGGACCTCTATTCATCATTTCCAAGACTTGCAAATTTACAGCTACATGTATTAGATCAATATAAAGATGCATTTTGGTGAACTATTGGGGCACTGTGCATGCGTACAGGTTGTGTCCGTGTCTAGCGTTACAAATATCAGAGGATAAGAGGCACAAATGTGAATGTGCAGCACAACAAGGGCAGGCAGGTGCTAAACCAAGAATGGATCTGAAAATGAGATAAAGCATCGTCTTATACGGATAGAATGTCATCTTTCGCTGGTGCTCTGTCTATGTAAAATTACACTTTGTATCGGTACTCACATCAGAACTTGATGGGAAAAACCAAATCAAAACCAATCTGCTCATCTCTGCTTTTAATGAAATGGTTTCTTGAAATACGTACACTGAGTTTTGGAGTTACTGATAACTGTTGCATCTTTGTTCAAAATGCAGCTAGATTTAGTTTGAATGTACAGACTCATTGCTCATACACAAATGGGTCAGTTTTACATTCAGCTCTTATCCAGACCCAATGCCAAATGCCAAAGCAGAACTTCAGCACAGTATCACCTCTCCACTCTGCAGATTGGCTGTTGCGCATGAAACACAATTTGCGCAAAAGTGCACTACCGTCTAATCATGAATTCCCTTCTTCATTTGAGAACAGGAAATTAAAATTAGTCTTATTGAATTGTCCCCTATGCTCTCCTACCCTGACATAGGTCCTAAGCCTTGCCAAAGAGCAGCAGTTTCCCAACACATGTCCATCCCATGTTTGGCTGGATTCAAGATCTTGCACAGCTCATGTCTTTCACTGCCTGTCTCTTTTCCACACTGAAAGCCAGACAGGATGCTGCCAGGAGTAAGCCATCGGTGCTATAGGTGATTATTATAGTGATTGCAGTTATTAAAGTATGCGGCTGGTATCACATTACTGCTGGACTCCATGATAAGAGTCCTGCAGTACCGATACATCGCCGCCTCCACCATCTGGTCTGCACACACCGGGACATAGGCACGCCATGGAGTCTGTCACCTGTGCAGCTGTACGGTAAATCTGCTGTTGGTTTGCTGTCTTATATTCATGGAGGCTAGTTGTGTTGAGTTTCAGAATACTATAAACAATGTTGGTGGAGAGGTGGGGATTGGATGAATTCCCAGATTACTGCCAGGACAAACAAGGTCTCAAAGGCAGACAGATAGTAACCAGGCATTTCTTATTCTCAGAGTTACCCCCTCCCATAGATTGTGGTTACTGGATGTCAGCAACATCCCTGAGTACAGTCTGAACTTCTGCTGTCTCGCAGGAGGTATAATAATATTTGAAGTGGATTTGCAGCAACAATGAACATGTTCAAATTCAATTTTATATACTACACTACCTAAATGTCATACATATGCTCAATTAGATCTGTTCCTTTGCTCCTGTATTAGGGGCTTATTCAGACCTCATGACTGAAGTGCACTGTATGATTGCATGTAGTCCATTTTACCTGTATTTATCATTGCAAAAGCACACCTACTGTGCACTGTCCACATAATAGTAAGGGTACCATTAGGGGCTGTTTTTTTTTTTGGTGCCCAGAAGCCCCCTCCATCCTTTCTCTGGGTTGGTGAGCCAAAACGTGGAGGTGAACGCGTAAGAATTACCCGGTCCTAGGCCAGCTGATGAAGGGAACAAATGTCCCCCATTGCAACATGCATTGCCATGAACGGTGCAGTGTATACTTACCTACTTTGTAGGACTCCCCTCCAGAAGAAGCCCAGAGAGGAGATGCTGCAGACATTAGGTCCTGCCGTTTAGGAGGATGGGGCCTAATGACATGTTAGACCGCCCCTGAAGCACCAAAATTCCACGATTCACAGGTCAGCGAGGAAGGGGCAGGGCTAAATGATGGAATTTTGCTTCATTTGGCCCCACCCTCTTAAAATGGATTCCCATTTTTTCTCCCCATCCTGCCCGCTCCACTAGGAAGTACCACTCTTCCCGGGGTGTACACTGTGTGTGGCGGTTGCCGCTAACTTCACTGCAGGTAAAATGTTATTTTAGAAACATTTTAATTATATATACACACACATATATATATATATATATATATATATATATACACCATTAATCTCACTACAAAAGATTGAGTGTATAGACAATAATTTGAGAGTGAACTGCACATGTTATATATTGCTTTGTCACTGAATGGCTTGATCTAATATTCACCATTAACCAAGATATCTGACCTATAATTAACATTATTACTGCGATCAGTGCAACTCATACTACATCCAAAGTGCACCTAAGACTCTATACGTGAACAAGCTTATAAAGCGCATTTGTCTCTACATGTTGTAGGGTTGTTGACAGAAGGAAACATTTGTACTTTCTGTGCGCTTCTAAAAGCATGATCCTCCTTTGTTGATACATACATGAATCACTGGGATTAGATAGAAAGTAGAGATTTAGGGGTCTATTTATTAATATTATTTTTACTAAAATAATGTGAAAACTTTTCACATTATTTTAGTGTCACCTGAATGTATTAAAGGGTATTTGGAGCAGTTTTCATGAAAAACTGCTCCAAACCCTTTGATTCACTTTTTTTTAGTAAACCACATCGCATTCCACATACTTACATATAATGGGAAATGTGATGTGGCCAAATTTACTTTAAAAAAAATATATGAAAAAATACCGCAGTATGCCCTGTGATAATTTCGCCAGCTCAGACTGGCGAGATCATAAGGCAGCACTGCGATACGGAGGCATTTCACCAGCTTTCTCTGCCCCTGGCAGAGAAAGCTGAACGGTACCCGGCTCCAGTGATCAGATATGTGTGTCCGATGGACACACAAGCTGATCACGGTGTAAAAAAAAAAAAAAAAAAAGGAAAAAACAAACATACCTGTCCAGGTAGCCGGTGTCCACTGCTCCGGGCGCCGGGCTGCCGGGTTCCCCATGTGCTGCAATGTGACCCTGGTGCACTTTACAGCACCGGGGGTCACCGCAGCACACAGCTGACCGGGCGGTGTCGGTAGTGGCGATGCTGGTGGGGGCGGCGCATGCGCAGCAGGACATTGGGGTATTTTTTCAGAAAAATACCCAGATGATGCTGCGGAGTGTCATCGCAGGGACTGCAAGTTCTGTCTCTGTATGCGATAATTGATACATTCCTGCAATGTAATCAATTATCGCAGTGCGAGTTTCGGCGATTTTATCCCCTGTCATCCGCATCCTGGATAAATAGGCCCCTTAAAGTCAAGCAATTTTGGAACAAATTAACGGGGGAATTCAATTGTGCTGAAAAATTTTCGGATGTAAAAAACGGGCTTTACCTTGATTCTTTGCCAATGTTTTTTTCTGGGAGATTCAATTCAAGCCTATTTATTTCACTCGAAAAAAATCCAATAGGATCTGGGGTAAATTCCCAGACCTATGTGTTTTCACGATCGCAAAAAACTGCACTTATCTGGGATTCTGTTTCGGCACCTCAGTGAACCGTAAAACAAAATGCCCCATAAGTGCCGACATCGGGAATAATTGAATAGCCCCCTGGGGATCAATGAACTGCGGGAAATTACCGTAACTAATTCATTTCTCCCCCAAAAGTTTTATCTATAAATTATAGAATTAGTAATTGTTAGTTAATCAGGACAGGGTCAGTCTAAATGTATCTGTGGGAGTAAATGATTTATAACCTGAGATGACAGATGCAGCTAACTACATAACTGAAATGTCTTGCTCATTTTGATACCAACCCTGTCAGTTACCCTCTTCGTACTGTAAAAGTTATTAATATTTAAAAACCAGTGCAATCGTTAATGTAACCGGACACAACTCTGATGAGGAGAAGTGCGACACTATACCTTAAATGACCACATTCCAAGTGTACTGCGCTCCAACCCGCAAAACATTTTATAATGTGAAAAGGGGAAAACAGATACAGAATACAGTAACAATTGATCAAACCATAAACACCAATATGCAGAGAAATGCCAAGTATAGTATAATATATCAATAAGGGCTTACAGGTAACAGACCAAATACATATGCTGCACCACTGGATTCCAGGCCTCAGTCGTCTAGCAAGATGACCTCTGAGAAAAGGTGCCTGCTACCTGGGCCAGGTGCGTGTCCTTTTATGCAATGTTATAAAAACAGTACAATGCAAAATGTAAGATCTTCTTCCATTGGTCCAGGGGCAGGACATATTCAGTACACTGTGGGTCGTTGGTCAGTTTGAACACTGGGCGATGCCTAATCTTGGGATGTGATTACAGTTGTTTACCTCTGGGCTCCCACCCAAAGACCAGTTTTAACCGACCACAGTATCATACAGGAATATACATGAATCCGGTATCGCTAATAACTTGTTGTCGCGATATGTGATAATATCCTCACAACCACCAGATTACTACTTATGTGACCCAGAACAATTTGATTCCACACACAATGTCCTTATGCAGTCCCCTCCCAGTACTACACGTACAGTATGGCTGGATAGCTAATGAAACAATACATACACATATATATATATATATATATATATATATATTTATTTATACATATAAACAGTTGACCAGCAGTGTAAAGGCTATGTGTAACTCAATGTGTAGGGGACAGGTCAGTACTGTGTAAGCCATAAAGCCAGAATACATAATACATAAAACAAATCACTATTAATTTAAGTATCAATATCTGGTCTGTATTTTATTGACTATCACTTAAAATGCACACATAATTCTGGTATGTGCAGAGGTGTGTTTAAGAATGCAGAATTAGGGCACACAATCAGGAATCTGCATTTCATTGGCAATGGTATGGTATCTGACTTCTTGTTGTTATACTGTAGTTCAGAGACAATGACAGCCCAGGTTCAATGGGATCATCACCAAGCCTCAGTTGTTCATGCTAACAATTGAGGCAAACAACGGTATTTACACATTCAATCAGTCAAAGGTCTATCTTCCATGGACACAATGCCTGTTTGGACAAAACAATCTGATATGTTTAGAACACTGGGGGTCATTCCGACCCGATCGCTCGCTGCAGTTTGTCGCAGCGCAGTGATCGGGTCGGAACTGCGCGTACGCCGGCACATGGCAGCCGTTGTTACCTAGCGATTGCCTCTGAGACAGAGGCGGTCGCTAGGCGGGAGGTGGCTGAACGATGGCGTTAAGCCGCCGTTTAGTGGGAGCGGTCCTGCCAACGCAGGCATGGCTGGACCGTTCGGGGGGCGTCCCGCGGTGGCTGCTTGAGGTGTTGCGCAGCCGCTGCAGCCAGCGAGAGCGACAAGTAACTGGCCGGGAGTTACTCCTCAAATACAAAGGCATCGCCTCTGTGCGGTGCTTTTGCATTTGTGCGGGGGGGCCGGCACTGACATGCGGGGCGGACTAGCCCTGTGCTGGGCGTCCCCCCGCATGTCTGAGTTTACGATCGTAGCTGTGCTAAATTTAGCACAGCTACGATCAACTCGGAATGACCCCCACTATTTGATTTGTATTTCTGGATGTAACACATTTAAGTGTATTTAAGAAATATTTGCTAATTTGTTACAGTATGATATTTATTAACAAATGCATCTTCTACCGTAATGTGCACAGTAACTTGCCATTACGGTCATTCGCGCCCTACCGTATATAGCATGCGTATTTGACGCATGCATTGTAGATACATCCATTAGTAAATGCCATAGTGTATTCTAAATATCGAAATATGCAATTTGACAGTACCTACTTTAGTAAATACAGTTAGAAAAGCAGTACTATCACTGGATTGTCAAGATGCATCTATCAGTTGATATAAGAGGCTAATTTATTATTGAATGCGGACCGTCTGTGAAAATTAAGATTTCCTATCGCCACAAATCACCGCCATAAGGAATCCTTTTATTACTGGAATTTATTATGCTCCAGTCGCTGGGACACAAGCTCCTATAAGAGTCCATTTCAGCAATGTGTAATAAGTAAAGTGATCTCTCATGTGGGTTCAGACTACTGCGCAGTTACTTTGCATGTACAGACATCCATCCTCAAGTGTGCAAGCTGAGATTACCAGGAGGGGTGCTTCAGCGCCCTCTTCTGAAAATATTTGCATAAAAGACTACAACGGCTAGCCTCATCTAAAGATGGCGTTCGCTTTCAAGACTATGAAGTGTAGTACATTTAAAATTTTAGCAGCTCCATAGAAATATATTCTATGTGGGCTTCTTTATGTATAAAAATGGAAGATTTGCAGCTGATATCTCTTATGTCCTCATCATGGTCCTCTCTTCTTACATCACAGGGTTTTTTTTGCAAAGTATTGATACTTACCTACATTTTCAGTCTCCTGTCTAGTAGTAGCCTGGAGAGGAGACATTGTTGGGGTGTGGGGCTTGGCTCTGACTTCATTAGGCCCGGCCCCATCTTGGGAAATTGTTATTTGCAGGGCCTCAGGGAGGCACTAAAATGATGCAATTTGCATAATTAAGCCCCACCCTTACATACATCTCCACGATTCTTGTGGTTATCTCTCCATCCATCCAGCTTCACTATGATTATGGGAGAGCCACCTACTCTTGTGGGGTTGCAGGGGATCACCTGAAAAATCAGGAGTCTCCCGCAACTTCAGGGAGAGTAGGCAAGTATGAACTATGCACCTAAATCTCTCATATACTGAATATAAATATAAATGTAATCAGCTATTTTTAGCTTTCTACTGTATTGTGTCCATATACATTCCATAACACCTTTATGCTTGTAGCTAGCCTTTTCTAATTTACAAAGCATATTTTGTTGAGCACGATGACAAAAGCTTCACATTATTCACAGATAATTTATCAGGCATAGCATGCACTGATCAGACATTTGTCAGACTTGACAGATACACTCAACAAACTAGTTCCTAAAATACAGAGACCAATGAAACTCTATTGTCATAAATCATTTGATCTAGATCCAATGGAAATTAGGGAAACAAATAATTTCCTTCCTACGAAGGCCAGTACCATTGTGGAACATATATCCTATTTTTATTTATAAAGATCCAACAGAAGCCTAAGAGAAAACAATTACTTGTAGAAAGGGATCCTGAGAAAGTGAAAGGAAAACAAATTATTCATGTACATGGAATTAACGTAAACACCAGGATTTCCAAAGCTGTGTCTTTTGGCATTTAAACTGCTCTAATATTGCTGTAAGTGCAAAAGAAGCTGAGCTTTGCACTTTATATTGATGCCACTGTAATATTGGAGGTCAAACTCGCATAGAAGATGTGGCTACATGCCTACAAAAGCTGCCACTTAGTAAATATGCCCCTTTTGCTATATGGACTTTAAAGTAAACCTGTTGGGTTATTGTTGTTGGAACAGAAACAAGAGAGCAGGTGCACCATACAACCGTTGGAATTATAATAAACGGAACCAAACATCATATTCCAGGTTCTTTGCCTAAAATTGCCCTAAAATTGAGCCTGCCCACCCATCGTCAAGGTGACTTCATCAGGCAGGTCCCTAAAATAAAAGGGGTTCACCTCTGGGGCACAAGGCACCCCCAAACCCTCCAAGGGCACCACACAAATAAAGGATAGCAGTAAAAAAGCAGTGTTAGGTAAATGAAAGTAGCTGCTGAGTGTTATAAAGAGGACAGCAATAAAGTATCAGTGTTAAAAAGGTGAGATTAGCTGATCAATGGTAAAAGTGTTCAAAAAGTGAAAGATGTGTGAAAAATGTTCCATAAATAAAAAACAAACACAGAGTTATATAGTTGTTAAAAATAAATGTAAGATTGTGATGCGCCAAAGCGGCCCAGCCAGATTAATCCAGGAAGCCCCATGCCCCAAAAGTTCACCCTTCAACTGAACTGATGTTTTACTGCTGTCCTCTTTATAACACTCAGCAGCTACTTTCACTTAACTAACACTCTGAGTTTTTCACTGCTATCATTTATTTGTGTGGTGCCCGGTGGGAGGGGGTGGGGGGAGGAGATGTTGGCAGGGGTGGTTTGGGGGAGCCCTGTGCTCCAGAAGCAATCCCCTATAATGTTAGGGACCCATCTGATCAGGCCACCTTTATGATTGTTGGGCAGGCTCATAATATTGGCCAATTTTATGCCAAGAACCTCAGATATGAATTATGGTTCAGTTTTTTATAATTCCATTGGTTGTATGGTGCAGTCCCAGCTAGGCAGCACATCCCATTATAAGATGCCAGGGTGTGCAGTCCAGGCTCCTTCCCCCAATTTATTGTTGTTGGACCCTTTCTCGCTCTCCGTCTATTGATAGAACTCAGTTCATGTCTGCTTGTTATCAGTGCTCCAATGAAGGACATCCAGTGGTTGCATCACCTGGAGTACACCTCCATGGATGTTCTGGTCTCTGTCTCTACTAACCTCAGATTCAGGGCCGGTTCAAGGGCGCTCTGCGCCCCGGGCAGGAAAAGGGGTGTGGCCTAATACAGGGGGCGTGGTCAGTTACGCCCCCTGTACATTGCTAGCACCGCTTGAATGCTGAGCGGTGCGCGATGACGTCATCGCGCACCGCACAGCAAAAGGTCCTCTCCACAAAGGGAAACTAGACGCTATGCGTCTAGTTCCCTTCGTGGAGAGGACCTTTGCTGTGCGGTGCGCGATGACGTCATCGCGCACCGCTCAGCAAAGTTACTCTCCACGAAGGGAAACTAGACACATAGCGTCTAGTTCCCTTCACAGGAGGCGGACGGGGACGGCAGCGGGCAGCGGAGGCGGACGGGGGACACAGCGGGCAGCAGTGGCGGATCTTGCCACGGTGCGGCGCCCTCCGGATGGCGCCAGCGCCCTCCGGAAGGCGGCGCCCCGGGCAAAAGTCCTGCTTGCCCGTGGCAAGATCCGCTACTGCTCAGATTAGCTGTATTTCACTTGACACTCTGTGAGCAGGAACTTGTATGCACTAGTGAGTCAACTTTGTGATATTACTGGGATACATGAGATGATAAGCATGAAAACTAAAACTTTAAGTTACATTCATTACTGTTTGCTTTTATATTATGTGGATGTTTTCAGCTGCTCAGACAGGTTGAATATATTTTATTTTTCAAATTGCACTAGCTTACCATGCCTTATGCTTATTCTGTTACTGCTGTGGGTGTATAAATCCAAAAATACACAATTTATAAACAAATAATTGCATATTATAGTCTCCAAGACATAGCCCTTTTTGGTTCCTATCCTACCTATGTAATTGCTCCTTTAGTGTCCACTTCTCTGAATCCACCTCCTCTACACTACCTAACCTATCTATACCTAATCTCTTGGTAAACTAATCAACTCTTTTGGATTTCAATATCATCTGTACGCAGATGATTCCAAATCTACCTATCCTCCCCAGATTTGAATTGGTCTGTGTCACTGAATGCCTTTCTGCTGTTTCATTGTGGATGTCATCTCGTCACCTCAAACTTAATAGTTCCAAAACAGAATTTATTATATTTTCACCGGCCAATAGTAGTTACCAACCTGATACCTCTATCACCGTTGAGAACTCAACAATCAATCCTACCACACAAGCTCGCTGCCTAGGTTTCATCCTTGACACTGAACTTTGTTCCCCACATTCAATTTGTCTCAAAATCCTTTTACATGCATCTAAGAAACATATCCAAAATTCAACCATACCTTTCACAATGCTCTCATTATCTCCCGCATTGATTATTGCAATAGTCTTCTTACTGGTCTTACCAAAAAGATACTCTCACCACTACAATCCATTTTGAATGTAGTTGCAAGGCTAATCTTTCTTGCTAGATGTTCATCATCTGCAGATACACTCTGTCAGTCCCTCCATTGGTTACCTGTATTCTACCGTATTTAATATAAAATACATTTACTCACACACAAGGCCATTAACCATACTACACCTCTGTACATCTCTTCGCTTATCTCAAAATATCTCCCAACCCGACCTCTTTCGCTCTTCACAACATCTACGTCTCTCATCCACGCTCATTATTCGCTCCCATGCACAATAAGATTCTCCTTTAGGGGTATATTCAATAAGAGTCGGGTCCATTCTGACACGCAGTTGCCTGAATGGACCCGACAACCCCTATTCAAAGAGCGGTCAAATCTGACTGTCGGATTTGTCCTTTCCCGGTCTCCTGACCTCGGCTGCGGGTGCGCTGACAGTGGCATGGGGGGGAGCTGTTAGCTGCGCCGCTGGAGAAGAAAGATGCCAGCAGCGCCGGGGGGGGGGGGGGGGGAATGTCTGCTGCGCCGGGGGGGGGATGTCTGCAGTGGTGGGGGGAGCAGCGGGGAGATCAGAAGAGGAGACGGAGCGGACGGGGGGAGGAGAGGAGGAGACGGGGGGAGCAGCGGCTGCAGCAGCGTAACCGGAGGAGGCTCGCGGCAGCGTCCACCCAGCTCCAGCAAGCGGGACCTCGCTTGCTGGAGCCAGTGGATGCTGCTGCTGAAGCCGCCGATCAGCATGCATTCCGACAGCATTCCGGCAAGTCGGGTATCCCGACTTGACGGAAAAAATGGGGCCGTAATGAATAGGTCGGAACCCCTTTCACCCTAAAACTGACAGAAGCTGCCGTCTTTCCGACAGTTATTGAATTATTAAATAGACCCCTTAGTCTCCAAACCTTTAAGTGTTCTTTGAAAACTCACCTATTCAGGCTATCTTATTAAATTCTAGAACCACCTTTCATAACTATCATAAGCGTTACTATCCAATTATATCCCCACTGTACAGTCCACACATATCCTCACATATCTTTTCTTCCTTCACTTTCCCTTCCTCCTGACCCCGGTTCATTATTGCTATGTGGTCATATCATGCAGCCTTAGCAATCTGGTGAACAACTATGCAATAGGTAGCACCTATCCTCATGTATCAACGCATATATTACCTATAGATTGTAAGCTTACAAGCAGGACCTTCCTACCTCTATAACTGTTTGTTATTATTACCCAGTTTTATTTTATCATTGTTTCCCATTGTAAAGCACAATGGAATTTGTGGTGCTATATAAGAAATTATTAATAAATAAATAATAAATATTTCTATACTGTAAATCCCCCCAAAAAGTGTGTGACTTGCTTCCATGTCATTTTCAGTCCACTACTTCCCTTTCACACCTGCTTACAGCTATAAAACTGGCCACTGAACACATTGGACTTTGGCCCTCATTCCGAGTTGTTCGCTCGCTAGCCGCTTTTCGCAGCAGTACACACGCTAAGCCGCCGCCCTCTGGGAGTGTATCTTAGCTTAGCAGAATTGCGAACGAAGTATTCGCAATATTGCGAAAATATTTTTCTGTGCAGTTTCTGAGTAGCTCGAGACTTACTCTTCCAGTGCGATCAGTTCAGTGCTTGTCGTTCCTGGTTTGACGTCACAAACACACCCAGCGTTCGCCCAGACACTCCCCCGTTTCTTCAGCCACTCCCGCGTTTTTCCCAGAAACGGCAGCGTTTTTTCACACACTCCCATAAAACGGCCAGTTTCCGCCCAGAAACACCCACTTCCTGTCAATCACACTCCGATCACCAGAACGAAGAAAAAACCTCGTAATGCCGTGAGTAAAATACCAAACTTCTTAGCAAATTTACTTGGCGCAGTCGCAGTGCGAACATTGCGCATGCGCAATTAGCGGAAAATCGCTGCGATGCGAAGAAAATTACCGAGCGGACAACTCGGAATGAGGGCCTTTGTTCTGTATGTTGAAAGTGTGTTTCAGATATGCACATTAAACATCGGACGTTAAAGTGCTATTGTGTGGAAAAGTGCAGCTGCTTTGACATTATTTGGACTAGGGCACCTACCTTTGTTTTATACACGTGCTTTTCGTGTTGGGGCACAAGAGAGCATATTCCATGGGGGGAGCTCCTGAAAATATTATTCACACATCTCAAATTCCTAAAAGTGTCATTCCTGTGTTTGGACAAAACAAGAAGCCACTGCGGCAGACTCACTGCTAGTCTACTAACCCTAATTTTATTATTTAAGAAAAAAAAAAATGTCTTTTATCAAATTAGTTAAGTGCTTCATGTGGTAGGATTAAAGGGATGGAGGGTAAGTGTCCATGGCAGCCGGATGCTGGGAAGTAGGTGACGGCATGTTTTTCCTGCACTCTACAGACAGTGTGCTTTGTGAGAAGAGCATGAGGAACCCATTCCAGCCCATGAAGATGCAGAGGACATTGATGCTCTGGTATTGTACACTGTGGGTAGGATTGAAAAAAGTTAGTTCAACAGCAAAATATACAGAAATTAGCCACAACTATGTTATTATTATTACATAGGAGGGATGTTTGCATCTTGATAACAAATCTCTATGTTTGTGACCACACACATGCAGAGACATTTACTAGCAGTCACAGAAGATCTGTCTATCATGGATGACACACAAAGGAGATTGATCAAAGTGTCACCAGCATCTACATGTTCTTCCCTTATAGCCAGAAAACTCCCGTCCTGTGAGCACAAGAAGGAGAACACAGGACAGTGAGGATCACCTTTTCGGCCTTTGTTTTGTGACTCTATCCGCTTCCTGTCTATTGCAGCTACTTCAGCCTTTAAGGACATGTACTGCTTTCTGATCTCCTGCAGTGTATCCTCGAGGAACTCAATCTTCTCTGTGCCAGACATATTATCCAGTTCATCTAAGAGTTATTACAGAAATAAAGCGTTACATCACCAGGACAGCACCTGCCCTCCACAATAAATATTCCATTATTTAATATTTGCACACGGAGCTCTAATGAAAGTGATAATGATCATCAGAGGTAACGGAATCATCATCTTGTGGCAGGAATGCCACAGGAATGATACAGCTACAAAGTCACCTGCTAATGGCTAGGGCTCAACAGGCCAAGGACAGTGTGAGGCTGATCTCTATTTCCTCAGCTGCTACAGTTGCAATGGTTGCAGATACCAAAAATTAAACTTTTTTGATGTACAACACTAAGGTGGGGTCATTGGGGCTTGGGATGGTAATGTGTGTGACCTTTAGGCTTCTCCCACCCTCAGCCCCACTCCTCTGTCATAATACATCTCGACAGTGGCAAAGGCAACAGGAGGGCATATCAAGCAGTCTTGAGGAGGATATGAATCAGCTGGGCAGTGGTCTTCACACCTGAAACACCTCCCTGGTTTAAGGAAGTATGGGGTAGCCATAGTAGCTCATAGCTGATCACTAAAGAGCATGCATTCATCTCTCATTACAGCACACGCACTGATCTGTGGATGGCTACGTGGCTATAGTGTCCCTGATATCAGTAGATACAAGTCACAGCAATGGTGATCTTTCCACTCACCGGGACAGCAGAGAGTTGCTGGCATCTGTCTTTTCAGTCAGTGTAGCCAAGAAACAAACCCCTCCACAGCGACCTACACACCGGTATCAGCATCCTATGTCTCACACTGCTCTGAGGATTGCAGCACTTTGCTCTCACTAGGGCACTAGTTCTACTTGCTCAGTCTAATTTGCTCAGCCAAATACAGTCTTCCTGCTCCTCCAGCATTGACTAACCATGAATATGAAATGCATCACTTACTGAGCTGCAGTGTCCACGTGTACACCCTAGGTGTAGGGTGCTGGTGCTTCTCTCGATGCTTGACTTTTTTTGTTTGCTTTGTATGCGGAGATGTGACTGTGGTCGGCGATCTCATGATCTCTTGTGGCTTAGGAACACGTATGTGCTTATCAGGAGCACATATACTGGAGGTGTCCAGAGCAGAACGGTCTTCTCTGTCGTAGCTTTGACCTGAAAATATGATAAATCCACAAATAACCAGTTATTGAAGAAACACAATCATTAATAAGTTGTCAGTAAATAAAGATTCCCAATAGTGGCATTACATGTTGATGTCAATACATTAGACTGGCTGGAACGTGAGCGTCTCACCTGTTCCGTTCTTTTCACCCTTAGATGAAGCGCTCATTCGCTTTGGTGCGTGCTTCTGTTTCTTTGCCAGTGTTTCAAGGATGCTCTCACTGATCCGTTTATGGCCTAATAAGGGATGAAACAGAGAAAACCAAGTATTAGAATAAAATACTACCCCAGCTGAGAAAAGTCAAGAGATGGGGACAAAAATGACTCTTATTTCCATATAACAGCGTCATGTTGTACAGAAGAGACTTGTATAGAAATTTCATGCTGAGCATTCTTTGTTACTGAATTCAATATGGATTATACTATACTCTGATCTCATATGAGAGAGCATGTACCGCCTTATGTATGGAATCAGTACGTTTTGCCAGCAGACGGAATGCCAGCTGTCAGTATACCGACAGCGGCATACCGTCTGTGGGAATCCCGTCAGTGAGGAAACAAGTATCCTCGCTGTCTCACTTCACTCGCCACGCTTCAGGCCTGGTGGCTGACTTTACTCGCCACAAGTTATATTCCCACTCGGTTGGTGGCGTGGACCCACCAACCAAGTGGGAATACCCTTCCGAGGTCGGGATGCTGTCCGGCGGTATTTCACCGTCGGTCTCCTGAACGCCGGGATCCTGACAGCCTGTTTTTTAACTGGATCCCTTATGTACTACCTTAAAAGTAAAATTCCCACTCAAACTTTCCTAGGGCTACATGCACAATAAGGACTTAACAAATAATGGTGTCCGGAAACTAAGACAAGTGGGGCCAAGGGAGATGCCCGAATACCAGTATGTAAATGGCACACACTCTTTACTGCTATTGTCATCACCAAAAAGGTAGTCACCACCAGTGCTAGCATGTAGACATCAGACTGACGGCACTTCTATGCCACCCACTGGGCACATCTGCTAAGTGCTAGCTGAAGAACATCAGTACGTGAAAGGACAATGGGAGACACATCTGTATGTGGGGCAAAAATGAAACTATACCTGCCATGTGCGAGTGCTCACAAGTATGTGTGGGTCAAAGTCTGATTACACTGGGTAACTGTGGGAGAACAGAATAACCCTAATCTGTTTACAGAACTGATAACTTTAAAATGATTTCTTATTATGCACAGGCCTAGACAAATGTAAGTATTAGACAATTTAATCACACAGATGCCAATTTGTCCTAAAAGTACTTTAGGAATCTTTACCTGAGGAGCCATAAAAGACAAGAAGAGGTCAGTATCTCTAATAGGTAGTTTTACCATCTGAACAAATACCGGACTAATTGTATGAGATTTTTTTTAAAGATTTTTTTTTTGACTTGAGGAAACCACAAAAAAAAATATATATTCACAAAAAGGAATCTTGTCTGATGGACAAGGGACACAATAGTTGTATGGGAATACAATAATTTAATACAAGCCAATTAACAAAAAAAAAACACCCCAGAGGAAGTTGTTATCTATGAAATATATTGAGTGACATGATTTTGTTGTTCTAAATGAACTGGATCGATTAATACCGATCCCACCAACTTGTGGACACCAACATGAGTGACAATTCTGTTATAGAATGGTAATTTTATATGTACTAAATGAGGAAATGTTTTAAACTTTGTTTGAATTATAAATACATTGTTGCATTACATGTGTTCTCTTGTTGGATCTTGAGATTGTTCTTATTGGGTGTACTTTGGATAATTTGAATAAGAAATAACCATCATACTCACATCACTTAACAAATAGAATTAATAGAATTAATTGAGTTAATTTCCCAGAAGTATGCTTATAGGGTAATTTTATCTATAGTAGGAAAAAAACAATGTGATTCATATATATATATATATATATATATATATAATGTTGTCCGGACCGGCACTCCAATATTATGTATTACAAGTGCTCCGGTGCCCCCAGTGAGGACTGATGCCTTACCTTGAAAGAAAAGTCTTGCGGCACTCGGAGTCTTAAACCATGCAAAAAGTGTATTTAAAAGTGATACACCATACCAATGTTTTGGGGCTGGCACGCCACTTTGTCAAGGTGAGCAGACTTTTCTTTCAAGGTAATATATATATATATATATATATATATATATTTATTTGTTCTACCCATAGGGCAACAGTTAGCTTTAACATGTTTTATTGACCAATAAAAGTCAGTGAAAAGATTTAGAAACATTAACTTACATTTGTCAGGCATCTCTGCTTCCTGCACAGCTATGCCGCCGTTGCTAGAAGTGGTGCTGGCTTCAAAGCCATTAGCCGACTCACTCTCACTTAGGCCTTTTTGTGATTCTTCTACCACACTGTCCACTTCGATGGTTATGTCACTCTCACTCTTTATGCTGTGAGACTCATCGTGCCTGAGTGCAAGGGGAGAAGTCACAGAGTAACTCTGAGGCAGTGTGGGTACAAGTATGGTCTGTGTGTCCATGTCTGCCTTCTCTGTTACCATGTCCTCTATCTTGTCCTGTTCATCACCTTTATTCAAGTCAACTTTATGACAAACCAGAGTTTCCGGTCCAATCATGGGCATTATATGCTCCGTTTCTTCTTTACGGGGTACCCTAGTGATATAATTCAGTGGCAAGTCATATTCGTCAGCTCTAGTGTTCTGCATTTGTTCTAGCTCAGAGGTTAAGGAGGGCATGTCCTCATTTACATTATGCATCTGCTCTTCCTCAACTACGTTGAATGTCTCCGAAGCCTCACTAAACACAACAGGTTTCTCTTCTGCCGTAATGACCGGCAGTTCTAGCTCACACTCTGCACGCAACTCTTTCTTTGGAGAGGTCTCTTCTGCTGGTTTCCTCTTGCGTCCTTTCTTCTTCTTCATTGGTGGAACACTTAGAAGATCCACTTCCATAGGAGCAAAGAGTAACTCCTTAGTCTGTAAAGAAGCAAATGGTTCAAAGTCTAATGCCTCAGGTTCTACTTTAGGTTCCACCAAATTATCTTCCTGAAGTACTGGCAGAATTTTTGTGTTCTCAAGAGTAGATTCTTTTGCTTTTCTTCTCCTTCTCTTAGGCTTTGGCATATTATTGGCCTCTTTTATATCTAAAATTACTTCTGTTTGCATCCCATAAAATGGAACAATTTGTTCACTTTTTTCCACTTCTTGCTGTAAGGTCTGAGCTGGTTTTACCAGGCTGGATTCCTGATCTTTAGGAGCAGAAACAACTTTTGCTGTTTCTTGCTCAGATGTTGCAGAATCTGCAATCAGAAAATGGATCAAAATACAACTAGGACTACTACTGAGACCAGGTGAAACTCAGAAAACTAGAATATCGTGCAAAAGTTCATTTATTTCAGTAATTCAACTTAAAAGGTGAAACTAACATATCATATAGACTCATTTCATGCAAAGTGAGATATTTCAAGCCTTTATTTGTTATAATTTTGATGATTGTGGCTTACAGCTTAAGAAAACCCCAAATCCAAAATCTCAGAGAATTAGAATATCTCATAAAATCAATAAAAAAAGGATTTTAAATACAGAATTGTCGGCCCTCTGAAAAGTATAATCATGCATATGTACTCAGTATTTGGTTTGGGCCCCTTTTGCATGCCAAGAGAAATATGAGAGACATGAGACCAAACAATGCAGAAGAGCTGAAGGCCGCTATTGAAACATACTGGTCTTCCATAACACCTCAGCAGTGCCACAGGCTGATAGAATCCATGCCATGCCACATTGAGGCAGTAATTCATGCAAAAGGTGCCCAAACAAAGTGTTGAGTACATATGCATGATTATACTTTTCAGAGGGCCAACATTTCTGTATTTAAAATCCTTTTTTTTATTGATTTTATGTAATATTCTAATTTTCCGAGATTTTGGATTTGGGGTTTTCTTAAACTGTAAGCCACAATCATCAAAATTATAACAAATAAAGGCTTGAAATATCTCACTTTGCATGTATTGAGTCTATATAATATATTAGTTTCACCTTTTAAGTTGAATTACTGAAATAAATAAACTTTTGCACAATATTCTAATTTTCTGAGTTTTACCTGTATGGCTTTAATAAGATAAAAAGAAACATAAGGCTAAAGATGGAAGTTGTTAGTGCCACACAAAAGAAATAAAGATTTGAACATATATCACAGGATAGATTGGCAATTTCTCATTACCTATTATAAAATCCAGGCTTATTTAAACAGATCAGACCTAAAATGTCAATCCCCTGGGGGTGAGGGACTGAGCATGAAACTAAGCACAGCGGGAACCTGCCATGTTCAGCTGGTTATATAGCTTACAGGTATATTCTGTAAGTGATATCTCCATGGTAGGGGATCATCAAGGCTGTCCCTATATTTGTGTTAGGGTCTCCTGCCCTGTGCTGCCACGTCGTCATGGCAACCGGGAGACAAGTGCTAGCAGAGTAACCTGAGCGCAGCTGATACTCCGGTTCGGGTCTTTTGCTGTGCAGTGGTTACAGGCTCTGTGCACGGTAGGGGATCCGGTGCTGGTTTTTGTGCTCACAGTCTGTGAGGTCTGAGTGGGGCGTGGACAGCACCTGCTTTATAAGGCCTCTTCTTAGGGTAAGCAGATGCTGCTGAATCTTTGTTGGTTAGTCAGTTCCTGAAAGTTAGCCAGTACTGTGTAGCTTTGTATTTGTTTGTTGCTTACTGCAAATAGGCCTGGGGATTTGGTATTACACTCTGCCAATCCAGACCTAGCAGTAAGACTGGAGTCAGTCGTTTAGCTTGCTGGGGTTCTGTTACTACTCTGTGAACTTAGCAAGTTTGCGGCTGTATTCTAAGACTTGCCTGTCTAATCCTGTCTCACTGTGCTAGGTGTCAGGGGTCAGTTTAGTGGCAGTAAGCTGAACCTGTGCACTGCAAGTGAGAATTAGGATTGTGGAGACTCTCCTTGTGTCTATCATTCCATCTCTGACCAAGGAGTTTACTGCCACACCCGTTGGTAACCCTTTAGGGTTTTGCTGTTGCCCTTAGCAACAGCATTTCGGGTTCTCTACGTATTAAAACACAACATCATGCATTTCTCATCTGAGCATTACTAATACAAGGGAGATACCCAGTTCCTTAGCCTCTGGGCTTCTCTGTTCACTTTGTGTGTATTTTGTTACCCTATCACCTTCTGTGTACGTTATGTCATATTCCCCAGTCTGTCTGTGAGTCCATTTGTTTTGCATAACAGTTCAAACACCAGTACATTCCTGCAGGCACTGGTGTGCATAACATATTCAGCAGCCTAATACTCCTGTTGAAATTTTGTGGGAATATGGAGCATACCCCTCAAAATACGTTGCAACAGGTGGTCGATCAGGTGCAGGTCCTGACTCGACAATTTAATGATTTGTCCATTAAAATGCACACCTCCCAGGCTGCTGGCGGAGCTCCCGCAGCAGCAGCACCTGCAGGGGTTAAGGAGCCGAAAGTAAATCTCCCGGATCGTTTTTCTGGAGATCGCTCGCAGTTCTTTTGTTCAAGGAGAGCTGCAAGCTATACTTCCGGCTTAGGCCTCAGTCTTCTGGGTCGGAGATTCAGCGGGTGGGCATAGTGATTTCCTTGCTACAAGGAGACCCACAGGTCTGGGCATATGGGTTGCAGCCTGATTGTCCGTCGCTTAAAAGTGTTGATGCTTTTTTTACGGCACTGGGCATGTTGTATGATGACCCTGACAAGACGGCCTCAGCCGAGGCTCAGATTTCGATCCTTAAGCAAGGGCGAAGGCCAGTTGAGGTTTACTGTACTGAGTTTCGGAGGTTGGCCCATGATACCCAGTGGAATGACCCAGCCCTGAGACACCAGTACCGAAGAGGTCTTTCTAACCAGATAAAGGACCAACTGGTACAATATCCCTTGCCTGATAGCTTGGATCAGCTCATGCAGTTATCCATCCGGGTGGATAGACGGCTGAGAGAGCGTAGGCTTGAAAGGGAGACTGAGATTTCCTTCCTTCCCAAGGGAACCTCAGACTCTGAGGAATTTTCCGAGGAGCCTATGCAGATTGGGGCTACCCGCCTCTCCTCGCGTGAGAAGACGCGGAGGAGACAGCAGGGGTTGTGTTTGTACTGTGGGAATAAAGGTCATGTGGTAGCATCATGCCCAGAAAAGCCGGAAAACTTCAGGGCCTGAGGGTGATGGGAAATATCCTGTCAGGCCAGAAGTCAGAATTTCCCAAGAAGACTTTTATCATTCCGGTGACCTTGAAGATCCTCGGTCAAACTGTCAAGACTGAGGCCTTTGTGGACAGTGGGGCCGACGGGGTTTTTATGGACCGCCAATTCGCCCTGAAACACTCTGTTCCCTTAGTACCCTTGGCATCGGAAATTGAGATTTGTGGGTTAAACGGGGAACCATTATCCCAAGGTAAAATTACCTCTTGCACTAGCCAGATTTCTTTGTTTATTGGAGCCACACACTCTGAAAAATTGTCCTTTTATGTGACTGTCTGTACTTTTGCCCCATTGGTGTTGGGGTTACCCTGGTTAAGGGCCCACAATCCTCAATTTGACTGGGTCTCTGGGGAGATTCTTAGTTGGGGTACTGATTGTTTCAGGAGTTGCTTGAGCCTTCCAGTCAGGCTCTCGCAGCTAAGTTTGCCAGGATTGCCAGGGTGTTATGCAGATTTTGCGGACGTGTTCTCCAAAAAAGTTGCAGAGGTACTACCTCCCCATCGCCCCTATGACTGTGCCATTGATTTGTTGCCAAATGCTAAGCTTCCCAAGAGCAGGTTGTACTCCCTGTCACGTCCTGAGACTCAGGCTATGGCAGAGTACATTCAGGAGAACTTGGCTAAGGGATTTATCAGACCTTCACAGTCTCCAGTTGGGTCGGGGTTCTTCTTCGTGGGTAAAAAGTACGGTTCGTTGCGACCCTGCATCGACTTCAGGGAATTGAACCGTATCACGATTAAAAACTCATACCCACTGCCTCTCATTTCGGTCATGTTTGACCAGCTTCGTACTGCCACCATTTTTTCTAAGATTGACCTACGCGGTGCGTACAATCTAATCCGAATAAGAGAGGGGGATGAATGGAAGACTGCCTTTAATACCCACTCAGGGCATTATGAATATTTGGTGATGCCTTTTGGGCTCTGTAATGCCCCGGCAGTCTTCCAGGATTTCATGAATGATGTGCTCAGGGAATATTTGGATAGATTCTTAGTTGTATACTTAGATGACATCCTAATCTTCTCCCATTCCCTGGAGGAACATCGGAAGCATGTACGCTTAGTCCTCCAGAAACTCAGAGACCACCGGCTTGGGGCGAAGCTGGAGAAGTGCGAATTTGAAGTTCAGCAAATCGCATTTCTAGGATATATTATCTCCCCAGAAGGTTTCCAAATGGAGGGTTCCAAGGTACAGGCAGTCCTGGATTGGGTGCAGCCCACTAGTTTGAAGGCGCTTCAGCGTTTCCTGGGCTTTGCGAATTTTTATAGATGATTTATCGCTGGATTTTCGTCTATAGTGGCGCCCCTGGTGGCACTCACTAAGAAAGGGGCGGATGTTGCTCACTGGTCTTGTGAGGCTAAAGCGGCTTTTGCCCGTCTCAAAAGGGCATTTGTTTCGGCCAAGGTGCTGCGACACCCAGATCCAGAGCGTCCTTTTGTGGTGGAGGTGGATGCCTCTGAGATGGGTATTGGGGCAGTGCTTTCTCAGATGGGAGTGTCTGATAATCGCCTTCATCCCTGTGCTTACTTTTCCCGTAAATTTTCGCCTGCCGAGATGAATTATGACGTGGGTAACCGGGAATTGTTGGCTATTAAGGATGCACTCGAGGAGTGGAGACACTGGCTTGAGGGGGCTAAGTTTGTGGTCTCAATTCTCACTGACCATAAGAATCTGGCATATTTAGAGTCAGCGAAGCGTCTCAATGCCAGGCAGGCACGATGGGCTTTGTTTTTTGCTCGCTTTAATTTTTTGATAACATATCGCCCTGGGTCAAAAAACATCAAGGCTGATGCGCTCTCGCGGAGTTTTGCTCCAATCCAGGAGACCACCGAGGAGCCGTTGCCCATTGTTTCCCCATCATGTATTAAAGTGGGCATTACCCAGGACCTCTTATCATTAGTCCTTAGAGCACAGGAGCAGGCTCCTCCAGACCTTCCGGTAGGTCTTTTGTTTGTGCCTCCTAGGTTAAGACAGCGAGTGTTCCTGGAATTCCATGCCAAGAAGTCGGCAGGTCACCCGGGTATTGCCAGAACTCGGGAGTTGCTATCTAGGGCGGTGTGGTGGCCCTCGGTGGCTAAGGATGTGGATCAGTGGGTTCGGGCATGTGACATCTGAGCCCGAAATAAGACTCCTAGAGGGGTTCCTGTTGGCCCATTACATCCACTCTCTATCCCATCTAAACCATGGACCCACATTTCAATGGATTTTGTGGTGGACTTGCCCAAATCCTCGGGGATGACAGCCATCTGGGTTGTCGTTGACAGGTTTTCGAAGATGGCGCACTTCGTTCCACTGGTTGGGCTGCCATCGGCCAGACGCCTGTCTGAATTATTTATGCTGCATGTTGTGCGTCTCCACGGGTTGCCACTTGATGTGGTCTCTGACCGCGGATCCCAGTTTGTGGCCAAATTCTGGAGGGCATTTTGTTCCGATCTCCAGATTTCTGTCAGCTTGTCGTCAGGCTACCATCCGCAGTCTAATGGGCAGACTGAAAGGGTGAACCAGTCCTTGGAGCAGTTCCTCAGGTGTTATGTCTCCAAGTGTCAGACTGACTGGGTTGCTCATCTGTCCATGGCGGAGTTTGCCTATAACAACGCGGCTCACTCTGCTACAGGGATCTCTCCCTTCCTTTGTGTGTATGGGCATCACCCTAAGGCCAATTCTTTTGACCCCCTGGACTCCACGCCTGGTGGTTCCTCTGTGGTTTCGGTCCTTAGAGGTATTTGGCGGAAAGTGAAGAAAGCCCTTGTGTCTGTGTCATTAGTGACCAAAAGGGTTTTTGATAAGCGGAAAAGACCCTGCAGCTTCAAATTAGGAGACTTCGTCTGGTTGTCTACCAAGAATTTGAAGTTGAGACAGCCATCTCATAAGTTAGGCCCCCGGTTCATCGGCCCTTATAAGATCACCAGGGTTATCAATCCGGTGGCATTTCAGTTAGATCTGCCCCGTTCTTTGGGTATCAATAAAACATTTCATTGTTCCCTTTTAAAACTGGCGATTAGTAATCCTTCTTCCAGTGGAAGACCTTCCCCTCTTCTGATACGTGGCCAGAGGGAGTTTGTTGTTGAAAGGATTCTTGACTCCAAGGTGGTTCGGGGTCGGCTGTCATTTTTGGTGCACTGGAAGGGGTATGGCCCGGAGGAGCGGTCGTGGGTGCGCAGTTGTGATCTTCATGCCCCCAGACTGATACGCTCTTTCTTCTCGCAGTTCCCTGATAAACCCGGTGGTAGGGGTTCTTTGACCCCTCGTCAGAGGGGGGGTACTGTTAGGGTCTCCTGCCCTGTGCTGCCACGTCGTCATGGCAACCGGGAGACAAGTGCTAGCAGAGTAACCTGAGCGCAGCTGATACTCCGGTTCGGGTCTTTTGCTGTGCAGTTGTTACAGGCTCTGTGCACGGTAGGGGATCCGGTGCTGGTTTTTGTGCTCACAGTCTGTGAGGTCTGAGTGGGGCGTGGACAGCACCTGCTTTATAAGGCCTCTTCTTAGGGTAAGCAGATGCTGCTGAATCTTTGTTGGTTAGTCAGTTCCTGAAAGTTAGCCAGTACTGTGTAGCTTTGTATTTGTTTGTTGCTTACTGCAAATAGGCCTGGGGATTTGGTATTACACTCTGCCAATCCAGACCTAGCAGTAAGACTGGAGTCAGTCGTTTAGCTTGCTGGGGTTCTGTTACTACTCTGTGAACTTAGCAAGTTTGCGGCTGTATTCTAAGACTTGCCTGTCTAATCCTGTCTCACTGTGCTAGGTGTCAGGGGTCAGTTTAGTGGCAGTAAGCTGAACCTGTGCACTGCAAGTGAGAATTAGGATTGTGGAGGCTCTCCTTGTGTCTATCATTCCATCTCTGACCAAGGAGTTTACTGCCACACCCGTTGGTAACCCTTTAGGGTTTTGCTGTTGCCCTTAGCAACAGCATTTCGGGTTCTCTACGTATTAAAACACAACATCATGCATTTCTCATCTGAGCATTACTAATACAAGGGAGACACCCAGTTCCTTAGCCTCTGGGCTTCTCTGTTCACTTTGTGTGTATTTTGTTACCCTATCACCTTCTGTGTACGTAATGTCATATTCCCCAGTCTGTCTGTGAGTTCATTTGTTTTGCATAACAGTTCAAACACCAGTACATTCCTGCAGGCACTGGTGTGCATAACAATTTGGTGCCTCTCACATACTTCCTCTGAGTGAGGTACGGGGAGGTAACTGCAATCCCAACAATTTAGAATAACTGGGATAACTTTTCTAAATCCCGTGTGCTGCCTGTTGGCAGGTGACAGATCCCCTTTCTGATGGCACTTGTAATAACAGCTTAGTATGGTTTGGTATCATAATCTCATTTTATTCAAGTTACCATTAGAGCATCTATCAGAATCGTACATTGCTGCACTTCTCCTGGTTCGTCGCCGAAGTGCTCCTAATGGTTACAAAGTAGCATCAGCACAACGTTCCAAAATATTTTTATCGAAAGCCAACAGAAAAGTGTTACTACATACACACTCATGTCAGTAACCTGCATAAACTAGATTAGGAGTACCCAGGTTCATCACTGGTCTATTATGTCACCACATTTACTGTAAGGGACAAAGATCCCTTTACTATAAATAATGCTTATTATAAGGCACCTAAGATTTCAGTGATCTGTATAAAAGGAGTCTGCCTCCAGTCTTCTATGCTTTGATATGGCCATAAAACTCACCGGAGACTTCTAATATCAGTATAATTCAAAGTAGAAGAAAATACACTATTCCATATAAAAATAATGTGTGTACGTGTACGTGTGTGTGTACACATGTAAGTACATATACATGTTTGTGTCTAGTGTCAGAGAACGCACAGTCCAAACTCTAAACAGACTATACACACCTAAGGGGTTTTGTATCCATTTTCCCTTTATTCTCTATCATTGTCATTTATCCTTGGCATTGTTACACCCGGATGGTGTGGACAGGTGTGTACAGTCTGTATAGAGATAACATTCAACTGGTCATACAGGTCATATGGATGCTGCACAAGGGGTCTCCACCAGGACGTGTTTATACACACACATACAGTTATATATTTTACAAAAGGGAAATCAGAAACACCTAGCTAAGGTGCCATTACAGGAGATGCGCTCTCATCACACTGCTGGATGTACTCTTTAAGTATCATTACAATACAGTACCTTTGAATCCATTTGATAAAGCGGCATTATCAGGCATGCTGGATGTCATATGTTTACTAGAGGCCTTACCCTCACTGCTAGGAGTCTTGGATAAGAAACAAGCCTCGTCAGACTGGAGAGTGGACTTTACTTGAGGCCTCAATTTCTGCTTCTCTTTCATCTTCATTTCGCTATCCTTCTTTTTAATTTTTGTCTTTATTCTTAAGAGTACAAGAACTTACATATCAGCATTGAGAGACTGCAACATAAAACTCATTGCTAAGCTCTCTCATATATGTATGGTGCTCCTGCCAAGCAGCTACCAACTGTAATATGTCAAACACATGACAGTTTAGTGCTCCAGCCAATCGGCTCCTTACAGTCAAGGTTTGAAAAATGACAGTTGTGAGCTGATTGGCTGCAGCACCATTTATCATATGCAACAAGTTTTAAATAGCTAACACTCATTAATAAATGGTCCCCAAAATATATTAATTCACTGTGTGGAAAGAGAGGGCACTCATCTGACTTTATAAATCAACAGCAATTTGTTGTCACTACATGTTACAGATCAGTTGACCATTTTGTCTCAAATTAGGACCTATTTTCAAGACCAAATAGCCATATTATCTATCTATCTATCTATCTATCTATCTATCTATCTATCTATATATATAAAATAAAATCCAATGAGTGCCTGAGTGCCGCCTGGTTCCTACACATTGTGGGGGATCGCTTCTATTCTCACCCAGGGGACCCTATCGCCTATATCGTTATTAGGAAGGCACCGTGGTGATTGCTCATACAGGGAGTGCCTATTTATTGTATATATATATATATATATATATATATATATATCAGATAACAAAGTATCCATCAACGGGGAGTATCCAATTACCCACAATAAAACATTGGGTGCAAAAAACTTAAATTTTTAGCGATTTTCCCCAATATATTTTTTTTTTACGGTCCATCCAATTAGAACCCCTGTCTAAAAAAAAAAAAAAAGTCTCACGAACACACACAGGTTCAATGAAACCTGTGCGTTTTTGCCAAGCCGCAGCCTTGTTTTCAAGTGAAAACGGAGCTGCTTTCAGGGATTTGGTTTTACCTGGCTGAGGCAGATAAAACAAAATCCCTGATAATTAGATAGCCTCCTGCGAAGCAGTTACCTACAGGCAATAACCACGGGTAATTGGATGCCCCCCAAAGATTGAAGTTAAAATAAACCTACCAGGTTCTTCTATAAATACCAGCAGCACTCGGTAAGAGCAGTAGCACCTGTCACTGCGATAGACAGACTGTGGAACACACAGGTGACTATTAGGACATCACTTCTGCACATGTGATTTGATTAATTATGTTTTACCATTACACCTTACCTTATCACATGCCATCATACCATACGACATATACATAGACAGACACATAAATTAGAATTTTTTTTTTTAGAAAGGCACAAGAAATTAAAAATCTATAAAAAACAAATATATTTGATAAATATTAGAAATCTTTATATATTAAATATTCAAAATAAACTCAAATAAATTCTGCTTACCTGCCATCCTTAGGACTGACCATGAATATGGCTGTGTTTCTGTTCATCCGCATCACTTCTGGTGGGCAGCCACTTTCCATAGGGGAGAAGGTGTAGATGGGGGATAGGGGCAGAGGCACAGATGGGGAAGGGGTCAGTGGCAAGATAGCTGGTGAAAGGGGCCCAAAATACAGCCAGGGAAGTTCTAAAGAGCCGCGGTTATTTTGCACTGCAGCTGAGCCACTCACACCGGGCCTGGTTCAGAGCTGGATGACACTCGATTTTTCTACAGTTGAGAGATTACTGGTGGTCCACATATGTGCCACAATGGTCTGGGAGACCCAACTTGCCTGCCACTAAGAAATCATTTGGCACTCTGGGCACCAGACATCAGTACTCCCTTTACCCTTCTGATGTCAGCTCTGCTTATTAGTTACCTAAAGTAATTCAAATAAACACGGTAAATGTCATCTTTTGTACAGTATAGCTATTGTGCTAGGTTCCTGGCCTTGGACTGCCATGCTGGTCTATACGCATATACATAGTATATAATAAATTGTTTTTCCATTTCCAAGCAGTCACCAACAAGCACAACGACATCAGACTTTACAATAAATCAGTTTTATCTTGTCAGACTGACATACAGATGTATTTGGTTTTGGTAGATGCCAATAGAATACTTTCTGCAGCCCAGGGCAGTTTGGGATAGTTTGGCCTATACTCCAGTGTCCACTAGCAGATGAAGGAGAAAATAGGATTTTGGTATTTACCAATAAATCCCTTTCTCCGATTCCATAGGGGACACTGGATGCCCTCCCAGCGCTGTTCATGCTGCAGTGTTTTTTGGAGAGCTGTATATAGGTTGTCTACATCATGCCGGTTTCTTGTAGCTTTTGTTGGCTGTTGTCGGTCCTCAGACCTTTTCTTTGTTTGTTCCTCTCCTTCCTCTGTTGTCTCTGCTCTCCGTCTCTGCTTGGGCTTGGTTAATTTTAATTGAATCTGGTGGGGTATAGAGGGGGAGAAGCCAACTTCAATTCTAATCAATTCTTAAAGTGCCAGGCTCCACTCCTCACCCGTCTATACCCCAGTGTATACTCCAGTGTCCCGTAGTGGATGAAGGAGAAAAAAAATATATTGAATCATGTACGGGGTGATGGGAGTTTTTTGTTGTAGCTTTTGTTACGTTGTGCTCTGGTAGATATAGTGTGAAATGTCATAGTATTCATACAGTTTATATCTGATTTACTATTGCACAGTTTTGGCCTCGTGTTGGATGCTTGGCTTGTCATTGAGTCACTTGCAGGGAGGGGATGGCTGGTAGTTTATATGTAATTCTTTGTCCATTGGTATTGGCTTGTCCATTTTGGGCATAATTGATACCTCAGTGAGCTGCTTTTGTAAAACATTTGTGCCTTTATCAGTGAAGTAATATGTACTCTTATATTACATCACATTTACCCTAGACCAGTGGTTTTCAAATTTGGTCCTCGAGGCAATCTTCCAGAGGGGCCACAATAAGGTTATGCTGCTGTAAATAGTACCTTTGAAAGATAAGAGAAATAACTGCTGAAGACCATCAGATGAGAGACATGAAATTCCCAAAAGTATTGGGGGTAAATTCAACTAGGGCTATTATACTTTTTTCTCCAAAGACTATCTCCTTGATGTTTCTGGAGACATGCAGTATAAATAAATGTGTTATATAAAGATTCACTTCAGTACTTGACGGATTTAGATAACCCCTTGTTTATGAACAATTATTGTTCAATCTTCAATTCAAGGTTTGATTAAGAGTTAGGAAGAAAAAAAACCCAAACCATCCTCTAGTGTAGTGCAATTGTATTAGGCATATTAGCTATAGCTGCATCTACATTAGGAACCATATTCCGTTTTTGTACACCCTCATCATAAAACTACTATTTATGATCTTATCTTTTAGCATGACATTAACATTACACTGGCTGTGTCCACACATAAAACTAAATCTAACCATCATATATGTGGGGAAAACCCTAATTTTTTAACATTGTTTTACAAACAGTAATCTAAGATCATTCTTTGTGGTTAATCCAATTATCCTCAAAGTTGCCATTGCAGCGCCATGTAAATGCCTTCTCGCGGCCCAATGTCACAGCCTCGTCCCTATGGGAAACAAATATCTGCGAGTCAACCATACAGCCGCACTTACTCGTTCTGCGATAAAATCGTGGGTGATTGGATTGACCATGTGAATTTAACAACAACAGCCATATCTGAACAGCGTATCCATAAAGGGTCCACACTATCAAAGTCAAACTTGCTATGTTTTTCTTTTGTTTCCCCAGATTCCAAACTAGAGGCATTTCCATCAATAGCTGAAGAATATTCTGAGTAAGAATCTGTATCTATGGCCAGGTTGGTATTTAAGTACCAGCGCTCGGGATCCCAATGTTCACAATGCCAACAGATGCCAGTGAGTACTTTAACCCTAACCCTACATTACCCTTCCCAAAGACTAACCCTAACTGTACCATCCCGCAACCTTACCTTAACCCTCCTCTAGTGCCAAACCCCAACACTAACACTCACCTTTGGCATCCGTCAGCATTGTAAGCGTCAGAATTATGATCATCAGGAACCTGACTACATTCCCTTTGACCAGAGCCGGCCCTAGGCATAGGCAAATAAGGCAAATGCCTAGGGCATTTGAAATGCCAAGGGGCACAAGCAGCTTCTCCTGATTAAAATGATATTCAGCATGCCTATATTCTGTGTGTGACTGCGGCTCTCTCGGCATATGAAATGCATTACTAATGTGCGGCATTATGTGTATAAGGTGTACTACAGTACTTTGTGGCGTAACATATAGAAAGGGCACTACTGTGTGGTCTAATGTGAATAAAGAGCAACATGGTGTGGTGTAATGTGAATAAGGGGCACTACTGTGTGATGTAACGTGGTACTACTGTGTGATGTAACGTGAATAAGAGACACTATTGCATGATATAATGTGAATAAAGTTGCAGTACTGCGTGGCGTAATTTCTACTGGGGGTATTATTGTATGGCCATGCCCCTTCCCAGTACCGCTTTGGGGTGCGCACCGAATGAGCACACTGTTCCTATTTAAAATATAGTGGGTAGGAGCACCAAAATGAGTACTGCTATGGGTGAGGGGTGATGGTGCTGGGAAAGGGGTACAGGGTCAGAGGCAGAAAAAGCGTCTGTGCAAGGGGGCATCAGCCAAAATCTTGCCTATGGCATCATATTGGATAGGGCCAGCTCTGCCTATGACCTCTGAATGTCTTAAATTTCATTTGACCCCTTGATTGGATCTCTGTTTCTAACAAAGGCTAGCTTCATTCAAGTACAACAGTTAGTAGCTCTAGCAGACGTAAACTGGAGCACCATGGTAGCCAGACTGGCAAGCAGTTCAGCAGAATTGGAATAAGGCATTCTTGGGAACTACACACTTTCGACCGAAAATAAAGCACTGCTTGGCACTGGGGAAGAGGATAAACTTCCTTATACACCAAAGTAGATGTCTTGATGGGAAGTTAACTGGCCATGGAGTTTTAAAGAGGAAAATCAATCTTTGAGCATGCATTAGTCTATAACAGTTGTCCAATAGGAAGGGAGAACAATGTCGAATTTTCTTTCAAATAATTTTATTTGTGATTCTGTAGCATATCACAAAGATACTTCCAATGACTTTTGTTACATTAATAATAGTGATGTGTGGAGAAATACAATACAATGCATATGGAATACAAAAAGAATCAACATGCACAATATAGAATATTTAGGTCAGAACAAAAAAATCGATTTTTAACAAATGTTTCTACATATTAATCTTTTCAGATTAAAGTATGTACAATAAGGTAGCATAATTTACTTATACTGTCAATTCAGAAACAGGGAGGAGGGGAAAATAAAAGTCACCAAACCTCAATGATTATCTACCAAATATTTTTTTATGTTATTAAGTTCACCTACAGTTTTATATTTGCAGGATAGTTAATCCAGAATATTTTTTTTTAATCAAATTAAAAACAGGAAATTGGTATTGAGTATCATTGCATAATTCGGCTATTCCTTACTGGTACAAGTGACCAGTTGCACGGTCCATACTTTGTGTTTGCATTTCAGCTGAAACAAAAAACAAAACAAAAACTTCCAACATACGATATTTCCAATATTGATCTAGAACAGTGCCGCTATGGTATGAACAAAACACAAAACCACTATATTACTAAAAAAAAAAAACCTTCCTCTACTGCTTGCTGTACATATGTGCATCACCCACGGCGTTATTTTCCAACTTGCTGAGCCTGCCGACGGAGAAGAACATAAATCTTCTCTTTCATCCAATCTTTGCTGTAGGGCGGATATGTCTGGGTGTCTGCACAATACCTAAAGATAGAAGGGATTTTATTTGTATACAAAATAATTTGACTCGCGGTAAAAAAATACAATTTGGTAATTTGCTAAACTAGCATGAGAATAAAGTATAGTGGTAAGTCTCAGGTGGCAATTAACCAAAGGATGGGCAAGCAAACAGAGTCACTGCAGGGGAGGAGACAAGGGAGCAGAGCACTGGTGACATAGAGTCTGCTAGAGTAGAACATGAGGGATGAGGGCCCTGCCGGTGCGAACTTACATACTAGGGAGAAGATATGAACAGGTAAACTGGAAAGAATACATGATCAAGGGGTGGTACAGAACAGTATCAAGTTAGGAGGAGGACTGGTACACTGTAATAAAAAGGTATGTTTTCAAGCTAGGGAAACAGTGTCTGATTGGGCGAGGGTGTGATTTCAAGAGGATATAGCAAATGATTGAAATCTTAAGAGCATGCTTGAGAGGAAGTTCCTAGAGTGGAGGAGAGGTGTTGGTTGAGAGAATAGGTAGGAAACAACTTCATATCCCACCAAGAGTGCAGATCTTCCATACCCTGTGTCAAAGTTGACTGGTTTAAACCACCTTAGTTTAAACCATAGTTTAAACGATTCTCTAAACCAAATGTTATTTTTAAGACAACCTTTTTATTATGCTGTGACTACAGGCACGGTGCTGTGCCTTCTTAATAAAAGCCTATTATACTAAAAATAATAGTGTTTTTTTACTCAAAATATTTAACATGTGTGCAGTATATTATTCAGTATAACATGTATAAGCCTAGGTAAGTGGTACAGAATTACAGTTACAACAGAAACAGATACAGCCAGTATACATCACCCTATCCCATAGAACCTTCTTCCATGTCTTCCTCACAGCAAGCAACTCCCTCTCTAAGTCCTCCAATGGGTGTGGATTATAAGATCTACACTAAAAAGGCCTACAGTCAATAGGTCGACCACTAATGGTTGACATGCATTAGGTCGACAGGGTCAAAAGGTCCACAGGGTCAAAGGTCAACATGGAATAGGTAGACAATAGAAAAGGTCAACAGGGTCAAAAGGTCGAAGTGTTCAAAAGGTAAACAAAAACAGTCAACACAATTTATTTTTAAAAAAAATTTTGGGGGGCATTTTGTCAATTTTCTGCCACAAAAAAAAGCTTCATTAGTGTACCACATGGCGAGCAAGCTTTGGGCAAGGTTACTATTCCCACGTGGATGGTAACATATAAAAAAGTTGGGGGGGGGGAGTTGAGTTGACCATAGTGTATTGTCCATTGTTATGTCGACTATTTAACATGTCGACATTTTGACCCCGTTGACCTTTTGACCCTGTCAACCTATTGCATGTCAACAATTGTTAGTGACCTTTTTAGTAGAGATCTATAGACCAGATACCGCTCCAATGATGGTTATTAATTTAAAACTGCTCTTTCTTTGTGCACTTTATATTTGTTTGTCCATTAATGCTTATTTTAATTTTGTATTGATGCATGTGTATTACAATTAGCATTAATAAACGTCTTTGTGGATAGCAAGTGGCTTAACTTTATTAGTATATCTAAAATATTCTATATCAAACTGTTAATGTCCACAGAGCCTTTTCGCTTTCTTTCTTATTGATTTCTCAACTGCCTCCCTTCCCTTTGTCTTGCCACCACTTGTTCCACAAGACAGTGAGTAGCACACCCTTGGACCTTGTCATTGTCCTATTAAATCTGTCATTTAATTGTTTGTTGTTCATAGATATGTTAACTTACACACACCACTGCTGCAGCCGGTTGCAGAAGACACCGCTTCGGAAAGGTGTTTAATTACTGACTATTTAATCTAATTGGAAACTTCCAATTGCTTAATTAGTCCTTGATGGGTGGGGGAGGGGTTGCCACAAGGGTGCCAGAGTCCTGCTGATTTGCTCTGGAGGTGCGTGAAAAAAGACTCAATGTCACATCTCATTTTGTCTCCTTTAATTGAATACGAAAACCCAGCGGCTGCAGGAAAAACCGTGCACCGTGGGGTTTTTCAGATTTCTTGCTCTCAGTAGAATCCCCCATAAATTTCACAGACTTGTATCATACATGGGGGGAATGTACATCTTTCTGGAATCTGATTCACAAAATAGATGTTCCCATTTAAATGGTGTGGTTTGCTGTTTATTTATTTGCCAACAGATGTAGGTGACAGCACGGATCATGTAATGGTTAGCCGTACTGCCTCACAGCACTGAGGTCATGGGTTTTATTCCCATCATGGTTTTAACTGTGTGGAGTTTGTATATTCTCCCTGTGCTTGCGCGGCTTTCCTGCAGGTGCTCCGGTTCCTCACATAATCCAAAAATATACTGGTACATTACTTACCTCTCACCAAAATTAACCTTACCATAAACGTGTGTGCATCTACATGTAGTAGGGACTAAAGATCTCTGTAAAGCACTGCAGAATATGTGTGTGCTATATAAATAACTGGTAATAAATGATCAATAATTCTTAGTGTCATTAGGAGCCTTAGTTGGGCCAATAAATTGATTTGAGCAACCTACATTCTGTGTATCATCATATGGGATCAGTAGCTGGAGATATGCTGTTCCTTGTAGTGCCATATTGGAGGATCTTTGGGTGCCTCCAAGTGAATTAGCTCTCAATTGAGAAATACAAAACCCAAAGTGATGATATACAAACATAACCCAAAGTCATGGTATTTTCATGTAGTAGCTGGCACCTTACCATATATTTTCAAATGTATGTAACTGAGATCTCTGCATTACAATTTACATGTAAAATATATATATCTTTGTTGGCTTATTGCAGTGTGCTGTGGGAATTTGTTTTTTCTTGCTCGGAGCCAGTATTGCAAAGTTAGATCTGATTTTTACAACAAATAAAAGGACATTTTATGAAGTTCAGTAAAAACTCACATTTAGGAGCAGATTTATCAATACTTTCTTTACTAAAATAATGTAAAATGGGTGGTTTTTCACACTGTTTTCACATTATTTTAGTATCACCTAAATGTATCAAAGGGCTTTTGGATGAGTTTTCATAAAAACCTCACCCAATATCTTCAAATTTCATTTGTTTAGTAAGCAGATTGTATTTCCTATATTTGTGATGGGAAATGTGATCTATTCAAATTTATTCAAGTTAAATTGTACAAAATACCGGAGGGAGCCTTGCAATTATAACACCATCTTCAGATGGCATTATACAGGCTTCTCCCGATTTCCCCTACCCCTGCTTTACCCTTCCTGCATGCTGACAAGCAGAGCCCGGAGTCAGCTTCTGTGAGCAACCTGTGTGTCTAAACAGACCACAGGCTGATCACAAAGAAAGAATATATGTGTAGAATAGAAAATATATAGAAATAATAAGCTCACCTGCACCCAGAGACTGGTGATCGGTGAGCTCCTTCTGTGTACTTTATGTGTCCTACAAGTCGCATAATTACACTGTAACTCTCACTTGCTATTATGCTGCATAAAAGAGCATAATAAACATTTTCTTCCATGGCACCAGATGTGATTGATCAGAGTCGGGGCTCAGAGGTCAAAGTGTGCTCTGAGTGGGTCTAAAAAATAATTTGCTCTTCTGAAGCTTCACTGGTCAGTGACTATGAAAGTGGGATAGATGTAAAACTGACTGTGCCATCATATTACACTGTGAAGTGAACATTCACATTAAAGAATGCTCATATGTCATTCTGCCAAGGTTTTCTACAAGACATTTTATAACTGCATAGCCCTGTATAATTATTTACTTCTCTAAAGTTTATATGCTGAACTAATGTTAGAGAAATTGCAGTATTATTCAATGGCTTTATTACTCTTGCTGTGGAACAAAACTGTCTTCTTATTTGACTCTAGCATATACCATTATCAATGATGTAATGAACAATAATGAATTTCCCGTGGACTTTTATTTACCTTTTTTTCCTTTCATAAGACAGAATGGCCTTGGGGTGTCTCCCATTGGGGGTTCATTTTCCTCCTCTACAGTAAGCATGTAAAGGGTTTAAATTAATGAATCCCAATTAAATTAATGTGAGGCCGTCTGATCTTCAGACAGAAGAGAAGGAATCATGGCTTGTGTCCTTAGATGTACACTTCTTTACAGGAGACAAACCAGTTACATTATATCCAGCAGTGCGTAGTGTATGTATTTTCTAGCTTGTTTCACCGCAAATTACATTATGTGCTGACACTATTAGCTATTCAGATAACTACTATAGATAGCATTTATGCAGTTTACTGAAGATGGCTTGGCTGCTCCAAAAGAACAAATTGTTTCCAAAACTATACTAAATAGCCTATAGCAAAAAGGATCAACCTACTGTATGGAGGAATTGCCATTTAGAGTAGATCTCTATTAAAGGGTACTACTATCAAATCGTTAGCATTTGCTGTAGTTATTAGCATATAAATAACTTTGTGTGAAACAGCTGGAGAACAAGACCAGGTATTCCACTGAAGGGTTGTGATATACAAAGATGTTGGACAGATTGTCCAAAAAACTGAAAATTCATTGGGTTTTAAAATGCTATGCTGTAATAGTTAATGGTCTTTACCTGGTGTCTGGAATTTGTTCTTATTTGGTTGGTCCTTAATGTTTATAACAGATTTCAAGAAGGCTGCAGATATATTGATGCCACTAGTGCATTTGTCCATTGCCAAAATTATAAACGCTCCCATCATCCCTGGAGAATACAACAAGAAAACAGATATAAAAATATGGTAATACATAAAACTTATGTAATGCAAATTTTCTTTATCCTATACGATAAAAGGCTAACGCTACTCCTGACCTCTATGGGGGGAATTCAAGTGTTTGGCACGCTGTCAGCCACTAGATGGGGCCCAATGGAACAATTCAAGTGTTGTTTCATTCAGGCGCACACAGCTGTCGGCGCTGACAATGTGCTGGTAACTAATTGAGTATAAAGAGCAGATGACTAAGTGCAAAAGAACAATGTGAACAGTAATCATGGCTAAGTTAAGCCAAACATGTGGCAGATGTGAACAAATGCTCAACATACATTAACACAGTAACAACACGGCTGGCTGCACAACAGTAAAGGTGGGCAGGCCATTATGTGATCCACACAACTCCGAGCAGTGCATGAAAGAAGAGCAGAAGGAAAATAATATACCCATAACTGGAGGAGGGGAGGGAGGAGGTGTAGTAAACAAAAGAAGAGGGTGGAGGAAGCAGGTAAGTTGTCTACAGATATGATCCACCAATGGCTAACAACACAGATCACAGGATACGGTAGGATCCTTGGATCCTAGAAGGTGAGCTGTGAAGAACGACATAGTAATAGGAGCCAAGTGACATATACACCATTAATGTACCTGACTTTCAATGACCCAAGAGACACATCTCAACAAGAGAATGAAAACAAAACAAGAAAAGATAATAGGAAAGGAGAGGGAGAAGATGATAGGTTAGGAGGTTAGATTTGAAAGAGGCAAATCTCATAAAGATGAGTCATTGAATTGAGTTCTCAGAATGTCTCATAAGTATTTTGCATAGATGAAATCATGTCCTCCTTATCCATAGAAAGCCAAATTTAGCAACCCAATCTGATATGGCTGGAGGAGACGGAGAGAGATTGCCAGAGGGCCTGCATGACTGCCTGAGCAGCAAGTTCAAATGGTTCAGGGGAGATCCTTGTACCTCAAGCTGTGAGTTGCTGATAAAAGAAGTCAGAACACATTGTGGATGGGACGTTCACCCCAAGTTGAACAGTTTATATTGGGTTACAACTATGCAGGAACTAGGTAAGCTGCCATTGGTCATCTAAAATATCTTCAGTCATTTGCCCTCCCCCAGCTCCTGGCCTTTATCCCATCCCCAAGCAGCAGTAAAGTGTTGGAACTCAAGTCAAGAATCTACCAAAATCATTTTGTATAGCTGTGCAATAGTATATATCATGGTGTGGGAGCTTAATCTCAGTGTCTGGAAGGAAGTTTATTCCTGCCTGAGGGTACTCAAGGCACCTATTGCAAGTAAAAAGTGGCCTACCTACACATACTTCCATTACTGCACAGGGGGGAGTCTTCACCTGTCACTAAAGGATCTATTTTTCCCAACATCCAGTCAGACACCATTACCATACCATGCCCAAGGCATCACACTTATGAATCCACCAACCCTAACTGGCATATTGGCAGGGTACGCAACATTATTGGACCAAAAACAATACTAACAAGAACACTTTTTCACATCTACCTGTTGCGAGAAACCTATACCTACTGTATTAGCTATCTATAGGGAGAGACAGAGTGGAGCCAGTGTAATATCTGACATGGATTCCCACTTCCAACCCTTTTCGGTATTCTTGCTCTTTATCTGTAGTAGACGCACTAGTTATTTTGTATATATAATTCATAGTGCCACCGCTTCTAGGAATATTGAACTTTTTAAGCCAACATTTTAAAATACAGGACCTCCAATGTATGGGCATTAACTGTTTTAAAAGGATCCAGAACAAGAGAGAGTTGGTTCTTGTGAATCTTCCATGTTGTCTTGTCTAGATAATATATGCCACATGGGCGACATAACGCATTAACCACAAAATAGTACATTTGTAGTGTTCTCTAGGTTTTGCAGAATAGCCATATTCAGATGCATAGGAGTAGCAACTTGCCTTTTATTTCATTGTCACATTAGACACACTCCAAAATAATGAAGGTAACATATGGTGACTAGGTTAGCTCTAGCTATCTTGTCACTAGTATTAAGAGCTTGTTTGTATGGAACAAGCATTATGAGTCTGGCAATATCGCTACACAATGCTTTGTACAGTGTTGGAAAATGTGTGTAAATTTGTTGTTTGATTTTTGTCATTTACAAAAGCCCAGTTATGGTTTGTGAGAGCTACAGGGAATGTGACTTGTGGGGGACCTTGTCACAGGTTACACAGACTGATAGAAGGCCACAACTATCTCTGCTTCAGGCTTACTAAGGATCTGCACACTCACCAACCCCACACCTTAAGTCTAACAAAAGATGCTGTTCTGCGTCAGTTATTACAGATAGTTTTTGGTGGCCACTGTTGTACAAGGAACCCTGGAGCAAGCAAGTATCACCCATTGGTCGACCAAGACCTCCTACCATTGTCCAGAGGCAATGGTCATTTAACAGTTGGTAGCTCCTAAAACCACATAAGAATACATTACTCATGAATTGACAAATTTTCTTTTTCCTTAATGAAGGCACCAAAGAATTCTAAAAACTTGCATTATGATTATATTTATTAAACAAAAGAACAATACGGAAGAACGCCATGTTAGGCTTTTGCCTTGTGTGTGCAAGCTGGACAGCATGTCTAATACAGTACAGATGAGTCACTGTTCATCTTTGCCGCTAGTCGTAGCAAACACAACTCGTTTCCCTCGGCTAGCGTGCCTGCGGATGTGCGCGGGAACTGCGTATGTACCCATAATCCATAGGATAGCATGTCATGTGTAACATGGCAATGATTTTTTTTTAACCCTTTCCAGTGTGTATGTCAGCAAAGTGTTAAATGAATGCACTGTACACTGTTAATAGAGAACGAAGACTCTCCAGCTCATATGAAAGAGAATGTCTTCTTATCTCCCTCTTTATACCTCCACTCCCCACCCTTTCATCCCACATTTTAGTGTGCATAAAAGTAGCTGTGATCCTGGAGCCGCTGCTCGGAATGACTGGATGGCTGTCAGCCTTGTGTTCTCCACACGCCGCAAAACTGACAGAAAAATACCGACCGTGACAAGGGAAAAAAAGAACATTATGTCCTTTCACCCGTCACTTCTCCAAATTGCTCAATCTCGGCTGACATATTATTATACATTGTTTCTCCGCGAACGGGAAAAAAGCCAATTTCTTTCCTTTTTACCTTTTTTTATTTTAAACTACAGAACTTTTAAGAACTACAGAGGCGATGGCAGGGAAAAATGAGCTAGTATTTTTTCCCCCCCAGAAACTGGTTATAATTAACCTGTAAACTACCAGACAATGTTCTTCCCAAATGGTGCTTCACTGACTCTAAATGGGTCCAGCATCCAAATAGAGAATGTTGAGTGACTCCATTGCTGGATGTTATCGGCTAGCCAGTAGCTTTATAAAAAATAAGGAGCAGGTGACAATAGTAAGTGTATGGAAGCACCATTGTGTCTAACGAACTTCACAGCCGAAGCATTTCAAATGAAGATTAGTTACAAATAACTTGTTCAATCATGTCCCTACACATCATGTAATACACATTGAACATCATCATGCGGTCAGCAGTAAAACCATGCCATGAATTAATTTTATGCAGAGCTCTAACAAGGTGTGACGTATTTTGCAGTTTAACATATTACTTTTGATCATTTTATCACTTTCAACGTTATGGGACTTTACAGTCCTTTAGGGTGAGGGAAGAGTTAAATTCAATACTGGACAAAAAGAAATAATATGTTTATAAGATGGAGACTATTTGTTGCAGTGGGATAAGCAGTCTGCATATCAGGAGTATTTTTTTAAAAACATATTGTTTGCTAAGGGCATTGTAATGTTTATATGCCCCAGTAGTTGTCTGGAACAAGATAAATAAATTATTTTAATATACCTTTCCCCTGTTCCTTCCTCACTCTTATGCTTCTGTGTGATTTTCATCAGCGGCGAGCATACTATTTTTACAGCACCGTACATGACATTACTTTGAGAAATCTTTACATATGGACTTGAAATGCATTATGCAAAACTTTGAGATTTTTGACACTGCAGAAACTCTAAAGGGAGGCAGTCTGTGCTAACATTTTAAATCCCCATCGCAGCTGCTTAGTTAATAGAATATGTTGAAAAATATTGATGTGTTTTGTGTCTTCTCTGTCAGATTCCATGTCTTTAAAAATCATAGCAAATGGCCAGAATATTCCATATCTTTCCTAGTTTGACTTAAAATTATGCTGCACTGATGGGGGAGAAATCCTCTCTAAAAATGTCTTTTTTGTGCTAGACTCATTTGCATTTATCTTGAAAGCTTTTAGTGTATTGAACACTTCCATTATCAACCTTTAGTTGTGCATTAATATCGCAGCTAAACAAAAAAAAAATTATACCTTCAACCATATAAAAGAATCCTTGAAATTATTTCACTATACACAAACATGCAAAGAGAATATTAAATATAGATACAAATTATTAAAAAAAAATTACAACAATCTAAGCATCGCTAAAAGAAGATAAGGGGAAAAATCGGAAAATAAAAAATATCTTTGATTGTAGAGAAAATCTGTCTCTTGTTCTCCACCCTCCAGCTTGTGAATAAAATACATTTCTTTTCCTTAGCAATCACAGTTATAATCAAATTGTCATTTTTCCCCTCTGAAATGCTTGGATCCATTGTGACTTGTACTTTTTCTAGGTCTATAAATGTGGTTTATGTTTGAAATGTATCAACTGGAAAGTACTTATTACTAGTAAATGCTGTGCTATTTCACGTTCTGCAAAGTGAGCTGTTAACGGATATAATTTGAGCAGAATAGCCAGAGGAAACCTTTTGATATGCAGAAGAGCTGACCCGCGTACTGTGCCTTTAATTAGGTTTTTAATTTTCCAGGCCATCTGACAATATTAAATAGGGTCCCAGACCTTCAAATGTTGATTGGGGGTTAGACAAGATGTTCTGCAACATGGCATTATAGAGAGAAGGTGAGGGCACTACCACAGACGCAGCAAGAGTAAAGAGGACCCTGTCCTTTTAATCTACAGTGGGAATTTACACAGCAGCTATAGATTAGCAATACTGTCTATTGTTTCGTTTTTTCATCATAATGTACTTTCTTTTTACGTTCTTACTTTACCACTATGTTATTCTTTTAAGTTATAAAGTTGACAACATGTGCAATAATAATTAAGAGACTTAATAATTTACTATTTGTTCACTCACAAATATGCTGGCAGAAAACAAATCGCCCTGAATGATTTGGTGACCCTAGTTTTGGTCCCTGTCACATGGTCTCCGTGCCTGTCTGTTTGTCTCTCTGATAGATAAATGCTCTACAATGCTGACATGCAGAGTATTCTTCCACCTCCAAAATTAATATATCGTCTTTTAAAAGCTTAGATCTGTATTTTTAGCACTATACATTTTTTTTAAATGTTAATTGTCCTTCAGGATAAATACCAAACATGATCAAGGCCAGTCATTGTCCCGTCACTATGAACTGTTTAGGTATTGAACGAGTTATGAGATTGATGGATCAAGCTTTGGAGAGAGATAAAATAGAGACGTTTCCAAAAGAGACCTATCAGATTCTAACTCTCATTTATCTAATGCAATCTTTGAAATGGTAAAAGCGGATTGCAACTACTCCACTTTATCTCTCTCCAAGGCTTGATATATCTCCCCTTCTGCATGATAATATCTACATAACATTTAATAATTTGGCTACAAAAATTCCAACAATTGGATAGATCTGATAACAAAAAGAGCTATACAGTTATTCCTATTATTTCCTCAGATTTATTGTAATAGTTCCAGTATTAAAGCTTGTACAATTATCCTTGGACCATTGCATAGTGTATGAGAGAAAATGTATAACTGTATTACTATCACACAACCTCAACATTGTATCCAGCCTTAAAAAACATAAACACAGAAAATACTGAAATAATAGCAATGTCCAGCACTATGTATGCTTTTTAAAGCATACACAAATCTAATTTGAAAAATGATTAAAAATAGAAGTAGTAAAATACAGAATAAAGCAACCATGTATCCAAAATCCAAATCTGCATCTTCCAGGTGGTTGTGCGAGGGGCGGACGGGCGGACGGGCGGACGGGGGGCAGCTCACTTCAGAGAGCGGTGAAGTGAGCGACCCGCTAGATTGAGCCTGGATGCAGGCTCAATCTAGCACCGGCGATAGCGATGCGCGGGGCAACGCATCGCTAGCGCTGGGGGGCATACACACGGCAGATCTGTGCTTAAATCTAAGCAATCTAGTCAGATTGCATAGATTTTAAACACGGATCTCTCCGTGTGTACCCCCCTTTAGGCAGTGGTTCTCAAATTGTGTGCCATGGCACCCTGGGGTGCCTCTGGGAACTTAAAGGGGTACCCTGGATTGGTGGTCCAGGACCAATTCAAATTAATTGTGTCCAATGTAATAAGCAAAACCAGTGCTGGTGGCTGACAATCATAAAATATGTAGACAAAGAGAAGCAAATCTTGTCCTTTACCACACAATTGAACCTAAGGATGACATATAAACACAATTTACTTAATTTAATATTTCTTTCTAAATTTCTCAATAAGAAACGTTTAGCCCAGGGGTGCCGTGAAAGAAATTGTGATACTCTAGGGCGCCATGACTGAATTTGTTTTGGGAACCACTGAATTAAGGGGAACATTTATCAAAGCTTGGAGAGAGATAGAGGAGAAATGTACTAAGCCTTGTATAGTGATAAAGTGGAGAGAGATAAGTCACCAGCCCCTAACAGACATGTTACAAGCTGTGTTTGAAATATCAGTTAGGAGCTGGTTGGTAGGTACTTTATCTCTCCCCAAGTACATCTTCCATACAGTGGAGAGAGGTAAAGTACAGCCAATCAGCTCTTAACTGTCATTTTTCAAACTCAGTTCTCAACATTGCATCGGTGTCTTGTATAAGGGTATAAATTGCATATTTACTGTCAATTTTAAAACCGATTCTAGAAACCGATGTCGATGTTGGTCAATTTTTATTAGTCAGTTTTTCTGTAGCTTTTGGCAGTTTCATTCAAAATCGACTGCAAATACACCTATTAAAAGTAATCAAAAATCAACAAACAAATTTACTAAAAATCTACAAAAAACTGGCAAGCACTTCCTACACATGTTCTATAGGACAAAACATGCAAAAACAGCTGTGGTTCCTCTACTTCTGCCTCCTGGGTCTTTTCAGTCAGGTAGTGATTTGCATACTGCAGGAAAGTGCCCAGCATTGTATATCCCTGAACTACCATAGAGTATCATTCAGAGACATTCGCAAACCCGATATGACAGGCTGCTGATTTTTGGTGGCGGAGAGTGGGCAGAGCTGGGAAGTGTTCCTGAAAACTGGGGCACATTGGCCCCATTTTCTGCAAGTGGCAACTCAGGATCTGTGTCTTCTGACACAAACTTCCTGGACTTGGCTACTGAGCTGTGAAGGCCAATTTCAGTAACTTCAGCATTGCTCAGACTGCCTATGGTCTCGTAGATTGTCCAGTGCTGCACATTAGGACCCAGCATTTGGATCTGCGGTGTCAGCAGGAGAAGTCTTTTTCCCTCAGACATCTCCTGCTGCTTTAGCATATTTTCACATTGTTGCTGTGTCCAAAGATATGCACTGCCAGGGTCGGACTGACCCACAGGGGAAACCACCGGTGGGCCCCACTGCCTGGGGGCCCACTCCTTCCTCTAGGGATCAGGTTCCAGACTGTGCACTTGTATTATACATGGTATGATACGTTGCATACAAGTCTATTGTGTATTTCAAGCCTCTGTGGGGGTTGGTCACACACCTTTTGTAGGTTGACCACACCCCTTAGATGGGCCCCTATCACTGCATTCCCCGGTGGGCCCTTCATGCCCTAGTCCGACACTGTGCACTGCAGCCATCTCTGATTGAGGTCCATAATTTCTAGAGTCGAGGGTGCATCATATGGTTGGCTCCTATTTTATTAGAGATGTGCGTAGACCATCAAGTGTTTTGGTTTGGGATCTGGATTTCTTTAACCACTTAACTGGCATGGGGGGGTCATTCCGAGTTGATCGTAGCTGTGCTAAATTTAGCACAGCTACGATCGTTAACTCAGACATGCGGGGGGACGCCCAGCACAGGGCTAGTCCGCCCCGCATGTCAGTGCCGGCCCCCTCGCACAAATACAAAAGCATTGCACAGAGGCGATGCCTTTGTATTTGAGGAGTAACTCCCGGCCAGCGCAGCTCTTGCGGCTGGCCAGGAGTTGCTCGTCGCTCCCACTGGCTGCAGCGGCTGCGTGATATGTCACGCAGCCGCCGCGGCCCTTCCCCCCAACGGTCCGGCCACGCCTGCGTTGGCCGGACCGCTCCCCCTAAATGGCAGCTTAACGCCGCCGTTCTGCCCCCTCCCGCCCAGCGACCGCCTCTGTCTCAGAGGCGATCGCTAGGTAACGAAAGCTGCAATGCGCCAGCACAGTTCCGACCTGATCACTGCGCTGCGACAATCTGCAGTGAGCGATCGGGACGGAATGACCCCCATCGTCAGATCACATGCGACTGCGCCGCCCCACTGTGTCCCACAGATTTTGACTAGGAGATCCGTTCTGCAGATGTGCATAATACAATATTTAAACATTTAAAAAATATACTTTCTAAACTATATTAAATAAAAATAATTAAAAAAAATGTTGTGAATGGTTTTGAAGGGAAAATAGTCAGTTAAGTGGTTAAAAATTGATAAAATCATCTAAAATCATGTAATGTGGACCTGTTTTTGTTCCTACAGTATTATAACACCAGTAACATGTGTGAAATGGCAGCTGCAATCACAAGGGAGGGTGTTACATGCAATCCAAAACACGCAAGATTTAATTTTAAAACCAAATTTGGCTGGATGGCCCGAGCCGTGACTTGGTTTAAATTGGAACACAAAGTTCTGGTGTGGTTGGTTTTCAGCAAAACCGACCGCTCATCTCTACTTTTTATATTCATAATAATGAAGATTTAACCAAAAGAATGTCTTTCAGAAATGAAATATGCCTGTCACTCATTAGTCTATTATTTTGGTCAATTTTGTTGTTGATTTTCAAACCGGCCCTTTATAAATTTCTGATTTTTAGCATTTTGACCGAAAAGAACAGTGTTATTTTCCCAATGTTAGCTTTTGGGTGGGAATCAATTTTGAGACAGATTTTTTTGGTAGATTTTGCCTTTAGTAAATGTCTGAGTTGTAAAATTGATAGAAAAATCTGGACAAAAACACAAAATTGGGCAAAATCAATTTTTAGTACATCCTAGGGAATCCTACACAATGATCCAAACAGTGCAAACAAGACTCACAGAGGTTTACGCCTTAACAACCAAAATTTGAAGGACTTTATTTCATCCTCCTTCTAGGGACTGGCACTTTATAATCGTAGGTGCTTGCCTAGGGCACCAATAGTTAAGAGGCACCTGAGCTACTGAACTAATATCATGATATCACTCTTCCAGTGTGTTAGAGGCCTTGGGCACAATAACAAGGGGGGTAAATCTGAGTTGATCACAGCAGCAAGTTTGTTAGCAATTGGGCAAAACAATGTGCACTGCAGGGGGGCAGGTATAACATTTGCAGAGAGAGTTAGATTTGGGTGGGTTATTTAGTTTCTGTGCAGGGTAAATACTGGCTGCTTTATTTTTACACTGCAATTTAGATTTCAGTTTGAATACACCCCACCCAAATCTAACTCTCTCCGCACATGTTATATCTGCCCCCCCTGCAGTGCACATGGTTTTGCCCAACTGCTAACAAATTTGCTGCTGCGATCAACTCAGAATTATGCCCATGGTGCGCTGGCCACTGACAATGAGGATTACCTGTGAATCTACCAGCTACTGTTCCTCCATGCCTGTGATGTGCTCAGAGTATGGTGCTGGACTATAATTTCACAGCCAAGTGCCACACTTTCCCTCTTAGGAACAGAAGGTACCGCCCAAGAGTTGGCTAGATTTTTGTTCTATGCTCACACACTGACAAAATCCGAGTTACTGGCAAAATAGATTTATTTATTTATTTTCTATAGGTGTGACTTTATGAGGCTAGAACCATTGAGCAGTACTATAGTACGGTGTACAAGGACAATGGCCTAGAGCTACAGAAATCCAGTATTAATCAAGTGCAACCTGTGCACACTTAATTGCACATCATTAAACATTTACTTTCAGTCTGTTATGAGCGCTGTCCATCCAAAGTAGTAGTGTTAAATATCTTGGGGAGTTGGATGCACCCAGGTACCAGACGATGGTATAAATGTTTTACCATTCATTTGACTGTTAGTTGCATATTAAAGGACATGGAGTTGTCATTGGGGAAAGAGGATGTATTTCATTTATGTATATCAATATTAAATGTTTGTTAGTGTGCACATGTCAGTAACCTTCACATTTCCATGCATTGCTGAACTAATAAACCTCTCTGTAATAGCTTACTGACACCTGTGAATGAGACAAAGTATTACCATGTTTGCCGTCGTGAGGAGCTCTGTGACCATTCATACATGAAAGTAACTCCTCCCAGCCTAGGTAGCTCCAATTCAGCTTTCCCTTTACTTCATTGAACTCTCCCATCTGCCATATTGGTTTAGAAGTTTGTGGTTTTCCAGCTGCACAGCTAGTAATTGCCCCAGTATGCCAATGGTAAGGCCAGTCTCTGTGCCTGAAGGGGCACTTCCTTGGTTACAAACCAGTCACAATGATGAAAACTTCTGGTAATCTCGGTGTTAGCATTATCTGTAGAACTTTACCCCTACACATACTATATTGTTAATTTATATATTTGTACGCATTCAATATCATTGAAGGAATTTACATAGAACAAGGTGGTCCTATAACAGGGCCATGCATGGTGGTAAAGTGGTTAGCATTGCTGCTTCACAGGACCTTATCGGTTGGATGTAATGGTGTCTGAGATCCCAGGAGGTGCGGGATGCCTTGTAAGTGATTGCCCCTATAAAAAAAAGTCTGAGATCATTAGGTATTCCTCACCTCCAGGGATCGCTGACGCCATTACATCCTGCCCTTCCTGTGTAGTGTTTGTATGTTCTTCTGTGTTTTCTTGGATTTCCTACAGGCACTCCGGTTTCCTCCCATAATCCAAAGACATACTGGTAGGTTAGTTTTCTACTTACAAAATTAATCATTGCTTGTGCGTGTTAGGCAGAGAAAACAGTAAGTTCCACTGCAGCAGTGGATAGATATATATGTATATATATATAGAAATAGCAGAAATGGCGGCACTCCACAGACTTCAAGTAGATTAAAACAGCTTTTACTTTATTGCGTCCTACGCCGTTTCGGGTAACAACCCGTCTTCAGGGACAATCATATACAAATGACAGACATTTACAAACAATATATACCCCCCAAAAGACAATCAATCCATCATTTCACATCACCTGTCCACCAGTGCCGCTGACGCCCAACCCTCGTCTCCACACTATAGACGCAGGATAAAGACGTCAGGCTTAGGAGCCGAGGACAGGTGAATCAATTAAGGAGATGCTTCAATCAAGGAAAACATGAAAAACATACATATGTGTCAAACAAAAAACCTCCTACCATGTATAAAAATAAAAAATAAAAAACATATATACCTGGATTATTACAGATACCTGTATAACATTATATATCAACAATCATATTAATGAGCAGCACGGAAAAGCCCCAAAGCAATATCAAATATCTAAAAACATTCATGTAAGTTATAAGAAACACTGGAGCCCCAGTGTTTCATTAAGTCCCTTGGGTGCTAAGGTGTTTAAGATGAAAATCCATCTACTCTCTCGCTGCAATAGAATTTTGTTGCGGTCTCCCCCCCTATGGGACTGTGGGACATGATCAATGATTATGGCACGTAAACTGGAAACATTATGTTTCGCCGCTAAACAATGCCGTGCTAGTGATTGGTCACTGGTTTTTTTCTCATACGCTTGCTTAATGGCACTACGGTGTAGTGCCATTCTTTCACGAAATTGTCTCTGGGTCTTGCCTACATAGGCAAGACCACAGGGACACTTTAACATGTAAACCACATGTGTAGTGGTGCATGTTACACGATGCCTGATGGTGTAAGATTTGCCGGTGTGTGGATGTGAAAACACCGGACCAGTTAGCAGTGTGTTACACGTTGAACACCCAAGGCAGCGGTAACAGCCCAATCTGGGTCTTAGAAAATGTGTTTGTTGTTTTTTGGTTAAAGGATATACATCAAGTTTAACGATCCTGTCAGAAATGCTTTTCCCTCTCGTATAACAAGGGAGCAGTCGAGTATCCTTTAAATTAGGCAAATCACTGTCAGTATTTACTATGGGCCACAGACTTTTAGCTCGTTTTGTGATGGAGTCTGATGTAGTTGTATAGCGATTAACCCATGGAATGCAAGGGGCTGAGTTTTTAACATTACTGACTGTGGAGACTGATGGTGTCAATAAGGAGTCCCTTGACTTCTGTAATACCTTTTGTTTACTCATCATTAGTTCTTTCTTGGGATATCCCCTTTGTATAAACTTATCTATCATACAATCAAGTGCTGGTTCCACCTCCTCCTCATTGGACGTGATCCTTTTGACCCGCAAAAACTGCGAGTACGGAAGACCCCTCCTCAGAGGCAGAGGGTGGAAACTGTCATGACACAGTACTGAATTTCTGTCTGTCGGTTTGACAAAAAGTGTGGTTTTTAAATTACCATCAGAAATTGATATATCCACATCCAAAAAGTGAACCGACAATTCATCCATCACATAAGTGAATTTAATTACACTATTGGTGTCATTATGTGTGTCAATCAATTGTTGTAATGATTGGGGAGAGCCTTGCCAAAAGATCAAGAGATCGTCAATGTACCTTTTGTAAAAAAACAAAGAGGTACCTTTATGACAATCAAACAAATCACCTTCAGTTAAGGACATAAATGCATTAGCGTACGATGGGGCCACCGGGGACCCCATCGCACAGCCAGCTAGCTGTAAATACAGAGAACCATTAAAGGAAAAATAATTGCGTGTGAGAACAAGCCTTAGCAACTGTACAAAAAAGTCTATCGCCGGACCATGGTAGAGCGGATTATTAGTTATTAGTTCTCTAACAGCCTCTACACCTGCATCATGTGGGATACAGGTGTAGAGGCTGGTTACATCAGCACTGCACATCACTAGCCCAGTAGGAATATTTGTCAATTGACCCAAATCATTAAGTAATGCTGTAGTATCCCGTAAATGTGAAGACAAACCCTGAATGCAGGGATTTAAATAAATGTCAAGGAAGACAGATACGGGGTAGTACAGTGAATTTCTGGCTGACACAATTGGTCGGCCAGGCGGCTGTGACAGGGACTTGTGCACCTTCGGAAGTGTATAAAATAAAGGGACCGTGGGACAGTCCACAGTCATAGCCTTCAATTGTGCTTCAGAGATAATACCACTGTTCATAGCTGACAATAATAAACCGTCTAGTTCTAACTTAAATTTAGCAGTTGGATCATACGTTAATGATACATAAGTACTTGCGTCACTGAGTTGTCTTCTGCATTCATTCATTCGGCTAAAGAGGTATGTATCGCTGTATCATACCAATATAATCTTGGAACCATACGGTAATATCATATATGAATAGTATGATGTCCGCTATAACCATCTAGCTTATAAATGATAAATATGATTAGTCCCTATAAGGATATATTATTTTTCTATAGAATCATTAAATGTAATAGCACCATATATCAAATAGGTTGATCTAAACCCTTTAATGTCAAATTATATTTCTCTTAATTTAATGGATTCCTCAACTCCTCCTCTTCGATTGTATTTTCCTCCTTTCGCATGTTACTGTACAAGTATAACTTATGTCATAATTTTACAGATGTTTCATGTGGTGTAATCGAGTTCGATATCACTTTTTAAGTGTTTTTACCTGCCTATTGAAGACACATTAAGTTACTTGTCCATACTGTGATTTTTTGGTATGTATACATTTTAATTAGAATTGATATGAACATATTACTGATCATTGAGAAGATCTATTGATGTAATGTTTGTATATATCTTCTGTTTAGATTGTAAATAAAATACCCCTGATGAAGTCTGTAGGACGAAACGCGTTGGTTTAAGACAGCGATTTTGTCATTTCTTCAAGGAAGATCAATTGTATACTGACATATGATTGAATTGAATTGTTACCAACATCATTATATGTATGGAACATTGATTGTCTTTTTGGATTTAATGTGATACAGCTCATTTCTTACTGAGTTTTATTTAAAAATAAATAAGTCTATTTCTTATGACTATTTTATTATAAGTGATAAATTTGTTGACATACCTAGTAGAATCACTAGCTCCCTGGGGAAACACTCTTTTTTTCTGTTCATAACTATTATACCCCATCTAACAGGGGGTATTTTCCCTAAGGTGTAGCTCCACATAGTGTCAGCGCGAGACAGCTCTTATATATATTTTTCACACATATATATATATATATATATATATTCTTTGTAAAGTGGAGAGTAATATCAATGTGCTATATAACAAGAACAGTTTGGATGGAGCCCACTAATATACCTCTGCTCCGCTTGCATTAGGATCTACAGAGTGACTGCAGTGACACTTACATCTTTGCATGCGACTGAACATACAAAGTTTGTTCCATGCATGCAATTGGCACCCCCTATGTATTTGTAACATATGTATGACTCAAACCATGAAAAATGTATGGATGGATTTGTGCCTGAATCTTCAATACTAGCTTACTCAATACTCAAGCAACAGCCAGCACAAGCATGTATGTGCATTAGATAATCATTATCATCATCATCATCATCATCATCATCATCATCATCCTAAAATCGGCATCAAACCTGATGGCTCTGTGGAAGTACTGTATTATGTCAGTTGCATAAAATGTTTTAGACATCATGAACTAGCTGTATACAGCATGTAATGCCCATTGTAAAACAATAAAGAAGTTGATTATTTTATGAATTCTTGCACGTTTTTCCCTAGGCTGCCATACAAAACCCAATATCATATGTTCCTCAGGATGGTCAGGTGAAGACACCCATTGATAGTCCACTGTACTGCAAGAGACAGCAGTAATGTGCTCACTAACATGCTTCTTCAGCTGCCAGCGTGGGGATTAATTCTGTTGACGTCCTTCCACAACGCAGTATAATTGAATAATCCCTTTTGTTTCATAGAAGGAAGCGTAATGTGACAGATAATCAAAGAATGAGTGTTCTTGTTTGCTTTGTTAGAAATTGATGTTTAGGGGCTAAAGGAATAGGTCCTAAAAATGAAATGAAAGTGGCTGAATGAGGAAAACCTTCTTAATAAAGGCCCGGGGAATTTTTGTTGAAGAAAAACGAGGTAAAAAAAAAAAAGCCTCCTGACAGTTCCATCTCCTAAACGAGAGATGACAGCACCCTCATTAAAAGAATTAATAGCAAGCTCAGAAATGTTAACCTCTTCAGTGCTTGGGGCTGGCAATATGCATTTGGAATATTCGCTGATGCCACTATTTCCAGAAAGATATTCAGAATCAGCTAATAGTAAGAAATACGGCTACATAGATTTTCTGTACAATTGTGGCATCAACTGGAGGTTGCAAAATGGACCCAAAAGCCTAGCAGCCTTCCACTTGCTATAGTGCGGCACAGAGCCTCTGACTATTGATCATCACACATGTTCTTCAGCAAAAAAGACATTGACTGTTCATGGACATTTGAAAACAGCTGTGACAATGTGTCAGGTAAGCAGCTGTATAGCCTGGCAATCATGTGTCGGAGTGTGCATCGTTCATGATTCATACCCTCGGTGTGATTCCTTAGGCATACACTGCTGAGGGAAAAGCTAGACTACACACTAAATGATTGGCCAGGATATATCACATATAAATTGGGGAATATAAATACCTGTTAGTTCTGCCAGGATGCATTCGTCAAGTAGCTCCCCCTCTTATATTCACTTGTCATTTTTCTTTCTACTTAGAAACACTACAGTAAAATTGGACAAACAACCCCTTTCTCTCTAGCCCCCCCTCAATGAAGTGTTTTAGATACTTAGGCTTATGCTAAATCATAAAATCATATAACACCCTCCTTCATATTCATTTTTATCACTTCAAGAAAGCAGACAACGTACTGTACAATGTATTTGTGTCCAGGAGTTATAGTAATGAGGGCTTGTGTCTGAATTACAGGGAAGCCCTGAATACAATGTTTACTTAGCAGGAATTTAATTTCCTCCGTTGTTATAAAACATTGTGCTTCAGGCTAAACTTCACAAGGACGTAATTCAATTGCAAAGATACAGAAAACAGCTTCAGAAATGTCAAAGGCAAAAACAGTAGACACCAAGGAAAGCAGGTTCTGTAACGGAATAGGTTCTAGAAATAATATCACCACTACTACTACTACTACTACTACTACTACTACTGCTGCTACTACTACTACTACTACTACTACTACTACTACTGCTGCTACTACTACTAATAATAATATAGATGCACACACACATTCCTAACTAGATTAAAAAGTGATATAATATCTAGTATAATAAATCCATACTTACCGACATTCTGGCTGCTCTCTGCGGGAGAGAGCAGCCAGGTCGTCTCAACAGGCGGGCCGGGAGCACTTTGACGAATGGAGGGGGTGGGCCGGAGGCAGTACGGGGGCGGAGCAAGGGCGGGACGGGGGCGTGGTTACAGTGATGCTTTCTTTAAGCTACGCCCCCCGCTCTGTAATGCCGCGATCACCGGCATTACAATGCAGGGGGCGTGGCTACGATGACGCGATTCAGCAAGAATCGCGTCATCGTCTGCCCGGACCGCCCACTTTACACACAAAGTGGGCGGACGGGCAGGGGGGATCCCGTCAAATCGGGAGACTTGCCTGCTCTTCCGGGGGGCCGGGAGGGTCACCCGATTTTCGGGAGCCTCCCGGCCATTCCGGGAGAGTAGGCAAGTATGAATAAATCTCAAACAATTTGTTACAGGGACTTAGGGTGGTATTAAATGGAAACAGGAGAGATGGACAACCTAGAGATAGAAGCCTTATTATACTCTTCCAGCCACAAAGTCCAGGTTCCTAAATCTGGGATAAATAAAGTATAGGCATTAAAAAACAAAACAAAAAAACAGTCAAATTGTGAATGAAAATTAAAGATGCATCAAATACATATAATAATATTCTGCCTAAAAAAAAAAAGTTTTAAAGTCTATGTAAAGCTAATGAAGGATAAGGTATTAGACTATAGAAATTGTACATGTGTATATAATAAATTAATTTGACATCGGATAGGGTATGTTTTGTTCTAAGTCATGTCTATAGGCAGCCTGATTACATCTTACTGACTGCATGTATACAACACATGTATAGAGCTGCGTGACTTCAACATGATTGACCAGTATGGTTTGTGCACGTCCTTATTCATTATGCAACATGTCTTTAAGCTGCTTGTCATGTGACTGGCCAGATGGCATCACCATAGTGAGTAATGATACCACAATAATGATACCAAAGGAGTATATTTATCATTGGTGACAGTAGGTACAATTTCTGGCTGAGGAAATTATTTTTCAGTGCTGATTAAGCAAAAAACCCTTGCGGGACAGCAACTCCAAAAGGATTCAGCCCCAGTGAAGAGGTAAAGTGATTACGATCCCCGCACATGCGCTGTATCATTTTGCAACAGCAGGATTGGTTGTTGGAGCATCAAGCCTGCTGAGGCACAGATTGGAGGCATCAAAAGGTCACAGCAGCTAATGCTATCTGAAGATGGCATTATTATCTGGACCAAGCTCTGAAATTAGCCAGACCGCAATGACTTATTGAGAATAGTGGGCACTTGAGTCTGCAACGTTAGTTTGCCTAATGCAGCAGATACCCCTGATATCTTCTGCATTAAGGCCCTCATTCCGAGTTGTTCGCTCGCTAACTGCTTTTAGCAGCAGTGCAGACGCTAAGCCGCCGCCCTCTGGGAGTATATCTTAGCTTAGCAGAAGTGCGAACGAAATGATCGCAGCGCTGCTACAAAAAAAGATTGTGCAGTTTCTGAGTAGCTCGAGACCTACTCCTACCTTGCAATCACTTCAGACTATTTAGTTCCTGTTTTGACGTCACAAACACGCCCTGCGTTCGACCAGCCATGCCTACGTTTCCCCAGCCACTCCTGTGTTTTTGTCTGGCACGCCTGCGTTGTTTCACACACTCCCTGAAAACGGTCAGTTACCTCCCAGAAGCACCCACTTCCTGTCAATCACTCAGTGACTGAAAAGCGTTGCTCGACCTTGTGTGAAACTGCAATGTCTTTTGTGAAAGTACGACGCGCGTGTGCGCACTGCGCCCCATACGCATGCGCAGAATTGCCATTTTTTTACCTAATCGCTGCGCTGCGAACAAAAGCAACTAGCGATCAACTCGGAATGAGGGCCTAAGTTCATCTTAAATACGCAGGATACTTACATCATGTGGAAGCTGACATTTCCACATTATTTCTGAGAGAAATTCCTTTAATGAAAAATGCTCCAAAGTACAGTCTTCGTATTAGATAATTACTGCAATGTTTCAGTCTTCTGCTGAGCATACATTGGCATGGGGATCTTTTTTGAATGCGATATATCCTACCACTTATCCAGTACATACCAGCGTTAATAATGGCAGTATGCACCTTGAATTGCGATTAGAATCACAAAGGACAGCTCTTCCAATAAGAGTTGTCCTTTGCGATACAAGGACTTATGAATTTATGACCTGGTAGTCCTTTCGTGCATGTGCCGAATGGAACGCTCACCTTGGGGGATGCTGAGGGGGATCCCTCACAGGAATATGAAAAGAAGCCCATAGACTTTTATTGGTCAACGCCATTGCCACCACAGGATCCAAGCTCCAGAAAGTATCACATTTCAGAGCTTGGTACATTTAGGGAAAGCGTCCAAGCCTCATTTTCCTTTTACTACATCTCGCCCATTGTCAGATAAAATATCTGACAGACATTGTCTCTGACATGATCCTGACACCATCAGATATGATGTCCATACACTCTGAGATATGTCACAGTGATGGCCACATGATATCTGGGTTACTCCACTGGGGAGGGAAAATTTCCCCGTTTCTCCCTTGTGAAGAAACAAGGGAAATGCTGGACAGTCAGCTGCGCCAGCGCATACTGTACCCAGGGTCGGACTGGCCCACAGGGGTACCAAGGAAACCACCGGTAGGCCCCACTGCCTGAGGGCCCACTCCTTCCTCTAGGGATCAGGTTCCAGACTGTGCACTTGTATTATACATAGTAGATATGTTGCATTACACTGCACTAGACTATTGTGCATTTCAAGCCTCTGTGGAGGCTGGCCACACCCCCTTTGTAGGCTAGTCACACCCCTAAGTATGGGCCCCTATCACTGCATTCCCCCGGTGGGCCCTTCATACCCCAATCCGACACTGACTGTACCTGATGCGGGCGACAAATGCTTAAATCAGTCGGCCATGTTGGAAGATTTCTCATGCCCAGTGGTGCAAGTATGTGGGTACGCACGGGTACGGAGTACCCATAAGAATTTGGTAGCAGGTACTCAGTACCACTTGCCACACACTTTGCCATTACCACAATTATAATGTACCACAAAGCAACAAGACCATGATGGCTCCTCCCACTTTGTCAGGGTTACTGGGAGTGTCACAGTGGCTGTATTTTCCTGTTATAGTGGAGGCATTACTATATATTGTTATTAAATTGGAGGTATTACTATATATTTCTATTATACTGGAGGTATTACTATATATTTTTAGCCTTGCCTCCAGAATACAAAAAAAAAGGGGCTATGTCATATGGCCACGCCGCTAGTGTCATGTAGCCACTCACACTAGCAGCATGTCGCTACGCTCCATCACAAGACGTGACCACGCCCATTTTTCGGCACTCAGTACCCATAAGAAAATATTTCTACTTGCACCACTGCTCATGCCCGACCATCCATCATCATTAATCGGTGGTTGCTATACACTATAATCTGTGGGTCAGAATGATAAATGCATAATGTATCCAAAAAGAACAAGGCTTGTGTGCCACATCTATATATGTAGAGTATTTGCATACACATTGACAACCACATTGCATCACTGTGTTATCATTGTGGGTGACTTTGTTGCATTTCTTGAAAGATACCTTTTGTTACTGAGTCGACAGTTGTACAACTGCTATGTTATATGATACACCATATTCTATAGATACAACTGAATAAGCAACACAAAAACACACGGATGCACCCTTTAGTAAGTAATCACACAAAAGTGAAACAAAAGAATAAACAAAAGAATTTAAAGCATTTCCTAAAATATTTGCTAAGCTGTCACCAAGGTCTCTACAGTACACAAAGAAATGCAATTAGACTTTTATAACAATAAGGCCATAGCCAAATAAAATTAACATATATTATAATTATGGCAGTACTTCCCTTGCAAGGCAAATGTTGATGAGGTCAATCTATCATTATGACATAGTGGGAAATGGAGAAAGCTAGATCATTATATTTGCATCATTTATATCAAAGCCCTTTAACTCTTTGTTTATGGGGTTTGGGATAAAATTGTGTTAGCCTGGATGCAATAGCAAATGCTGAAACACCACTGTTTGATTTAAACAGAGATGACCGGATTGGTTTTATTGAAAACCGAACTTTAGGATTTCGAGTCAAACCGATTCCAGGATTGGGTCACTTTGGTCGGATCTTGGATCTAAAAGATGAATTTTGAGTGTGTTTGATGGCATGTAAGTCCCTCCCTTTTAATTTCAGGTGCCATTCATACAGTTACTGACTGGAAATGAATTTTATTAATGTTATTAGTATTCTAGGAACAACAACAGGTCCAAAAATTATATCGTTTTAGCCAGAAGCATATCAAGAGAAGAGCGGGCCTGTGTGCAGTCTCTGTCCTGCCCCCTTACTCCCTAGCAGACAGCCGCAATGACTCTGAGCACTAGGTGTTGCACAGGTATCCGGAAAAATGGCACCGCAGCCATTTTCCTGATTTTCCTTACTGTGCATGTTAAAAACACTGGGAGAATGTCCGCCACACCAGTTTACCAGAGACCTGTGCACCACCTAGTGCTCAGGGTCACTGCTGTTGCCGCTGGACTCCGGAGAGTTAAGTATTGACAAGATTGGGTGCAGGGTCTGTACCCATTATATATATGCCACTGGTGCACCCATTATATATACGCCACTGGTGCACCCATTATATATACGGCACTGCGGTGAACCCATTATAGATATGTCACTGGTTATAGCTGTTCTTATCAGTTTTAAAGAAATCCAACACCAAAACCAAACTGAATCCAAATCAAAACACTTGAGGGTGGTTTTGTCAAAACCAAAACTAAAACATGGGAGTCAGCAAACATCTTTAGTTTTGAAGGCCGCAGTGTTCAGAAAGTGCCATCTAAACGTCAGATGGTTTTAAACATTCAGAAACCCCTTTTAAACAAATGGATCAGAGTTTCTGAAACATACAACCTTTTGTGTAAACTTTTTGTTTAAACAAAATCGCTTTGTGCAAACAGAGGAGTGACAGCTGTAAATCAATCATAAAAAAATGCAATAAAGTATGACCAACAGCCTCTACAGGTCTGCAATGTGTATAAACGTATTGCACGGAGAGGCAGAAAGGCCATTGTCATTTCTAATACATGACATGTTTGTTAAAGGCTGTGCGTGGAAGGGGGAAATCACAGGGTCTCCTTTTGGCTGAGTAATTTCTCCCTTCTGAAACTGAGCAAAGCAGACAGGGGGTGAAGGGAGGAGATGGAATCTACATAAGGCTCCACAACAAGAACTCATTAAGGGGATATGTGCCAATCTGCCCAGCAAAATATCCGGACAATCAGTGAGGCTAGGAAGGTGGTTGGTTAGTGGGCAGTGGACACGTTAATGCCAGCTCTGTTTGAGCCTGCACACACACTCCTAATTAGATACCTGTTGTCCAACAGCAGAGCAGGCCTGCCGTTTGCATTTTCTACACATCCCATTAGCTGTCTCGTGTCATGTCGAGTTATAGGACATGTGGTGAGCCCCGCTGCTTCTTGTTGAGACATAGGATGAGCAACATCCCAACTGATTTAATCAGAGCAGATGGGTAAAAACAGGAGGGTAAGCTCATTTTTTGACCACAGTGATTTCCATGAGACCCTAGCACTCTGCCAAGCTAATTATGTGAAAAAGAACGAATGGCAGGTGATGGAACAAAACAGGTCATTGGAAAGGAATCTCCGAAGCTGAAGGGGTTCAGACAATGTAAGGAATTTAGACCAGACCAGAATAAGAATGCATAGCAGTCATATATTGCTTAAAATATGGAGGCCACAATGGCAATGATGAGTCACAAAAATAAACATAATCAGCACGGAAAACACTGCCATTACCGCAGTAGCACATATAAGCACAGCAGCTTTGTCAGCTAAACATACAGCCTATGCTTATGGAAGAATCTGCAGGGCTTGAAAGCTCAAAAATATTCTTGAAAAACAAAAAGTTGCCTCGGATTTGGCCTGGAAAGAGGGTCTGATTCAGAGGTGGCTGATGTTTGCGCAGTTGGACGATATTTTTGTCTACTGCAAGTTGCACAGCACATGTGCCGCAAAGGTCTTGTGACGACGGTTGCAGAGGGATTGACAGGCTGTGACCATTTGTGTGAGGTGACTGAGGGTGTGGCTACATACCCAGGTACAGGGGCGGATTGGGAACAAAAAGCGGCCCTGGAAAATTTTGTACTAGTGGCCCCGCATGGGCAGCACCAGAGGTGTAAGGTCTAGCCATGGGCCATGGCAGCAGCACCCTCCCCCCAAGACTTTCCAGATAGTGGGCATGTCCAGCATCAAGGGGAAGATAAAAGGAAATAAAATTAAATTTTATGAGCACATTATATGATACACCTTCAGAATTTAGGAAACTATATAATTCTTTAGAAAGATATATTTTCTTGCTTATTACACCAACCACGTATTCCAATCACTATTCACTCAATCTTATATGTCAGCCAAGCAGGCAGACAGAGCATACACTAGATCATCTGCAATCACAGGCTAAGTGGCAAAGTAATTTTTATATATGCAAATTATTTTGCATCTTATTCATTATGTCTATAAAAAGGACCACATGTCCTCAAACAAAACAGGCCCCACAGGTGCGTCGGCCCACCGGGAATCTTCCCTGTGAACCCTATGGCCAATCCGCCTCTGCCCAGGTTTGTCACGACTGGTTTGTGAGAGTGATGCACCTAGCAGCAGCATTTTCGGACGCAGTATCCGATGGTGCAACCAATGTTCGCTCGATGCTGCTTTTTTGTACGCAAGCAGCAGATTGGAGAGGCCGGCAGTGGGCATCTCTATAGAAAAGACAGCGGCTGCGATATTTACATATCTTCTCAGATTGCTGCATACAAAGATGCAACAGCAATGGTATATACGTCCACCCGTGAATCAGGCACAGAGTCCCTATTTTTCAAAACTGACCAACTTTCTAATACAAATTCTTTTGTTGTCTATGGGCCTACTTCAGCATGGGTTGTAGTTGTGCGACAACATTGCACAACTACAACCCTTTCACGCTAGCGTGCACGGGGATGACCAGCACTGGGCAAGTCCGCCCCGCATACCAGGCCCTCCCCCCTGCTATCACGCGAACGCTTCACTATACAGCGATGTGCTTGCATGATTAGGATTGCCCTCTGCCTACGCAGCCTAGCTGCGAAGGCAGTTGGCGGGCATCCATCTTTTGAGTTGCAGCGGCTGCGTGCGATATCACGCAGCTGCGGTGGCTCGCCCCGCGAACAGTCCGAACATGCCTGCGTTGTTCGGACTGCGCACCTCCAATTGGTGTGTCGACAAAAAAGCGGCGTCGACGCACCATCACCACCAATCCCTCCCCCCCACCAGGTCTTAGACTGCGTTCTAAAGAGAAAGCAGTTTAAGACCTTGCACATGCACGCACCGACATGCGTGCATGTGCACAGGTGCTGAAAATTCTAAATAGTGATTTCAGCACCCTTGCGATTCATGCTAAATCGCCCCCAATGTAAGATGCAGTAATCACTGTTGTTGTTGTTATTCTGTGATTAATATTTATTTAAAAAAAAAGAGGATCTGGAATGTAATATCACTTTGTTTAGTCCACCAAGAACCACTTGGACTATGTTGGGTCTAACACTACTTTTAGCGCCTCCCCTATAGGAGATGTGACTCACATCATCATGTGCGTACCACTCTGACCAATGCATTGATTCATAACACTGTGCAACGGGCAGGGGGCCATAATGATGTTATTCCCACTGAATCAAGTCATTGCGACCCTTGCCTGCAAGTTTCGCTGGCAAAATGCACAGGTTTTTGTTAATGGCCGCAGCACGGCTCGTGGAGACGCAGGGTTGTGTCTATGTTCCATTTGTGATCAGGACCTGGAAGTGACATAACGAGAGAGCAGGAGAGAACTTCCGCCCTTACAGCACCTAAATGTTTTCTCCGTTCTCCGTTCGGTTGATTTTAAATTTTTTCTATGCACCATTGGACCCTCGCGGGCTCGCTTCACTCACCACGTTTCGGGCTCGGTGTCTCGCTCCGCTTCGCTCGCCACAGGTTACTATTCCAAATAGTTTGTGACATGGACCCAGGGGCTTATGGGAAAGGTCCTCTCCATGAAGAGAAACTAGACGCTACCGGAGACGCAGGTCTTGGTCATTGCCAGGCGACCAGGACGCTGCGTCTCTACCGAACGCCGGAGCTTCCGGATCCTTCCCTGCGCCTAGCAACACTGCCGCTATGGTGCCTGGGAGCCGCCGGGTACTTGTCAACGTGGACGCCGGAGGTAGACAACATTCCCCGTTGCTGGGTAATCAGTAGCGCTGTCGTGTAGACTTGCAGCAGGGAAGGTGCACGGTTTTAATTTATCAAGACTCAGTTTGATTGGTACTTCTTGAAAATGCAGGTCCTGTGTACTTCTGTGCTATGAATCTTTGCTAGACCCAGCCCTGTCCAGAACTCTGTCCACCTCAGCATCAGGTTAAGTGTGAGTATTCTTTATTTATCTTGTTTATTACTCCTTGTCTTTCTAACTGTTACCCTACAACAATATTAATCTTTAATCATTAATATTGTTGTTGCACCATTAGTCTGTCCCCTGACCGATTACAGGACTTTAATCTTTCTCTTTCTGTCCTTGTCTTTTTTATTGACGCGTAGCTTTGGTCATCTCGGAGGTAAGCTCGTACTGTCGCCAGTGGCCTAAGTCCTAGTGGCATTCTAGTACCGGTAGGTGTGTCTGGCCTTATGGGAAGGACAGCTGTTATAGGCTATAACACCTGCTGGTATATCTACGAGTTTTACTGCCAGGTGTCCAGGGTTACAGTCCAGAAGACTGTCATCCTTCCAACTCGTTATCCTCAGTCTACCCAGAACTCTCCACGTGAGTCGGCCCAGGTATTTTTCCTTGGACTGTGACAATTTTTCTATCACACAGGTAAACCAGTAAGAATAAAATAAAGCATAATACTATTACAGTTTATTTATTTTATTCTCACTGATGTACCTGTGTCATAGAAAAATGTGTATTTTAATACAATAGTAAGAGAGGGTTTCTGCTGTGTCTAAACAAAATGCATTTTAACGTATGCGTGTATTATTTACTAATTTCTTCAGGGATGGCTTAGGAGAGGGGCTTATGTGTAGTCTACATACCTTCGCTGGTGCAGTTACAATGTAGACTCTGGAAACTCTGTGCCAGAGCCTGCTGTGAACATACAGGTCTCCGGGTACATGGCACCATGCTCCTGATGATTTCTACAGTGCTGGCATTGCACTATGCTCTGGGTGCAGAATGTGGGTCCACTGCACCCTTTATAGATATGCTCATGAATTTCTTACGTATTAGTATGATGAGCATCAGTCCTAGTGATTCCATTCCTGTTATACTGAGACCACTGAGATTGCAACGTCGGGTTCCAAAATAGTATCTCATTACCCCGGTATCCACAGACCAGTAATGTCAGGAAGTCATTGGAAGGTAGCCTTGCTATTTTCATTACGGACCACCATACCCCATAGATGTTCCTGCCCCACTCTCTCCATGGTGGTGCCGCTACAGATTATGTCAGGGAAACCCCAAGCTGCAAGCTTTCGCTGCTATATTTGATTAGCCTGGGCTGAATTATGTTGCTGCTAGTCATAGACTTCTAAAAGAAATTGCACATTTATTTTAACAATAAAATATATAGCAGCCATCATCAACACCTTCCTTCCCACACCATTATAAACAGCTCAGCCAGGGAAAGAAGTTGATGACCCCAGATCCACATAACGGTTTGACTTGATTTTGCAGGCCACCGAGAATCTGGCTGGACCAATTTGCAATATGTAGCTTTCTCCCTATGTATCAAATTTCTATTCCCCTAGAGTTGTTCTCAATTGTAAAGTGCAACCGAATATACTTGTGTTTTATAAATAATATAGTATAATGGACCCAGATCACTTCAGTTTCTACCCAAGTTCCTCTTCATCACTGCTCTGTCTCCATAGCTGTATCCCAAACTCTCCTTTCACTTCAACCCCCTCCACTCCCATACTTTCTCCTTCGACTATTCCTTCTCTCCTAAGCCTGTCCCATCTCCATCAACATGGGAGCTGTTGGGGTGTGCGCCCAGGCTTCCACTGCATGTGCATTGAGTAGATTGGACAGACATTTTGAAATGATTATATAGATGTTAATATATGATGATGATGATGACTGCAACACCTTTGATCTGAACACAACAGAACACTACATTTACAGTGATGATTGGCATGCCTTTGCTCCAAATTAATCCACATTAGGTTGCATGTATCTAAAGATATATTTGACTCTAAATACAGAAAATGCAACATCATTACTTCCACAAAAAAAAAAGTTTAAAAAATGACCAGGATCACCTGAGATACAATATTTCCATGACACTCTAGCAACAAATGTGGTTTCTAAATCCATCATTTATCCGGCCACCACTCTTTTCCCTTTCCCATATTTACATCCACTTAGCCGCTAATGACACACAATACATGAGGCTTGTCTATACTATTACCAGGAGGGTAAGGGCAGCTCTGGTGCCTGGAGGGAGGGATCACTCAGCATCTCATGAACTGTCCGGGTCCCCAGCACAGTAGTTGCCGGGGACTCCTTAAGCCTCCATTTTAGTGACCACTATTCCCAGATGAGAGACTGCGTGAGTTCATATTCCAGTTCTACAATGATATGCACATATGATGTATAGATGAATGCTCTTATAATGTGGTGGAGGGAGGGCTAATGGTTCGGAGGTAAATCTACCACCAGTGGTTGTGAAAAGTTCAGTGGGGACTGTACTGTCAGGGTCTACTGTCCAACATTCTTTAATATAGCTTTAAACACCTTCTTAAGACACTTATTTTGTCCTATAAGACAAAGGTATAATGAGCTCTGCATTGCAGTAGAACAACATTATGACACTTCCAGTCCTGAAAATTGATGTCCTCTGCACCTACATATCCCATTTTCTGAATGGTAGCTTGCAACTGAGCGCACCATGTAGGTCAGTGATGAATTGGTGCAGAAGAGACAAGGGGAAACCCTTTCTCCCTTAACTTTCCTTCCTTTATTTCCCTCCCTCCCTGAGCTTACAATCTACACAGACTACCTCTCACAACAGAGTTATTATTATTATTATTATTATTATATTTTATTTATAAGGCGCCACATGTTTTTCGCAGCGCCGTACAAAGGACAGTACAGGGAGACAAAACATAGCATTACAGTAAATAAATAACAGAAATAGAGTACAGGTAACAGAGCACCACACGTTCTCAAGACATAATACAGCTAAGATGTAAGTATTGATGGAGTGATCATCGTACTACTAGAGGCTGGTGGTGTCAAAGTCGAAAAATATTGTAATGCATATGCCTTGTACTAACACCATGCACATGCCCGCTGCTCGTGCACTCAGTCTGCCGTGCGTGCACATATCCGAAATTTGCGTAGGATCACTCCGGCGATCATGCGCGTGATATGGGTATTTACGGCGGAGTTTGTGAGTGCATAGAGGGTTATCAGAACATTACATATTTAACCCAAATAGTGCACATTGTACACATAGCCCCCTGCACCACATTAGAAAGAAATAGCTGTTTAAAATGGTAACAGAACAAAGGGATTCACCTTTACAGGATAGGAGGGGACAGAACAAGGTTACAAGGTGGTGTTTGGTATCCAGCTGTAGGGTATTTTAAGGGAAACATTCTGGTGTTGGTTTGAGGAAGATCGCATGTTCCTGTGGATAGTTAGATGCAGAAGCAGAATATAGGTTTAAACTGTATTTACTGTATATTATGTATGTGGGGGGAATCCAGAGGAGACCACCCACAAGAGCAGTTGAGAAAGACATAGCCCACCTTTTCAAATCCACCTATGACCTCTTCTGTAATGTAAAGAAAGACACATCCCTGTGTCCAATGGACAATGAGATTACAGTGACCATTGTATTGTGTATGCATGTTGTGTATAAAAAGCCTATTGTTGCCTAGCCGGTCAGAAGACTCTCAACGCTATCTGTATGACCAGCGGAGGACCGGCCGGGTTGCGCTTGCGAACATTCTCACGTATGTACATTTTCTGTAGCCATTATTCTGTTTAGATTTACTTGTTAGCCTGTAGTGTATGATTTGTACTGTTTTACCTTTTGGAATTAATCCACTGTGGCCTTAGAACCCTGTGGTTGCAACTACAAATCAGTGTTACGTCTTCACTTTCCTGCAAGGGCTTTAGAGTGTATTTATCAGTATAAGGTGTATAAGTATTGATAAGGTGTATGCACTGCGGGTACTTTATACCGTCAGCGCTACTTAAGGTTTAAGGTATAACATCGTTGCAGTACTTTGCTGTTAAGGGTTTAAAGTGTAATCATATAATCACATTGTATCATTAACAAGGTTTAAAGGTTATCAATTGTGTGTGCGCACGCTGTGTGTACTCTGTACACTCAGCGTGGCGTGTGTACGCCAAGTACGTACCACGCGCGGGACTCTGTACGCAAATAGCGTACAAAGTGCGTAGCACGTGTATTCAGTTTAGCGGCCATAGCGGCTCCACGGTAATAGTGTATCTAGAGGTATAGCTTTTCGGTCTAAGGTAATATCAACATTATCAGTGGCCATAGATGGAGATGAGCCTTTACTAGCAGGATAAAGATGGTCGTTGAGTAGGGGAGAGCTGCGAGTGAAATGTGTCGAGATGATGGCTTAGATAACAAGAGGAAAGAGGGCCCTGCTCTGAAGAGCTAACAATCTAGTGGGGAGGGGCGACAGACAGATGACAAGAGGTGCAGGCAAGTGGGAGGTAGCCTGATGGCAGTATGCAAGCAAAGCTGAGATGTTCACGGCATGAGGCAGGGGGGTGGAGGCGCTGCTTCAGCACTGGGTTATGCATCGGGAGGGTATGCTTTGATGAACAGGTGGGTGTTTAGTGCCCGTTTGAAGCTTTGCAAGGTCGGGGAGAGTCTAATGGAGCGGGGGAGTGCGTTCCACTGAAGGGGTGCAGCAGGGGCAAAATCCTGAACTCGTGCATGGGAAGCAGTGACCAGGGCGGTGGAGAGGCGACGGTCATTAGTCGACCGTAGGGGGCGGGAGGGAGTATGAAGGGAAAGGAGGTTGGAGATGTAGGGAGCAGTGGAATTAGAGATGGCCCTGTATGTGAGGGTGAGGAGTTTGAGGAGGATTCTGTAGGGGAATGGGAGCCAGTGTAGATTTTGTCGAAGGGGAGTGGCAGATGAGGTGCGGCGGGAGAGGAAGATAAGCCTAGCTGCGGAGTTCAGGACAGATTGGAGGGGAGCAAGATGGGAGCAAGCGAGGCCAGTGAGGAGGACATTGCATTAGTCAAGTCGTGAGATGACCAGTGAGTGGATGATGAGTTTAGTTGCACTCTGGGAGAGATATGGCCTGATACGAGCAATGTTGCGTAGCTGGAAACGACAGGATTGTGCCAGAGCTTGGATGTGGGGTGCAAAGGAGAGGGAGGAGTCAAGAGTGACGCCCAAGCAGCGGAGTTGGGGAACGGGGGAGATGGTGGTGTTGTCAACAATGATGGAGATATTGGTCGGGGGTGTTGCTCTGGATGGGGGGAAGATGATGAGTTCAGTTTTGTCCATGTTGAGCTTTAGAGAGCGTTCAGACATCCAGGAGGAGATTGCGGAGAGGCAGCTGGAAACCTGAGAGAGGACAGAGGGGGACAGATCAGGAGATGAGAGGTAGAGTTGTGTGTCATCAGCATAGAGGTGGTATTGAAGGCCAAATGAGTTAATGAGCGCACCCAGGGAAGAGGTATACAGGGAGAACAGAAGGGGTCCAAGGACAGAACCCTGAGGGACACCAACAGGAAGGATGGAAGGGTGTGAGGTGGTGCTGGAGGCAGACACAGAGAAGGAGCGGTTAGTGAGGTAAGAAGAAAACCAGTCAAGGACAGTGCTAGAGAGGCCAGCGTTTTGGAGTGTGCGAGGAGGAGAGGATGATCTACGGTATCAAAGGCAGCAGAGAGGTCCAGAAGGATGAGCAGATAGAAGTGGCCCCTGGATTTGGCCGAAAGCAGGTCATTGGTGACTTTCACCAGGGCAGTCCCAGTTGAGTGGAGTGGGCGAAAGCCAGATTGTAGTGGATCGAGGATGGCGTTAATATTAAATCAGAAACCTGGGGTGATTTAAACTAATGACCTCAACACTGCGAGGCAGCAAATGCTAAACACAATTTTTCTGTACCATGAACTCTATTTTCTTATGGTCTATATTAAATTTAGAAGTGAAGCTAAGTGCATATTGGGAATGTATCTTTTTGTCCATTTGGTTTTAATAAAGACCCTCTATCCACTTTGTCATTTCATAATTTTTTTTTAAACAATAAAAAAATAATAATAATAATAATATTCCTCCCAGTAATCTCTGGGCACAGTTATTTTTCTCCCGCAGAAGTTGACATTTTAGAATAGATTTAAACCAAGGACTTTTAACTTCACTTGAGCATATAAATACTGTATGTAAGATTTCATTTCTACGTGAAATTAAAAAAATGTATACGTATATTGGAATCTTGTCAAATTCTCCTTTGGAAGATTCAAATGTTCAAACCTTAAAAATGAACAAATATAGTTTATTGTGGGAAGTATAGAAATAACTTTATCTCACACTTATTTTGGTGTGAAGGGGAATACTGCAAGCAAATAAGAGGTATTGCAATGGGTACACATTTTGCACCCAGGTATGCAAACCTATTTTGTATCCAAATGGGAGAATGTTAAAACATGCCATTGAATATAAAGATCACTTTATTACAAAGATGATGGCTTCTCTATATGGAAAGGTACACAATAAGCTATACAAGAATTCCTTGTGTATTTAAATCATGATGAAATCAATTTTATATTTACTAATAATACTAGCCAAAATATGGTTCTGTTTTTAAATTGAAATATTTGATTTCATAATAGTGAAATTCAAACTAAAATTCATTAAAAAGTTGGCAGAAATCATTTACTACTGGCTAACAGTAACCACCAAATTTGGAAAGAAAACATCCTTATGAGACAATTCAAATATTTGCAATGCAATTGTTCTTGTCCTTCACCATTAAAAGAAAAACTAAAAAATCTTTGCAAAATAAAAATAAAAATAAATGTTTTGACCATAAATATAATAAACAGAAAGTGATCAGCTGATATGAAAATGTGGAGCGATTGTAGAACAAATTATATTTTTTGGTGTCATGCCTCTATTTTGCATAAAAGCACCTACTGCAAGTGCATGAATAGACACATTTGCCCTAAATTAAATGCATTGCAGGGGCTTATTAATTCTGGTGCATACATGAGCTCATTGAGTTCAGGCAGTATATATGTGTCATCCTGAAAATAGAGTCAAGTGGGAAGTATAGTAAGAAACCTGGTTCTATGGTATATGTCTATGCTGGACAGACACTTATTTTACAACTTGAAATCTGTTTTTATTACTGAACATCTCCTGTACTTTAATGTACTCTGTTTCCATAAAGTTCTCATTGGTGCACGCTTATAACAGTCCCTGCTTTTATTTGTTTCCTATCAAGGAATCTACTCCGATTAAATAAAAGGGAAAATGAAGCAGGACAATACTATTTAGTAGTGTATCAATACAGTTAAAACTGATGATCAGATCCTAAATCCTTGTGGTGACCTAGCTGTACACAGAGGGACTCATTTAGCCACAAAAATGTTCCAGGATATAGTTCTATGTCCATGATAAATATGTAAATACACATGATACATTTATCATCAACACAATGGAAAATGTTGTCATTCTTATGCAAAGACACTCATAATCACAATCAGATGCATCTCTAAGGGCCCTACACATTGACCGATCCGCCGCTGAGCTGCCCGATGGCAGATACGGCCGACGGGCGACCCGGCGGTGGGGGGGCAGTGACAGGGGGAGTGAAGTTTCTTCACTCCCCCCCCCCGTCACCCGGCTCCATAGAAGTGCAGGCAAATATGGACGAGATCGTCCATATTGGCCTGCATGCACAGCTGACGGGGCACCAGCGATGAACAAGCGCTGGACCGCGTATCGTTCATCGCTTGTGCCTCCACACTCAGAGATATGAACGGTATCTCATTCATTAATGAACGAGATCGTTCATATCTTTCAGTAATATCGCCCAGTGTGTAGGGCCTATAAGGAATATACTGCAGTTACCTTGAATCCACGCTGCTATTGTGCTAACATTACATGTGAATACTCCCTGACACACACAGGGCCACCAGTCTATATGATCACCTATAAATACAGCTACATTTTGATATGAATTGCAGATTTTGTGACACCAAAATACACTCATGGAAACTTTGAATGAAGTCCAGAATTTACATTGTATTTAGCAAATGCATAGGGAGCATATATGTTGCACTACTATTGCAACTACACAAATCTGACGGGGAAGCAGAGTCATTTCAGCACTATAAGGAATGTAACAAAATTTGCAAAAAGGAAATAAGAGCGGCTAAAGTAGAAACTGAAAAACTAGTAGCAAAGGAAAGCAAAGCGAATCCCAAAAAATTCTTTAAATACATTAATAGCAAGAGATTAAAGAAGGAGAGTATAGGCCCTTTAAAAGACAAGTTGGGAGTCTTAAGCAAAAATGATAATGACATAGCGGACACACTAAATGAGTTTTTTTCAACAGTATTCACTAGAGAGGACCCATTTCAGGGACTGACACACAATCTCAATAATGAGAATATCCCACTGATACGTACTTATTTAAGCGAGGAAGTAGTCTGTGACCAATTAAAACATTTAAAGATTAATAAATCACCAGGGCCCGATGGTATTCACCCAAGGGTTCTAATGGAGCTTCACTCTGAACTGGCAAAACCGCTATCTTTGATCTTTAAGGATTCAGTTATATCAGGTATGATTCCCAAAGACTGGCGTATAGCGGAAGTAGTGCCTATATTCAAAAAGGGAAGTAAAGCTGACCAGGTAATTATAGACCAGTTAGTCTTACATCTTTAGTGGGGAAAGTATTGGAAGGTATTCTAAGAGATAGTATTCAGAAGTTCCTTGAAGTCAATAAGGTCATTAAAAGGAATCAACATGGGTTTATGAAGGACAGATCCTGTCAAACCAACTTACTTGGCTGTTATGAAACAGTAAGCGCAAACCTAGATCAGGGTAAAGACGTGGATGTAATCTTTTTAGACTTTGCCAAAGCGTTCGATACTGTACCACACATGAGACTTATCTACAAGCTACAAGAATCAGGGCTAGGAAGCACAATATGCACTTGGGTCAAAAACTGGTTAGATAACAGGGAGCAGCGCGTTGTGGTTAATGGATCTTTTTCAACTTGGACTGAAGTGCTAAGTGGTGTGCCGCAAGGCTCAGTATTAGGACCGCTATTGTTCAATATTTTCATTAACGACCTAACAGAAGGTCTAGAGAGCATGGTGTCAATTTTTGCAGATGATACCAAATTGTGTAAGGCTATAAATACAGAGGAGGATGCCGAGTCTCTTCAGAATGACTTAGTTAAATTAGAAGCATGGGCAGCCAAATGGAGAATGCGCTTCAACACAGACAAGTGTAAGGTAATGCACTGTGGTAACAAGAACAAAAATTACATCTACCTACTAAATGGGGTAAAATTAGGGGATTCTGTACTGGAAAAGGACTTAGGTGTCCTCATAGATAGCAAGCTAAGCAGTAGTACCCAAAGTAGGACTGCAGCAAAGAAGGCTAATAAGATATTAGCATGCATAAAACGGGGTATTGATGCTAGGGACGAGAGTATTATACTCCTGTTATATAAATCACTAGTGAGGCCACACCTTGAAGACTGTGTACAATTCTGGGCACCGTACTACAAAAAGGATATCCTGGAGCTTGAAAAGGTACAGAGGAGGGCGACCAAACTAATTAAGGGCATGGAGACGATGGAATACAAGGAAAGGCTTGAAAGACTAGGCATGTTTACATTGGAAAAGCGGAGACTAAGAGGAGATGTGATCAACATCTACAAATATATAAGGGGACAATACACAGAGCTTGCGCGGGACCTGTTTTTGGTTAGATCAACACAGAGCACTCGTGGACACTCGCTCACGTTAGAGGAGAGGAGATTCCGCACAATACGGCGTAAAGGCTTTTTCACGGTAAGGACAATACGTGCTTGGAATTCCCTGCCCGAGGGAGTTGTAATGGCGGAATCTGTCAACACCTTTAAGAATGGGTTAGATAAATTCCTAATGGATAAGATATCCAGGGGTATGGTGCATAGTCATGCATTATAGTTACTATAAATAGGGATAAAATGCAACGGCTGACAGCAGCATCAGTCAGAAATTTTAGTCAAATCATCATGCATAGGAGACCACAAATAGGTTGAACTCGATGGACAATTGTCTTTTTTCAACCTCAGATACTATGTTACTATGTTACTATGTTAGTGACCCTGTAACACAACAACACAAAAATCCTAAAATCACAACTTTAGCTTCATATTTTATATATCCCCCCATATCTGAACAATATGCCTGTGTTTCATATATTTAGGCATGTTACTGTCTTGTCAGCTTCCCACAGCCCAATTTTATTTAATCTCTCAACACTGCCGATATACCATTAATGTAAAGTAGTTTTCTGGGTGACATTTTCAATACCTCTCTTTTTATTGCACTCCCTGCCGGAGCTCCCTGGCAGAAGGACTTTGACATTTCGCATTCAGGATGGAAATTGCTAACAATTGACCTTTTTTACCCTGTGTTACAAAGTAAAATCATATGATTTAATTAGTATCCTCAACTTCTGAAGTATATATGGGACACTGTCAAAAAGGCACAATTTCTACAACAATCACACTGGGTTCTAGCTTGTGCAGCGTAGATACCTGAAAAGAAGAGATCTGAGACAAAACTGCGCCACAAGCCATTTCAATGACCTCATCTTAGATTATACAAGTCTTGGCTTTCACCTGAAATTAAGATTCATGCTGGATTTCTTGTTATTGGACAATATCAGAACAGTAGTTAGGAAGGCAATCAGGGAGTTTTATTTGCTGGCTTAACCTTATATAATAAAGCTGTACAAATCTAAAGATCCCATTAGATTGGCAAAAAGTGATAAAGTCTGCCTTTTGAATCACCTTTTGATTTGCCATACCTAAGGGCATTCTACATTAAAAGGGAGCTTAGCCAACTGCATACGTGTCATGGCTACCAGCGAGACTCAGTCTAGGCTGTGGCATTTGGTCAGGGGCAGGGCACAGGGCAGGGAGGAGACTGTGTCATGCTGCTGCAGCTTACCCTATGACTCTGGCCTATCAGAACAAGTGGTGTGGACGGTGCCATCTTGCTTCGGTCACCTGACCAAGTGCAGCCCAATCCTGGTAAGGCTGTGAGTCAGCTGATTCCTGCAGCCAATACAGATTCATTTGAGGGTATAAAGCTTCCTGCTTCACAGGACTCTGGTGCCAGTTCCATAGTCACACATCAATGTGAGCATTGCATATGCGCTCCCTTAGTGAGACTCTAGCCTCAGTTCTGAGTATCACTGTGGAAACCCTGCTATACAAGCATTACTCAAGTCCAGTTCCAGTCCGGTTATACTCCAGTCTGCCTGCACTCCAGTCTGAATCCAGTATGGTTACACTTTAATCCAGCTCCAGTACAGTTACTCTCCAGTCCGGCTTCACTCCAGTCTGGTTCCAGTCCGGTTACACTCCAATCCGGCTCTAGTCCAGTTGCAGTCCAGTCCGGTTTTAGTCCAGTTACACTCCAGCCCAGTTCCAGTCCAGTTATACTCCTGTCCGTATCCAGTGTCATCATTCCGGTACCAGCCCGGTCAGTACTCCAGTCTGGATCCAGCTGGTCAGAACACCAGCCTAAAGCCAAACCTTTACCAGAACACCTAGACCAGGTAACCCAGACAGGGGGCCGTGAGCGGCTCACTGGGTGCAGCGAAGCCCAAAGTTCCTTACAGGGCTTCCTGGTGAAGACTACCAGTGGGGTAAGACTCTGCATCCCTGTTCTAGGTCTCGTCAACCTCCTGGTACTAGTTCTTCCCATAACCTTGTAACCTCCAAGGGTTATTCCATTCTATGCGAAAGCACTATCTCCAGCCTCTCAGCTTCCAGTACAATACTATCCAGAGAACCAGTGTCTCTGACACCAGCCTGGAGACATCTGAAACCCAGAATCAGACAATACAGGCCGGCATATACTACTTGTCTGCAGGGAAATCAGAGGATGTGAAAGTCCAAGTAGCAGATGCAGACTCTAAAGTCTGTGACTGTGTCCCAGCCCTGTTTATCAGTGCCGCAATAATGCCATTAAGCAACAGGGTCTGGACCTCAAATAAGAGATTCAATGCAAAATACACTATCAATACGCATGAACTACGGAAGTGGTCAGTAAATGAGTGGCTTGTCTTATCTCTCCAGGTCCTGGAGACCTGGCCAAATTTTGTGATTCTCACAGACATTTCATGAGATCAAACTAATTTTTCAGAAACCTAGATTCTTTCAGCAGTATTAAAAATAAACTTGTTGCTTTATAGACAAAACATTGATATACCTATTTATTTATTTTTTTAGATTTATTGATACACCTAAGGAACAATAGAATACAGTGCCACTTGTAGGATAATATCTCAGTAGGGAATGATCTACAGAAATAGTCCACAGAAAAAGGTCTACATAAAAAGCAGTCCACATAAAAAACACTCCCTAATTATATGCAGGCGTCAGTCAACCCCTAAAAAAACAGTATGGGTAAGATACCGGAAAAATAAAAATATAGAAAAGAGGGGTATGAGGGTATAGGCGACCACCGGTGTATTATTTTAAGACTAGTGATGTGCACCGGAAATTTTTCGGGTATTGTGTTTTGGTTTTGGATTCGGTTCCGCGGCCGTGTTTTGGATTCGGACGCGTTTTGGCAAAACCTCCCTGAAATTTTTTTGTCGGATTCGGGTGTGTTTTGGATTCGGGTGTTTTTTTTTACAAAAAACCCTCAAAAACAGCTTAAATCATAGAATTTGGGGGTCATTTTGATCCCATAGTATTATTAACCTCAATAACCATAATTTCCACTCATTTTCAGTCTATTCTGAACACCTCACACCTCACAATATTATTTTTAGTCCTAAAATTTGCACCGAGGTCGCTGGATGGCTAAGCTAAGCGACACAAGTGGCCGACACAAACACCTGGCCCATCTAGGAGTGGCACTGCAGTGTCAGGCAGGATGGCACTTCAAAAAAATTGTCCCCAAACAGCACATGATGCAAAGAAAAATGAAAGAAAAAAGAGGTGCAAGATGGAATTGTCCTTGGGCCCTCCCACCCACCCATATGTTGTATAAACAGGACATGCACACTTTAACGAACCCATCATTTCAGCGACAGGGTCTGCCACATGACTGTGACTGAAATGAGTGGTTGGTTTGGGCCCCCACCAAAAAAGAAGACTGTCTGACGTGCCTACTTGGATGCGGTCACTCATATAATCCTCCACCATTCTTTCAATGGTGACAGAATCATATGCAGTGACAGTAGACGACATGTCAGTAATCGTTGGCAGGTCATTCAGTCCGGACCAGATGTCAGCACTCGCTCCAGACTGCCCTGCATCACCGCCAGCGGGTGGGCTCGGAATTCTTAGCCTTTTCCTCGCACCCCCAGTTGCGGGAGAATGTGAAGGAGGAGCTGTTGACGGGTCACGTTCCGCTTGACTTGACAATTTTCTCACCAGCAGGTCTTTGAACCTCTGCAGACTTGTGTCTGCCGGAAAGAGAGATACAACGTAGGTTTTAAATCTAGGATCGAGCACGGTGGCCAAAATGTAGTGCTCTTATTTCAACAGATTGACCACCCGTGAATCCTGGTTAAGCGAATTAAGGGCTCCATCCACAAGTCCCACATGCCTAGCGGAATCGCTCTGTTTTTAGCTCCTCCTTCAATGTCTACAGCTTCTTCTGCAAAAGCCTGATGAGGGGAATGACCTGACTCAGGCTGGCAGTGTCTGAACTGACTTCACGTGTGGCAAGTTCAAAGGGTTGCAGAACCTTGCACAACGTTGAAATCATTCTCCACTGAGCTTGAGTCAGGTGCATTTCCCCTCCTTTGCCTATATCGTGGGCAGATGTATAGGCTTGAATGGCCTTTTGCTGCTCCTCCATCCTCTGAAGCATATAGAGGGTTGAATTCCACCTCGTTACCACCTCTTGCTTCAGATGATGGCAGGGCAGGTTCAGGACTGTTTGCTGGTGCTCCAGTCTTCGGCACGCGGTGGCTGAATGCTGAAAGTGGCCCGCAATTCTTCGGGCCACCGACAGCATCTCTTGCACGCCCCTGTAATTTTTTTAAATAATTCTGCACCACCAAATTCAATGTATGTGCAAAACATGGGACGTGCTGGAATTTGCCCAGATGTAATGCACGCATAATATTGGTGGCGTTGTCCGATGTCTCAAATCCCCAGGAGAGTCCAATTGGTGTAAGCCATTCTGCGATGATGTTCCTCAGTTGCCGTAAGAGGTTGTCAGCTGTGTGCATCTTACGGAAAGCGGTGATACAAAGCGTAGCCTGCCTAGGAACGAGTTGGCGTTTGCGAGATGCTGCTACTGGTGCCGCCGCTGCTGTTCTTGCTGCGGGAGGCAATACATCTACCCAGTGGGCTGTCACAGTCATATAGTCCTGAGTCTGCCCTGCTCCACTTGTCCACATGTCCGTGGTTAAGTGGACATTGGGTACAACTGCATTTTTTAGGACACTGGTGACTCCTTTTCTGACGTCTGTGTACATTTTCGGTATCGCCTGCCTAGAGAAATGGAATTTAGATGGTATTTGGTACCGGGGACACAGTACCTCAAACAAGTCTCTAGTTGCCTCTGAATTAATGGTGGATACCGGAACCACGTTTCTCACCACCCAGGCTGACAAGACCTGGGTTATCCGCTTTGCAGCAGGATGACTGCTGTGATATTTCATCTTCCTCGCAAAGGTCTGTTGGACAGTCAAGTGCTTACTGGAAGTAGTACAAGTGGTCTTCCGACTTCCCCTCTGGGATGACGATCGACTCCCAGCAGCAACAACAGCAGCGCCAGCAGCAGTAGGCGTTACACTCAAGGATGCATCGGAGGAATCCCAGGCAGGAGAGGACTCGTCAGACTTGCCAGTGACATGGCCTGCAGGACTATTGGCTTTCCTGTGTAAGGTGGAAATTGACACTGAGGGAGTTGATGGTGTGGTTTGCAGGAGCTTGGTTACAAGAGGAAGGGATTTAGTGGTCAGTGTCATCCAAAGTTTTTGAACTTGTCACTGACTTCTGATGAATGCGGACCAGGTGACGTATAAGGGAGTATGTTCCTAGGTGGTTAACGTCCTTACCCCTACTTATTACAGCTTGACAAAGGCAACACACGGCTTGACACCTGTTGTCCGCATTTGTGTTGAAATAATTCCACACCGAAGAGGTGATTTCTTTTGTATTTTGACCAGGCATGTCAATGGCCATATTCGTCCCACGGACAACAGGTGTCTCCCCGGGTGCCTGACTTAAACAAACCACCTCACCATCAGAATCCTCCTTGTCAATTTCCTCCCCAGCACCAGCAACACGCATATGCTCATCCTGGTGTACTTCAACAGTGACATCTTCAATTTGACTATCAGGAACTGGACTGCGGGTGCTCCATCCAGCACTTGCAGGGGGCGTGCAAATGGTGGAAGGCGCAAGCTCTTCCCGTCCAGTATTGGGAAGGTCAGGCATCGCAACCGACACAATTGGACTCTCCTTGGGGATTTGTGATTTAGAAGAACGCACAGTTCTTTGCTGTGCTTTTGCCAGCTTAAGTCTTTTTATTTTTCTAGCGAGAGGATGAGTGCTTCCATCCTCATGTGAATCTGAACCCCTAGCCATGAACATAGGCCAGGGCCTCAGCCGTTCCTTGCCACTCCGTGTTGTAAATGGCATATTGGCAAGTTTACGCTTCTCATCAGACGCTTTCAATTTTGATTTTTGGGTCATTTTACTGAACTTTTGTTTTCCCTATTTTAACCTCCACATTTTTGTTCTCCATTTTTTAATGTGTGGAATTATATGCCAGTATCAATAGCAATGGCCTACTACTATATATACTGCGCACAACTGAAATGCACCACAGGTATGGATGGATAGTATACTTGACGACACAGAGGTAGGTAGAGCAGTGGCCTTCCGTACCGTACTGCTATATATACTGGTGGTCACTGTCAGCAAACTGCAACACTAAAATGCACCACAGGTATAGAATCTAGATGGATAGTATACTTGATGACACAGAGGTAGGTAGAGCAGTGGCCTTCCGTACCGTACTGCTATATATACTGGTGGTCACTGTCAGCAAACTGCAAAACTAAAATGCACCACAGGTATAGAATCTAGATGGATAGTATACTTGACGACACAGAGGTAGGTAGAGCAGTGGCCTTCCGTACCGTACTGCTATATATACTGGTGGTCACTGTCAGCAAACTGCAAAACTAAAATGCACCACAGGTATAGAATCTAGATGGATAGTATACTTGATGACACAGAGGTAGGTAGAGCAGTGGCCTTCCGTACCGTACTGCTATATATACTGGGGGTCACTGTCAGCAAACTGCAAAACTAAAATGCACCACAGGTATAGAATCTAGATGGATAGTATACTTGATGACACAGAGGTAGGTAGAGCAGTGGCCTTCCGTACCGTACTGCTATATATACTGGGGGTCACTGTCAGCAAAACTCTGCACTGTACTCCTCCTATATAATACTGCTCGTCCCCAGTCCCCACAATAAAGCAGTGTGAGCACAGATATATGCAGCACACTGAGCACAGATATGGAGTGTTTTTCAGGCAGACAACGTATACTGGTGGTCACTTTCAGCAAAACTCTGCACTGTACTCCTCCTATATAATATACTGGTGGTCCCCAGTCCCCACAATAAAGCAGTGTGAGCACAGATATATGCAGCACACTGAGCACAGATATGGAGTGTTTTTCAGGCAGACAACGTATACTGGTGGTCACTGTCAGCAAAACTCTGCACTGTACTCCTCCTATATAATACAGCTGCTCCCTAGTCCCCACAATAAAGCAGTGTGAGCACAGATATATGCAGCACACTGAGCACAGATATGGAGTGTTTTTAAGGCAGACAACGTATACTGGTGGTCACTGTCAGCAAAACTCTGCACTGTACTCCTCCTATATAATACAGCTGCTCCCCAGTCCCCACAATTAAGCAGTGTGAGCACAGATATATGCAGCACACTGAGCACAGATATGGAGTGTTTTTCAGGCAGACAACGTATACTGGTGGTCACTGGTCAGCAAAACTCTGCACTGTACTCCTCCTATATAATACAGCTGCTCCCCAGTCCCCACAATTAAGCAATAAGCACAAATATTTGCATCAACATTAATAAACGGAGAGGACGCCAGCCACGTCCTCTCCCTAACATTTCCAATGCACGAGTGAAAATGGCGGCGACGCGCGGCTGCTTATATAGAATCCGAATCTCGTGAGAATCCGACAGCGGAATGATGACGTTCGGGCGCGCTCGGGTTAACCGAGCCATACGGGAAAATCCGAGTATGCCTCGGACCCGTGTAAAATGGGTGAAGTTCGGGGGGGTTCGGTTTCCGAGGAACCGAACCCGCTCATCACTAGTTAAGACAATGTATTTCTAAGATATTAGGTTCATAAAAAGGTAAGATAGGTTGCCACATGGAAGGTTAAAAATGTAACAAAATTTATTTAAGACAATTTTAAAGAACAAAAAATAGATCTAAAATATACAAATTTTAAGCAGAGTATAAAATCAGGAGGTAGATCTTATCTTTGTGCAGGATGTCAGTGAGGAAATCCAATGCATTTCGTTCTTAAGACTTCAGGTTATGATTATTGATACACCTGTTAATATATCTACTTGACATACCTTTTCATACAGCCATCTATAAATTTTTATGCAAAGAAAATTCATTAAAATTATGTTCATCCCCCAAATAAGCATGAAAATATGTGTAGTGAATTGTGACGGGATATTTGCACATGGACGAATCATTCCGGAATGTGGAGGAGGCTCCTGAATCTCGAGGTGCTCTTTTTGACTCCTGAGAGAGTATACCAACTCCTGCATACACCCACTTCCTCAGAGAAGTGGACGGCCTGAGGGCTCGATGATGCAGTTCACAGCCCCAGGGCACTTTCCATCTAATTAAATGGTCTAGGACTCTAGGTAAAGAGTCAGAAAGTATAGGTATATATAAAATTACAGACCATATGAACATATTAATTAGTTTTGTAAATATCGCAAACTGCACATACACAGAGACCCGCATAAATCATGTGACATTCTGTAATCCAGTATGATAATAAATACTGCAGGCATGTGGCTAATTACCATACTACTCAGTACTCCGCTCAATATAAAGTTCACAAGACACAGCATCTTCTAACAGGGCTATCCCCATGACAATCCTATATTTACACTTTTTCTTGGACACAAAAAGGATCATAAAGCAAAGCTCTTTCATGACAACCTAACCTGTTCACAATTACACAATTTGGTTCAGCGACTCTAGGATTATCGCACTAGAAAGACAAAATGTGCAAGTGGGCATACTTGAGAACTACTAGGCTGTAGCAAGCCGCCTTTTATGTTCCTGTGAGAACAATGTTACATTAAAAAAGTGCTGTGATCAGTTCAAACTATTTATTTTACCAAACTATTTTGACAGTTTGACTGGCTAAAGATTATTTATTTCCACTATTTAAGATAAAATACTCTGAGATATGTTTTCTCTCTTCTGGAATTAAGGCATGAAGATTGCTCAGACAATGCATTTACATTCACACTTTGCAAACACCAGGGGGTTTATTTAGAAGCGTACAGTATACTGTAGTTTTAAAATAATATAAAAAAATCACTGCTTTAAATCCTGTGGCAAAACAGCAAAAAGAAAACCCACCAAGTATCGTGGTTTTTAAAACAGGTGTGTATTGGGATGCCATCGCCACAGGTTCTATTCCCACTCTATGGGTGTCGTGGACACCTACGAGTGGGAATAGTCCCTGTTGGTTGGCATGTCAACCGTCAGGATTGTGAGGGGGCAGGATGTAGGGGAAGGTCATGTGACCGCCAGTCACATAACTACATCCCTTTAAAACAGTGGATTGATAACTAAGTACAGAGGTCAGGTTTGCGTGTTTTCATCTACGATACAATACAAATGTTATATCAATGAGAAAATCAAGTGAAAACACAAAATTCTAAAGTAAGAACACACTTCAGAAATGGCCATTATTATTATTATTTATTTATACAGAGCTGACATAGTGTGTGATAAGTTTTCGGAGGCACAGAAAGTATTATGTTTACAAACAAAGTGAACATTACATTTTTTTCAAAGTATTCACCAGAGGTCTCTATGCAAAGTTCCATGCACTCAAACCACTTGGTGAAGTAGCTGGACCAGTCCAAAGCAGGTACAGTATGTCTTCTACATGTTGTATGAAGAGCTCCATTCTTGCGCTTGATTTGTGGGGTCAGGTCTGGACTGTACGGCAGATGACCAACCTCCTGGATACGTTTGTTGACCAGAAAACCTACCTTTTTCCTGGATTTGTGGGCAAGTGCATGGTCGTGATGGAGAAGGGTATCACGGGCGCGGTTTCTTGGATGGCATCTGGAAATGGCCTCCAGCACTTGTGACAGGCATTAGTTAATGGTCCAGTCCCCAGTGACGGTGTGCTGCTGAATTAGTGGTATGGTAGCTACATGACCAGTCTTGGCCACAAATACAGCCACCATCTGCATGGCCACACTACTATCATGCCAGAACTTCTGTAACGGTGCACCTCTAACTGGTGTCAACTGGCCCAACTGTTGTTTGGTCTCGGGTCAAAACTGTAGATCCAGGATTCATCGCCACTGATGATCTTATAAACAGTGTTTGAGCGACCACCATCAAACCTGGCCAGCATGTTGCCGCACCAAGTCACCCAAGCCTCATTCTGCTCTCAAGTCAGCTAATGGAGCACCCAGCATGCAGAAACCTTGCTCAGGCCAAGCTAACTCTCTCTGCACATGTTATATCTGCCCCCTTCCCTGCAGTACACATGATTTTAACATCTGCTAACAAATTTGCTGCTGAGATCAACTCTGAATTCGGACCTGAGACTCTGGACCTTGATCTATACCAGAATGATCTCCTTTTGTACATTCCTGTTCCTGTGCATTATGAGATACAGAATTGTCCAGTTTTGTGATAAGACGATGTTCATTCTTTCTGATATACATGTAGTTTTATATATTAACATATATGGGGGAAAATATATCATGCCTTGGAGAGAGATAAAGTGGAAAGAGATAAAGTACCAACTAATCAGCTCTTAACTATCATGTTACAGGATGTGATTGAAAAATTACAAGACCTAATTGGATGGTACTTTGGGGTCATTCTGACCCATTCGCACGCAGCGGTTCATTGCTGCTGTGCGAATGGGTCGGAAATGCGCATGTGCGGTGGACGTATTGCGCATGCGCGGAGGGCAGTGGCGCCGCCAGCGTAAAAAGTAATCGCAGCGGTGATCGCAAGAAGACTGACAGGCGGGAGGCGTTCCGGGGCGTCAACTCACTGTATTCCGGGCGTGGTGAGGCGAACACAGGCGTGTCCAGGCGTTTGGAGGGCGGATGTCTGACATTAATCCCGGGACCTTCGTCGCTGGATCCGTCGCACATGGTAAGTAAGTCTGACCCTGGTCTTGTTTTGCAGGAAACTTTTTTAGCATAGCAGGGCTGCACAAGCGATCGCAGCCCTGCTATGCTAAAATACACAGTCCCCCATAGGCGGCGTTTAGTTGATCGCACGAGCAGCAAAAAGTTGCTTCATGCGATCAACTCGGAATGACCCCCTTTATCATTCTCCACTTTATCTCTCTCCAAGCTTTGATAACTCTCCCTCATGGTCCCCTATTCTCCTCTACTGTACTTTAGATATTTAAAGGCCCATTACTGCCATACTTACCCCGGCAACTGGTTCTCCTCTTTTTGGTCTGTCCCATCTCCCAATTGCAATAGGAGCGGCTTTGTGCGGGTTCCAAGGCTTTCACTGTGCGTGCATTGAACAGATGGGACAGACCTTTATTTGTGTTTAACATACTCTTATATTGTTTAATATAGCAAAAAATGCTCCATTGATAAAAGCAGCCCATCAGGATAATATACTACTTTTATTGACAATTTAATTCTTTACAGATTGCTCTTCTCAAAAGTAACAACAAACATCAATGAAGTACTAGTAATTCCAGTGTTTTCTTCCCTATATAAATCCTAGAGAAGAAACATACTGTAGATATTACACTACCAAAAGAAAGCACTGTCTTTCCCAAACAAAGCAGTACAATATTTATTTGGACAGTTTAAAATATAGAAAACTTATTGCTAGTGATTTTATTAACATGCCTCTATAAAGATTGTCCTGGTCCTGCAGTGACAAAAACCCTTCCAGTCATTAAGGGGCTGACTGATGGATTTCCATTTATGAACACAAGCCATGAATTGTTGCATACAATGAGTGCAGATGCAAATGTCTGCATTTTTGCATAGTCTGCCCCATTCTGATTTGTTCGGACAGTGCCGGAGCAGGGTAGCATGAAGTACTGTGCCAGCTCACTAGCATTGCCGTTAGTTCCACCTCTTACCCAGTATCCCTCTCCCAGCACAACACCGATCACCCAGCAGAACAGATCACAGCAGCAGCAGCAGCAGCCAGCAACACCTATCACCCCATACCCACAGCAATCTTAATTTTGGTGTGTTTGCCAGCAAGAACATTAGCACCCTCACCCCAATATTTTAAACAGGTACAGTGTGCCCCAAAGGTGTGCAGCCCAAAAAGGGGTGTTTTCTTGCTGGGAATTGGAGTGGCCACACAATAGTACCCACAGTTCAAATTAGGCCCCACAGTAGTGCACCCTTATTCACATTATATCACACAATAGTGTCTCTTATTAAAGTTACATCACACAATTGTGTCCATTACTCACATTACACCAAACCAGACTGCGACCCTAGTCGCATCACAACACACCATATTGCTGCTTATTTACATTACACCACACCGTTTTGCTTCTTATTCACATTAAACCAACAGTAGTGTCCTTTATACACATTACAGCACACAGTAGTGCCCCTCATACACATAATGCCACACAGAAATAGCACCCCTTATACACACAGTGCCACACAGTAATGCCCCTTCCACATATGCCACATTATTACACTTCTGCCTAATGTTTCAACAAATATATAAATATACAATATATATAAACTTACAGTATATAAATATGGACCATACTTATCTGCATTAAGTAACATCTAGTCTCCACTGTGCAGGTCTTGGAGCTACATTATTCTCAATGTTAGACCCCCCAGCCATGGTTGTTAGCAGGGCAACCATCAGAAATTGCGGAGGTGGGTGGCGTTGTAGATAATGTGGGTGGAGTTACAGCAAAGGGGAGGCATCAATTGGTTATGTAAACCAATTTATTTAAAAAGCAGATGCCGGGCAGAGAGGGATGGACCTGGTAGGCATATGGCAAGGAGGGCTAGGCTAATGGGAAGTGCAGGACAGGGAGGTCTGGACCTAATGGTACACAGGGATGACTAGACATGGTGTGGGGGTGCCACAGGAGAGGAAAGGCTGGTCCTTAATGGGGGTGCACAGGGCAGGGAAAGCTGGACCTGGGGGAGGTCACGAACAGGGAAGGCTGGAGTGCAGGGGCACAGGGCACTAAGCTGAAGCATACTCAGGCTGGCCATCGGATATGGACACCCAAATCCAGTAAATCTGCACCCAACAATGCAGATCCTGGACATGTCACACCTTCAAAATGGGGGTGACATGACCCCATTTGGAAGAACTGTGCTGGGTGCTGCCCCCCCCCCCCAACGAAGCAACGTGTCAGTTATGCTGTGGCTGACAGCGGACTGCAAGTGATATCACAAGACCCGTTCTGCACATGTGCAGACCCCCAAACATTGTATTTGTACTCGAGCCATCAGGTTTGCATACAAATATGAATTGGGCCCTGTCTTTCTGTGAAAATTGGACATTTCGGTGTGGGAACAATGCAAGGAACCTAACTGCCCTGACTTGTGGAAGTGTAATGGGCACGTATCTAAAGTTCTGTGCAAGTCTGAGCCATGTGTATGTGGAAGGGATGCCTGTTTCAGAGGGATCCCTTGCACCTTGCATGGGCCTGGTGCAATTGCCCATATTAATGATGACATTGCGATGGCTTGCATAACATAAATGCATGACCTTGCTTTCTGGCATACTTGCCTACTCTCCCTGAATGGCCAGGAGGCTCTCACAAATTGGGTGGCACTCCCGGCCTCCCGGAACAGTGGGCAAGTCTCCCAGCCGGACACCCCCTACCCAAGTCCCCTGCAGTTACCCGGCTGGGGGACCAACAACATGATTCCGCTGCCACGCCCCGGGGCCGCCCCCCTTCGGCATCACTGTCACATGCCACACCCCCTCATGCTGCGGCCACGTCCCCCACTTTGCCGTCCTGGTTGCCTCCTACCAGAGGAGACAGCCAGAATGTCGGCATGTATGCTTTCTGGTTTCTCCCGCATTAGCCCTACGGAATCTCACATTAGCATAGGATAGTAAAACAGGCTTCTATGGCAACTACATACACTTTGCGTGCGACTCAGAAACAGCCCCTAAGTGGAAAACGAATATGAACTCCACTTTGAAAAGCTGTACTGAGAATCTGCTGTTCAGAGTAACCCTGTGCAATTGAAGGGTTTATCTCCTAAAACAGGATCTGGATTTGAGCTTATAATTTTCAGGTAACTCAGTTTATAGAATACAATGAGGTTTTTTTTTTAGGTGTAAACAACAATACATCATATTATACATGTACATTGCTACTTGCACTTTAGGAGGGAGTCAAGGAACATATGTGTGTCTTCTACCCCTGCAATGAATCCAGCAGCTGAAAGGTTGTATAGATGTATACAGCTTGCTGATTGTTTCTCCCATCATTCAGCACAAGGAACACAATAACATACTGCAAACCTATATTAAATTCCCATAATGCACCAATGGTCGGTGTGAACTTCCCCACCGGCTTCATCTCTGCATTGCTTTTTTATTTTTGGCCAGCAAGCGTTAACTTCCCAGTAGAAAGCAACTGTTTCCCTTAATGCGTGTTCTTTACCACAACAATGCCACAATTAGACACTGTAGGAGACAGAAGCAATTTGTGGGCAAGGCTTCAAGCTGTAATGTGTGAACTCCTGAGTTTTCTTTCTCCTCTTAATGCAGACGTGGGTGTCTCGCTACGGGTAAATCAACAAATAAAGCAATCTAATGAATATTTTACAGCGTACATGCATGTTTTTATGGCTTGCCTTCCATATATGTGTTATTATATGCGTCGCTCATATACTTGTGCAGAGCTTGGATGGCCCACTAGGGTGCAGTCATTATATTAAGAACAATAACAATAATGAATTTATTATATACATTACATTGTGTTGTACATAATGGCCCAGATTGTGTAGAGGATGTCGGGTTGTAAAACCCATTGCTTCTGATCGTGTTTATGCACAATATTTAAAAGGGCCCATCTGCAATATTTCTGTGGCCATTTTTTCACTGACATTTCCTGACTGGACACGTTAATCGTTTCTATTTAATAGTAACACTGAAGTGGTGTCTATAATGTGTTTTAGAGAGAGTGGTCAATTCATAAAAACACATCGTTCTCACTGTTTTGCTATCTCATGTATTGAGCCCATTATAGATTCTTATAAAGCAGCGATCTGTGGGAACAGAGTAACCCCTCATCAACACGTCACTTCTCCGTTGTACGAGCGGTGACACTGAGTGAAGTAAACGTACATTATCCTTGAATTGTCTCATTTCAGACACTTGTATAGGCTGAGTATCCCTTATCCAAAATCTCAAATTTTTGGGTCCCCTACAGAAATAATGACATATATATTATATATTATGTGTGTATATATATAGATATATTATATAGATATATAATAATATAATTATATACAGTATATATATATGTATACATATATATATATATCTAGCAAAAGAATGTGAAGAGGGGGCGCTTCATAGTGTAAAATCGTTTTAGTCAAAAAGAACTCTCAGACAACAACAGTACGTTAATTAGATTTCAAGACTCGTACCGCAAATCAACCAGGGTGGGCTGGTTACCACATGATATAATCAATTACAACTCCCGGCATACCCCGAACCTCGTCTCGTAGGTCACTGGACTCCTGCCTTCCACGTCTAACCGCTAATCAGCGGTGGTTGCGGGTCGGATCACTAGACCACTTGCTTCGGGACGGATGCAGCCGGAGGATGATGACGTCAGAACAGCTCCGCCCTTTTTTTCGTCACAGACTTCGTCAGAGGGCGGTGCTGTTCAGACGAGACAACAGGGCTTTTATTTGCCCCTGTTTAATTACATAACCAATCAGTTACAATGACATACAAGGTTTCAGCTGAAAGCGTGCTCCAAAATTAACTGCATATGTTAACCATCTACTTTGGTCACATAGTATAGACTGGTTAGATGTTTCTGTTTTATCTTAAACAATTACATAAGCAAAGAGTACCTTATAATTTCAGTCTCTTAACTCTATTTTATAACATGAAACCATCCATATAAAAACCCATTACATACAGATGTTATAAATAAAAAATAAAAAATTTTTGTCATAAAAACAACACATAATAAAAACATTTTTATATTTAGATATATAAACCCACATATATGTCTTTTCTCTACGGGCAATTTGATACCAATAAAATCATGACTTATCCCTTCAGGACTTAGTCACACTCATTAACTTCATATTTGTCACTTAAAAATATTCCAATCATTTTTATATCAGAACATCGCTGTTACAAAACATGATTTTAAAATTAATTATATATATGTATGTATTTTATTCAAAAGACATCATAGGTATCTATTTTTTCTTTCTATATATATTTTTCTAATAATAACAATAATAAAGAGGACTACTGTAACATGTAAAGACTGGCTAACAGCTACTAGAAAAAAGGTTCAGATATAGGGAGTAATTTCTAGACCTTCATTTAACCCTTTCGGAGTCAAAGTGTCAAGTGCTAATATCCAATACGTTTCCTTCTTCAGCAATTCTTTGTCTCTGTCGCCCCCATTATTCTGGACATGTTGGATACCTTTGAAACGAAGTTTGCTTGGATCGCTATCATGATGTGTCAGAAAGTGTCTTGGCACACTATGATTAGTAACTTTATTTTTAATGTTGCGCATATGTTCTAAAATGCGTATTTTCAACATTCTTTTAGTTTTGCCTACATAAAGGTATCCACAGGGGCAACTCAACAAGTACACAACAAATGTTGAGTTACAATTCATATAACTCATTACAGTATAATTTCTGTCACCTTTAGTATTGCTGAAGTTTTTTCCTTTTTTATCCATCAATTTACATGTTTTACAACTTCCACACGGATAACATCCTTTTATCTTGTTGTGGATTTTTATAGCTGAATTTTCTTTGTTCACTTTTAATAATTTACTTCTTGACACTAAAGATTTCAGATTCCTGGCCTTTCTATATATTATGTTAGGCTGGTCAGGTAAGTGTTGGGACAATAAAGGATCCATTTTTAATAGATGCCAGTTCTTTTGCATACATTTTCGAATACTGGGAACATCTGTATTGTAATCAGTAACGAAAGGGCATACTTTATTCATTAAGCCTCCTTTTTGAAAGGGGGCCCCTTTATCTTTAGAAACTAGAAGATCTAGTCTATTTCTTCCTCTCGCCCTAGCTCTTGAATGTTCTACGACTTCAGGTGGATAATCTCTCTCAGTGAATCTTTCTAAATATACATTGGCCTGTTCATCATATTTCTCTAAGGTAGTACAGTTCCGACGTAGTCGGGTAAACTGCGAGTATGGGATGTTTTTCTTCCATTGTGGAAGATGACAGCTTGTATATTCCAAGTAACTATTAACATCCACTTTCTTAAAGAATGTGTAAGCATTTATACAGCCTCTAGTCGCAAATTCAGTAGTATCAAATATCAGATCTAAAAATTCAATTTTCTCATTTTGAATAATAGATGTAAACTTCAAATTATATGTGTTTGCATTAATCGACTCAATAAATTCTTTAAACATGTCCTCAGTGCCATCCCACACTATTATTATATCGTCGATGTAGCGGAGCTGTTCTGACGTCATCATCCTCCGGCTGCATCCGTCCCGAAGCAAGTGGTCCAGTGATCCGACCCGCGACCACCGCTGATTAGCGGTTAGACGTGGAAGGCAGGAGTCCAGTGACCTACGAGACGAGGTTCGGGGTATGCCGGGAGTTGTAATTGATTATATCATGTGGTAACCAGCCCACCCTGGTTGATTTGCGGTACGAGTCTTGAAATCTAATTAACGTACTGTTGTTGTCTGAGAGTTCTTTTTGAATAAAACGATTTTACACTATGAAGCGCCCCCTCTTCACATTCTTTTGCTAGATCCATTTACCCGAAGGAGTTCCGGGGAAACAGAACGAGGGAGAGCTGCTGTCCAGGAAAATTGAAATTGGACTTTCTAGTGATCAGCATATGAGGAGAAAAAACTTTTAATACCTATGGTGGCCACAGATGTGGATTTAATTAATCTATTTAACCAATTATAAGCAAAACGAGCGCTGGGTCCACATTTCCATTTATATATATATATATATATATATATATATATATATAAAACAAAGTGCTCCTGGACCGGCGCTCCCTCTCCATCTGTCTCACTTAATTATACTTATATATATCGACAGGCGGGATAGGGGTCCAAGCGACCAATGGTGTCTAAGTATAATTTTCTGATGTAAACTATTTATAAGCTAAATGAAAAGGGTGTGGTGGTAAATTTATACATTAAAGGGAATTTTATTATTCTTTAAAAAAGGGTACAGCAGCTAGGAGCATTACTGAATACAGAGAGGTTTAAATACAATTGCGCCCAGAAGTCACCTAATACAATTTGGTTCAGTAAAACGAATTACGTCTAATTTTCTGCTGAATTGATATCCCATGTGGTGAGATCTAGTACGTTATCGTTTTTAAGTGTTTTTATTTATCATTGAAGACACGCTAAGTTACTTATCCATTTTGTGATCCTTTGATTTTAAATACAACCCCTGATGAAGTTCGTAGGACGAAACGCGTTGGTTTAAGACAGCGGTTTTTGTCTTGTCTTCAAGGAAGATCAATCACTATGTTGACATGTGACTGAAATGTACTGTTATCAACACTAACATCTGTTAAAAATACTCTGTTGATGGTCATTGTAGACATATTGTAATACAACATACTTTTACTGCATTTTATTAAATAAATCAATCAATTTTTTACGAATTTTCATTATAAGTGAGGACTTTAGATATACCAAAGGGAATCACCAGCTCCCTGGGGAAACTTTACCATTTCTATTCATAATTATTGTACCCCGTCTAACAGGGGGTACTTCCCCTATGGTGTAGCTTTCCATCTGTAGCGCGATAAGGGTCTTACATCTTTCTCTACATATATATATATAAAACAAATTTTCTTTTGAGTACAGGATTATCTTTTAATACATCTAGAAAACAGACCAAATGGAGAAAATACATATAGGGAAACAAAGAATAAAAAATAAATAAAAATGTATCCGAAAACAATACATGAAATTAGTTTCTTGAAAAATTTTATATAATAAAAATGAAAGTGATAAAAGAGCTTATCTTAAAAATGGAGAGTCAATATGAGAGAACACCCAATGCATTTTGTCGGTCAGACTTCATCAAGGGGTTACTATCAAATGAGCTGGATCAACTTTTATACCTAGTGGTATTCATGAAACAGGAAATGAGCCAATTTCCTGTGAAATTTATATTTCTTAAATATCAATATTACCTAATAGTCAACCTATGTGGTTAATATATTTATGTAACGGAGGTGTGGGAGGCAGGCTGCCCCACTTCCGGCCGCTACATGTTTCTGCGTTGCCACACTTCCAGTCTAGTGGTCCGGGTATTTTATCACTCCTCCGGCTCTGGTTTGTTCAAAGGCATCCTCATACAGTACGAGTGGATTGGTAATTCAGGAGGATGTGCCCTTCATCCAATAGGCCATTTTCCAGGGGACTAGTTGTACTGGAGTCTCGCATAATAAAAAAATATATAAAAGAAAATGTGTATAGTCATTTTAAAATGATAACATAAGAATAATCAACTATAAATACATATAAAATACCAAATAGGTATATTATGAAGATATATTTTAACCCAAAAATTTTTTTTACATATACTATGTACTAAATTATGCTAATTAGTAGTGATGTGCATCGGACATTTTTCGGGTTTTGTGTTTTGGTTTTGGATTCGGTTCTGCGGTCGTGTTTTGTATTCGGACGCGTTTTGGCAAAACCTCACTGAAAATTTTTTGTCGGATTCGGGTGTGTTTTGGATTCGGGTGTTTTTTACAAAGAACCCTCAAAAACAGCTTAAATCATAGAATTTGGGGGTCATTTTGATTCCATAGTATTATTAACCTCAATAACCATAATTTCCAGTCATTTTCAGTCTATTCTGAACACCTCACACCTCACAATATTATTTTTAATCCTAAAATTTGCACCGAGGTCGCTGTGTGACTAAGCTAAGCGACCCAAGTGGCCGACACAAACACCTGGCCCATCTAGGAGTGGCACTGCAGTGTCAGACAGGATGGCAGATTTAAAAAATAGTCCCCAAACAGCACATGATGCAAAGAAAAAAAGAGGTGCACCAAGGTCGCTGGATGGCTAATCTAAGCGACCCAAGTGGCCGACACAAACACCTGGCCCATCTAGGAGTGGCACTGCAGTGTCAGACAGGATGGCACTTCAAAAAAATAGTCCCCAAACAGCACATGATGCAAAGAAAAAAGAGGTGCAATGAGGTAGCTGTGTGACTAAGCTAAGCGACCCAAGTGGCCGACACAAACACCTGGCCCATTTAGGAGTGGCACTGCAGTGTCAGACAGGATGGCAGATTTAAAAAATAGTCCCCAAACAGCACATGATGCAAAGAAAAAAAGAGGTGCACCAAGGTCGCTGGATGGCTAAGCTAAGCGACCCAAGTGGCCGACACAAACACCTGGCCCATCTAGTAGTGGCACTGCAGAATCAGACAGGATGGCACTTCAAAAAAATAGTCCCCAAACAGCACATGATGCAAAGAAAAAAGAGGTGCAATGAGGTAGCTGTGTGACTAAGCTAAGCGACCCAAGTGGCCGACACAAACACCTGGCCCATCTAGGAGTGGCACTGCAGTTTTCTAGCGAGAGGATGAGTGCTTCCATTCTCATGTGAAACTGAACCACTAGCCATGAACATAGGCCAGGGCCTCAGCCGTTCCTTGTCACTCCGTGTCGTAAATGGCATATTGGCAAGTTTACGCGGGATCCGGTCTGAAGATCGACAGTGTCTAGGTCGACAATATTTAGGTCGACCACTATAGGTTGACAGTCACTAGGTCGACATGGATGGAAGGTCGACAGGGTTTCTAGGTCGACATGTGCTAGGTCGACAGGTCTAAAGGTCGACATGAGTTTTTCACATTTTTTTTCTTTTTTTGAATTTTTTCATACTTAACGATCCACGTGGACTACGATTGGAACGGTAAAGTGTGCCGAGCGAAGCGGCAGCGGAGCGAAGGCACCATGCCCGAAGCATGGCGAGCGATGCGAGCCATGCGAGGGGACGCGGTGCACTAATTTGGGATCCCGGTCACTCTACGAAGAAAACGACACAATTTTTTTTTAAAAAATCCTCATGTCGACCTTTAGACCTGTCGACCTAGCACATGTCGACCTAGAAACCCTGTCGACCTTCCATCCATGTCGACCTAGTGACTGTCGACCTATAGTGGTCGACCTAAACATTGTCGACCTAGACACTGTCGATTTGATGAACCACACCCAGTTTACGCTTCCCCTCAGACGCTTTAATTTAGATTTTTGGGTCATTTTACTGAACTTTAGTGTTTTGGATTTTACATGCTCTCTACTATGACCTTGGGCATCGGCCTTGGCAGACGACGTTGATGGCATTTCATCATCTCGGCCATGACTAATGGCAGCAGCTTCAGCACGAGGTGGAAGTGGATCTTGATCTTTCCCTATTTTACCCTCCACATTTTTGTTCTCCATTTTTTAATGTGTGGAATTATATGCCAGTATCAATAGCAATGGCCTACTACTATATATACTGTGCAAAACTGAAATGCACCACAGGTATGGATGGATAGTATACTTGACGACACAGAGGTAGGTAGAGCAGTGGCCTACTGTACCGTACTGCTATATATTATATACTGGTGGTCAGCAAACTGTGCAAAACTGAAATGCACCACAGGTATGGATGGATAGTATACTTGACGACACAGAGGTAGGTAGAGCAGTGGCCTTCTGTACCGTACTCCTATATATTATATACTGGTGGTCAGGAAAATTATGCACTGTACTCCTACTATATACTACAAGGCAGCACAGATATGGAGCTTTTTTCAGGCAGAGAACGTATAATACTGGTGGTCACTGGTCAGCAAAACTCTGCACTGTACTCCTCCTATATAATACTGCTGGTCCCCAGTCCCCACAATAAAGCAGTGTGAGCACAGATATATGCAGCACACTGAGCACAGATACGGAGTGTTTTTCAGGCAGAGAACGTATAATACTGGTGGTCACTGGTCAGCAAAACTCTGCACTGTACTCCTCCTATAATACTGCTGGTCCCCAGAATAAAGATATTTCTAGCCCCCTGAAACAAAGTGAGAGGACGCCAGCCACGTCCTCTCACTATCATTTCCAATGCACGAGTGAAAAATGGCGGCGACGCGCAGCTCCATATATAGAATCCGAATCTCGCGAGAATCCGACAGCGGGATGATGACGTTCGGGCGCGCTCGGGTTAACCGAGCAATACGGGAGAATCCAAGTATGCCTCGGACCCGTGTAAAATGGGTGAAGTTCGGGGGGGTTCGGATTCCGAGGAACCGAACCCGCTCATCACTATTAATTAGGGAATGTACATTTTATATATATATATATATATATATATATATATATAGCAGAATCGTTATGTCGGCACTCTGAACGCAGGGACGCTTTCCGTCTGGTTATTCCTAACAACAAGTCTTGTGAGTGCCGCCCGTTGGTGTGTGTATATATATATATATATATATATATATATATATATATAATAAAGGGGAATTCTCATGGGAGCTCAACCACCTCAGAAATCACATAAAAATGTATTTATTCATAAAAAAAATTTTTGACAGTAAATGCTGTAATATTACATATAAAACATCAATAAAACAAATAGGTAACTTTATACCATAGGTGAACAATACAGAATAATAATTATCTGACAGGTTCCGTTTGGAGATCTCTACACTTAAATCGAATATCGGTTCTTTCACCAGAGCGTTCAGAAGTATGTTCAAATTCACAAATATGTGAATACCCAACGCGTTTCGTCCATACAGGACTTCATCAGGGGTTGTGATATTGCAATATTCGTGTTTATCATATACAGTTCACCAATAAAGATACATACAGAATAAAATTGCTGTGACAATGACCTTTTATATGGAATAGTAACTCCAATATTATATAGGAAATAAGATAGACTCCGAATAAGTCAATTGAATCCCTAGTAGTCTCTCTGGCTTCCTTTCACAGCTATCTAGATGTATGGACGAAACGCGTTGGGTATTCACATATTTGTGAATTTGAACATACTTCTGAACGCTCTGGTGAAAGAACCGATATTCGATTTAAGTGTAGAGATCTCCAAACGGAACCTGTCAGATAATTATTATTCTGTATTGTTCACCTATGGTATAAAGTTACCTATTTGTTTTATTGATGTTTTATATGTAATATTACAGCAAATTTTTTTTATGAATAAATACATTTTTATGTGATTTCTGAGGTGGTTGAGCTCCCATGAGAATTCCCCTTTTTTTGTATTTCTAATTTGGTGCCTTGTCTGACAGAAGGCATTTCTCATTGGTACGAGCTACTTTGTATATCAGCGCAAGAAAAAGGGTTCTTCAATTTTTTGTTTATATATATATATATATGTCATTATTTCAGTAGGAGAACCAAAAATGTGTGATTTTGAATTTTGGATGAGGGATACTCCACCTGTATATGCTCTCATTTCACACCTGTATAACCACACCTCTGGATGTTAATTTATGTATGTTTGTCATTTGTGTTTTTTTGTCAGCTCATGACTTGAGTCACTATTTTTAAATGCAATATATAATAAATGTTATGTTTTAATAGCATTTTTTTGCCATATTGACTTTAGGGTAGTAGTGTGCCCCAAACTAAAGAGTACCTTTCTCTCCACTTTCAAAACAATATTTAAAAGGCAATGTATTTTTAAATATCAGGTCAAACACGAACAGAAGTACCAAGTTTTACAACCAGATGCTTCAGAAATAAACCCTTACTGTATATGTGTCTCAATATCAGAATACTACAAGTTGACTCTCTCATATCTAAAATGCTTGGGACCAGAAGTATTTTGGCTATCGGAATTTTCTGTATTTTGGAGTATTTGCATACTATAATGAGATATCTTAGGGATGGGACCCAAGTCTAACCACAGAATGCATTTATGTTTCATGTACACCTTTTTGTTCATTTTGTGCATTAAACAAAGTTTGTGTACACTGAACAATCAGACAGCAAAGATGTCACTATCTCAGTCATGCTCAAAAAACCCAAAATTTTGGAATTTTGGATATGGGAAACCCAACCTGTACCGGCAAGATGCTAATTATGCTTACAAAGAAATCTTACTCCATGTAATGTTATCCTGACAATATATACAAGGAACTGATTAGTTAGTTACTTAATTGGCAACTCATAAAAAACCTAGAGTTTCTTACTTTGTCTTACTTATATAAAAAAAAAAAATAATTTTAAATTGAGGAAAATTTGTCATCAGTTCAAATGCGTTCCCTGACCTTAGTTCTCAGTATAATGTATTGCACAGACTATATGGTCAATCTCTACATGTGAGGCACAAGACACAGATGGGTGGCCAACAGAGTGGTATAAGACTCAAATACTGTTAAGACCCAAATATATCAAGGGTCTTAACAAAGTTCAGGAGGGAAACATTCTTCAAATGAAGAGAAATATTAGAACTCGAGGACATACACTGAGACTGGAGGGGGGGAGGTTCAGGGGAAATTTAAGGTAAAACTACTTCACAGAAAGGGTAGTGGATAAGTGGAATAGCTTCCCATCAGAGGTGGTAGAGGCTAAGACTGTACAGCAATTTAAATATGCTTGGGATAGGCATATGAATAGCCTTACAAAGAATTAAGGATTAAACAGGGTTGAGATTGCTTAAAGGATAAAAAAAAGGGGCAGACTAGATGGGCCAAGTGGTTCTTATCTGCCGTCAAATTCTATGTTTCTATGTACTGCCAAAGTTATGTCAACTGCACCATTTATTAGGAGAGGTCTTAAAAGCAAGAAATGTAAAACCCTGGAAAAATGTAAAACAGGAACTTTATCATAATTCCATTATCAGTATGGATGCTTAAATATTAGGGAAGTTTTGGGCACAGCATGCCTACATATAGTTAATACAAATGTAATGCAAAAAGAGCAATCTGCTTTCATGCCAGGGGGATCCAGAATGACTACAAATGGCAGACTGTATGCAAGCCAGCAAATTAAACATGGCAAAGCCTGCACTAGTTTTGTATCTTAAGGTGCTACGCAGTTCTGTTGAGTGAGGCTTCCTTTGGTCAGTCATCATACTGTAATAGTGGGTTTTGGCCCCAAATTTTCTAAGAGAGGCATGAATCTTATATACTGTATCTTATCCAGAACAAGATTAAGAATGAGGATGACATTTTTGGGACTTTCCCATTGAAAATGGGGCTTCTGCCACATTTACCCATTGTCACGTGCCCTATTTGAGATTTTACTGCGAACCTCTAGCCTAAAAATTACGTTGTAGCTAGAATATTGTAGCTTTTCACCTTGAGGAGATAGAAGACATCTCTCATTATGAGGACAATACGATAAACACTTTGTTATCTTTTCAAAACATGTTGTAAAAAGGTCAATTGATTCAGGTAGCCAGTTATCGGCAGTGACGTCATGCCTAGATTTTTTGGTGAGTAGATCCACTAGGACCAGGGCAGTAGAGAGCTTGGTGGGCCCATGTACTTTTAAGAGGGTGTGGCCTAATCCACAGCAGGTGTGGCCCTGCACACTTAGAAAAAATACAGACATAATAGTACTGTAAGTGCATCCCTGGCACACTGAAGCCTAGCACACAGCAGCTGCTGGGTTAAGGAGAAAACCTGCAGCTGCTGTTTCCAGGTAAAGGGGGAGGGGGTTTGGACCCCCACTGGGCCCCTCCATCAGGCCTGGGCCTGGGTAAATAGTACCTTTCCCGCCTCCCCCTCTTGGCACCACTGACGAGGGCTATGAAGTCATCACGTGAACTGACAGATCTGCATAAAAAATATGACAAACAAAAGGTGTTTGGAAACAAATCCATACTTATATCTAACATCTAATATATCTAACATCCAAGTAGTGGACAAAAAACATCTGGGTTCCTAAAGTGAAAAAAAGAAAATATCACATTGAATGCACCCTGTATTAATTAAGCAAATTACATCTCAGTGTTGTAAGGGTTGTATTAAAATGTATAACTGACTGGTTGCCTATTATTGGAGCTAATCTAGCTGCAAAATGAGGTCTAAGTGACTTGGAAAGAGGGGTGACTGTTTGGGGTACATTTAGCTGTAGTTAGTGACGAACGGCCTAATTCAGATCTGATCGCAGCAGCAAATTTGTTAGCTAATGGGCAAAACCATGTGCACTACGGGGGGAGGGGCTGGCTAGATATAACATGTGCAGAGAAAGTTAGATTTGGGTGGGATACAGTATAATGTTTCCGTGCAGGGTAAATACTGGCTGCTTTATTTTTACACTGCAATTTAGATTTCAGTTTGAACTCACCCCTCCCAAATATAACTCTCTCTGCACATGTTATATCCGCCCCACCTGCAGTGCACTTGGTTTTGCCCATTAGCTAACAAATTTGCTGCTGCAATCATATCTGAATTAGGCCCCAAGACAGCTCAATTTGCTAATGTTTCAAGAGCAAAAGTGAGATAATGGCAGCCATGTTACACTGGGGTATGAAGGGACCACCAGGGAAGACAGTGATAGGGACCCATATTTAAGGAGTGTGGCCAACCACCAGAGGGTGTATGGCCAACCATTACACGGGAAATAGCCTGTAGAGTGCAGGGCCCTTTATAAAAGAGGGGAGAGGGGCGGGTCAGGACCTCCCACTTTCATTGGCAGGAGTGCTAATCTTTTTGCAGTTTCAATAAAAATTAACTAAGCACCCAGTCCTGCTCCACCAAGTTACTGACCCCCCTAGTAGATTAACAATGTATCATTTGAGTGTAAGGTGTGCAACCTGGCCCCTAGAAAGGTTAGAGGGCCCTCAGGCAGTGAGTCCCACCAGGAACTTTCCCTGTACAACTGTGGGCCAGTCCAACCCTGAACGGCAGCATGGAACTCCAATAAAAATATTAGAGCACAGTGAGCAGAAATGCATACTCCTAGATCATGGTAAATGTTTCATTAATTTGCAGTGCAACGTAAAAATGGAGAGTTCAATTGCATCTGCAGAATCGTTATCTGAAAATGTCAACATGTGGTACAAGCTGCCAGTGTAACAAATGTGGTTGAAGGAATATTCCACGGTGCGTGATTATCATAGTCTTGTTTCTACCTGCTCCGACCCTCAGCTTTTCCTTTGTCAAAATTGACTATTTTTGATTTGGTTTCATGGACCTGCAGGATGTTACTTCTTATCTGTCTGTAAATCAGACATCCTGAAGTCCAGGATCACTCATCACTCAGCACCACTGAAGGTCCTAGGCCACAGTTCAAAAGTTACATTTTATTTACATTTATTAGATGTATTTCACAGGCTGAAAACAGAAATCCTGGAATACAATGTGGGACAATCATATCTCTGACTCTTCACATGATTGGGTTTTATTTTAGTGAAAATTAATAAATAAATAGATTCAAATGCTCATTCTTTATCCACTGAGGACACTATTAAGAAAATGGTTAAGGACTCAATTTATGGCAATAATCATTGCAGCAATGGAAAAAAACCTCTTTCATATGGTAATTGATTTATGCTTCATTTAAATGTATAGAGTGGTTCCAATATAATTTCTTACTCTCGTTAATGACACAAGCAGGAATGGAAAAAAAGGATGAAAATTCTCTAGGCAAGTTATTGCATTTAAATGGATTTAATATTTAATATTTTAAAAAATCATTTGATGTAAATAGCTGTCATGAATCATAGAAAATCTGCTGAAATTAGATAAAAAGTGTTTCTTTCCGTTTTTCTCAAATGTTTTTTTTTTTAGTTATTCACTATTTGGGTTTTTATATAATAGTATGTACAGCTAGTTATGCATTTTACGTTGTAACACTTAAAAACAATAATTGTAGCACAGTAAGTGGCAAATTTGTAATAACAGAAATTATAACCGCAGCTTGTGCTTCTACTTAAAAAAGTTCTGTGGAATTATAGGGCCTCAATTATTGTTAGGAACTAATCCAGTAAAAAGGGATTTCTTGTATGTAGAAAATAAATACTGGGCAACTTTATATTAGAGTTAAGCCAAGACACATCTCTCTTACAGGTTTGAATCTGCCTCCACACCTTAAAAGTGCCACCACATTGTCCTGCAGTATAGCATGAGGTAGATGTGTCAAAGCTTGAAGAGGAAAAACGTGGAGGGAGATAAAGTTCCAACCAATCAGCTCCTGTTGTTTTTCAAACACAGCCTATAAAAATGACAGTTAGAAACTGATTAGTTATTAGTTTATCTATCTCCACTTTATCTCACACCAAGCTTTGATAAATATCCCCAATGTTCTTGCCAAGACGAAAACTAGTACTTCTGGCTGGATATATGATAAATCAGGGCCACAGTGAATCTTATTTGCACCCTTAACTAAACATAAACTGGTTTTACAACAAATTGTTTTTGTTTCATTTTTTTCTTACCTGCAAAATGACTGAAAAACATTGACTTCTAATCCTTTTAGAAATATTTATTTATGACTGTGCCCAAATCTTACAAATTCTTCAAACATTTCCCCATCTACTTGCTTGGGCAATTTGCTCTGAGTGGCACCGGAAAGTTGGGCAAAGGTACTCCGTGACCAATTACTTTGCTTGTTGGTCCTCAAACCCCATAGAGCTGAGTTCACACCATGGGGGTCATTCCGAGTTGTTCGCTTGCAAGCTGCTTTTAGCAGCTTTGCACACGCTAAGCCGCTGCCTACTGGGAGTGAATCTTAGCTTATCAAAATTGCGAACGAAAGATTCGCAATATTGCGATAAGACATCTCTGTGCAGTTTCTGAGTAACTCGAGACTTACTCTGCCAGTGCGATCAGTTCAGTGCTTGTCGTTCCTGGTTTGACGTCACAAACACACCCAGCGTTCGCCCAGACACTCCTCCGTTTCTCCAGCCACTCCCGCGTTTTTCCCAGAAACTGTAGCGTTTTTTCACACACTCCCATAAAATGGCCAGTTTCCGCCCAGAAACACCCACTTCCTGTCAATCACATTACGATCACCAGAACGAAGAAAAAACCGTGAGTAAAATTCCTAACTGCATAGCAAATTTACTTGGCGCAGTCGCAGTGCGGACATTGCGCATGCGCACTAAGCGGAAAATCGCTGCGATGCGAAGAAATTTACCGAGCGAACAACTCGGAATGACCCCCCATGTTTGTTTTTCCCTAAATAAAAAGTAAAAAAGTCAGTAAAAATCTTAACGTTTTCTGTCAGTATATTCATTTTTCATAAGCTTTCTATGGACCAGTTTTAACAAATTCCCCCAAATAATTCATGTACTGTAATTGTGGTTTTTATTGCAGGTTCACTTCACCATCACCCGGTGCCAAGTACCCCACAGGAAGCGTAACTTTCATTATGAGGAGTGTTCTTACATAGACTGAATTGTGCTCAACAAAACCACACTTATAAATTGTTACTCAGCGCAAGCAGCTGCCATTTTCCTGTAATGCTGCTTTATTTATTGCTGATATATCTCCCACATAGCTGAAATTATAACCACATTTCATGTTTCAGAAACCGCAGACGCTGCCCTGAGTAATATACCTCAGCAGCAGAGCAAGTATGACAGATATTCAAATGTAAGCACAGATGTATCAGACATATCAGCTGGTGGTTTGGTGAGTTTGGTACATATGGCTTTATATGGAATATTTTAACCCTGAAAATATCTTTGTTTATTTTTATGTTCTAAATGTATATGTATTTTTCTTATATTTATTGGGGAGCAAGAAATCTGAAACCATTAGGGTTGCAAACCGTAAAGGTACAATGCTGGATTCTTCAGTACGTATGTAAGTGTGCCTAACGTTCAGCCTAATGCATTTCAAGGAGTAAAAAGATACAACAAAAAAAGGGATAACAGAGAGTTCTGACCACGCCCGCATATTGACAAAATAGAGGCTTGCCCCGTGAGGCCACACCCCTCCCCACAAGGCCACACCCCTTTTGTTGCATGGTGATCAGTTTACCAAAACGCTTTATAACTGTGTCTGAATCTTTAGTAATGTAAAAAAATATTTTCAAATTCAGTAAATGAATAAGAAAAGAATAGGGCCATAAATGCTTTCAAGAAATATTATTTTTCTTTAATTATTTTTCTGCAAAACAAAGTTTTTCTTGTTAATTGTTAAATAAACATCTCTATGCCAACTTGAAGGGATTAGGTGCAGAATATCTACTTTCCTTTAAAAAGAACATTTGGTATAAGGGCAAGTGAAGAACAGTTGGTTATTCTTATTAATCATGGTTATTGTTGGTGTTGATTTAGGATAATGGTTCCCTTGCGGATCGATAGTAATGTGCTCAAGCACCTGATGTTTTGGAACAATAGTTACCGTATATCGGCAAAGGGGAATTGAATAGATGGTTTATCTTGTTGATTTCTAAAAAAAAAATCAATGCTATTCAGTGAAGAATATATGTAGAAATAGCTGAAAAATGTAATATAATTAAGAATTTGTTTTAATATTGTAAGCAGTAGACAGGATCCCCAGGGAGCAGAAACATATTTACAATGGGGCAAATGGAGCGCCAGCTCCAGGCCTCTACATAAAAATAGGCCTGTCATCATAAGTAATAAAATTGTATTTATAGTTTCTTCGCAAATTATGCAATTATTGTATTGTTACGTGTTTATGGAGATTTTGGGACTGATCTCGTAGGGGGTATAGAACCCCAAGCGGCTCTGGCCACACACACACACTCACAGCACTAGTCACAGCTCCTCCCCTTCTCAGAATAGGTCATTGAAAATTTTCAGCTTCAGGCCCATTTGGCCCTTAATCCGGCCCTGCCAGGGAGGATAGATTTCTAGAGGGTGTTCAGGGATTAGGGGACACAACAGAAAGTGACGCTTTAAGAGGCATATTTAGTAATCAATATTCCCTTAAAATATGTGGAAATTGTTGTTTTCATATATTTAATGGCAGAATTAAGTACCAAATAGGAAAATAGGAGATATGAGAGAGCGCTGCGGAATATGTGTCTGCTAAATAAATAACGGTAATAAATAAATATTGCAGCAGCCATTCCCATAGTTTTCTATCGGGATGGTATATAAAACATGATCTTGCCTGTGTGGGCTGACGCCATCTTCAGATAACATTATCCGATTTCCTCGAGTCCCTTCAGTTGGCTGCAGCAGATCTAAAAGGGCGTCGCAGGGTTTTCTGCATTATGCTTGTGCAGCTGGAAAGCCATGTATGCGCAGTAGCCACAAGGGGTCCATAGGTAGAAATAAAGTGATGTAACATATCTTCTTTGCCACCTTTATCAAGAACATCACAGAAAACACCAAAATGTTGAACAATAGAACTGACTCAGTAGTCCTTTATTTGGCTGTATGAAGACCCGTGAGTGCAGCCCTTTTTGCATTTCTATACATGGGGATCATTTGACCTGGGAGGGCACCAGGGCAAGTACCAACATTCAGCACTGGAGTGCCGACATTTTGTAAATATATATATATATATATATATAGAAACAGATGTGTAGATATAGATACATAGATATATAAATATGAAGATAGTCAAGGTAGGCCTGTGTAGTCAAGTAAAGATGATGCCTGTGTATCTAGTCCAAGTGGGATTGTGTGTGTTACTCTAGTGAGACAGAGCCCAGGTGTAAGTGGTACAGTGAGAGTGGAACAGGCTGGGTGACCAGGGTCAGACCTGGAGGATACAGGTAGATCCCTAATTCTCTGACACTGTACATGTGAGCAGCAGTGGCAGTAAAAGCCAAGCCAGGACGAAGCCTGTAACTATACCCGTCAGAGACAGAACTGGGGCTTTGTGACTTTATTAGAGACTTTGGGCCAAATTAAAAGTAGCAAAACTACAATTCTTTTCGCTAGCATGCAGGGGTATGCCCAGAACAGGGCAAGGCCACCCCACTCCCTTGTTTTCACCACTCCATTGGCGTGCCCAGCATTGCTGGAGATGGTGGGCTGCCCCCAGAGACTTTGACTGCAATACTGGCTCGTTCTCAGTGACAGAAGCCAGGCGCTACACCCAGTTCCCTGTCACTGCAGAGGAAACACAATTTTGGTGTCAGCGCCTCCGAGGGTGACACCCAGGTGCGGTCTGCACCCCATAGTGTCACCTGTGGAGCAGGGCATTCACCAGACTTAAGGTATAATCAGTTTAATCTATGAGTACATAAAGCAGACAGGTACAAGCTTTGTACAGAACATTACGAACGTTTTGGTCCCCTGTGGGACCTTAATCATGGTACCAGTTCTCAGAAATGAAGTAGCCAACCTGCCCTGTCCAGACTCCACCTTTATACCAATAATGAAAACCTAAATAGCTATCACTTGAGTGTGATCCCCACATTCTCATACCCACCTGTTCTGCTCCCTTGATTCTGGGACATTTATAATTTTATCAGAATAATATTATCCTAATTTTCCCCCTACCATTGTATGGCACTGTAGACTCCGGCATTGTGCCGGAGTCTACTGCGCATGCGCAGGTCTCCGGAAACATGGCGCCCCCCATGATCTGGAGACCAATTTGGCTACCACGTATGGGCAACGGCCATTTTGGCAGCGATTTCCTCCGCGATTGCAGGTTCTGGTGCTGGACTCTGGAAAGGTAAGTGTTAAAATGGGTGCGGTGTGGGCCCCCCTGGACCCAGGGGCCCGTATGCACCGCACCCATTATAGAAATGCCAATGCCTCCACCCTACTGTGTGCTATTCCTGTAATGTGTACCTCCACTGTCTGCACACCTTGCCAGTGTGACCTAAGCAGTGCACCCTAGATGGTGGCCTCGGAAGGTTCCTCCTCGGGCAAGATGATCTTCATATGGATCTTTCCATACAGGGTATATCATACTATTACTACTACTACTACTACTACTACTACTACTAACCAAGTGTCAGTTCCCATGTATGCATTGGGCCCTTGTATGGCTCACCTCCTACAGTGTAACCTTTGTAGTGCGCCCAACATGTCTGCCTCATCTGGTTCGCTTGTGGATGGGATGAAAAATACATGGGCCTGGTGGTTTTGTTGGGACCCTACTCTGGGTGTTAAGATGTTACAATCACCCTATTTTGTGTCATCTCTTCTAAAGGTAGACTATTGCACCCAGGGTAATCCTAGAGCAGTGCGCCCAAGATGGCTGCCTCACTTAGTACCTTGTCAGGGTGGAATACACAACACTTGGAAGCTGTTATCCAAAATGCCTACACCAATTCCTGTATAATGCTTACTGGGTGCTCAAGGTTTTCTTTTATGTCTGTTTGGCTTGTCAATTGCTGTTTTACTTAAATCTTCTTTATTACGGGGGTAATTCAGACCTGATAGCTGGGCAGCGAATTTTGCAGCCCTGCGGTCAGATAGTCGCCGCCTACAGGGGGAGTGTATTTTAGCTGTGCAAGTGTGCAATTGCATGTGTAGCAGAGCTGCACAAACTGATTTTGTAACAAGAAAAAAAGGCTGCGCTGAATGTCAGAAAGTATAATGAGAAGAGAGCCAACGTATGGATTGTAAAATAAACAAATGTAATAATAAAAATGTGATATATGATAACATTAAAAACAATAAAAAAATGAATGAATAATGCTCAGTCACTTGTCTCAAAGTGTCAACACAATTCAGGAGCTTATAACGTGCTGCAGCTGTAGTTTAAAAAGCTGAGGTCAATATTCCGTAACTGGAAATGAATGCTGCTATTGAGCACAATACTGAACAGACGGTGCAATAGTTAGGCTCCAATGGTAGATGGACTGTGTGTAGCCAGTGAACATTCAATGATTGATACCTCTCCGATGGGCTGGTCCGTTTACCGGGCGTCCCCGGTCGGGTGTCCTGCGTTGCCCACAGATGCTATGCAGCGGAGAGGAGATGGAATGCTGTGTGCTGTCGGCTGGCTAAAGCGGCGTGAACTGCAGCGGCCGCTGGAAACGAGGATGCAGCCAGGAGCGTAGCCGTCTGAAGATGCTGAGCTCTGCACCAGACGTGAGACACCTGAGCACGGTGTGTGGAGAGGCGGGTCCACAAACTGATTTTGTGCTGTCTCTGCATAGCCCAGTACTTACTGAGCCACTGTGATCACATCAGGCTGTCCAGGACCGAATTAGACAGCAGACGCCCTCCCTGCAAACGCATGGACACACCTGCGTTTTTCAAAACACTCTCAGTTGCCACCCACAAACTCTCTCTTCCTGTCAATCTCCTTGCGAACGCCCGTGCAAATGGATCCTTCGCACAAACCCGTTGCTGACCGGCGATCCCCTTTGCAGCCGTCATTCGTGCCTGGGAATTGCAATGCATACACATGTGCAGTTTGGATCTGATCGCCCATTGTGCGAAAACAGGTCTGAATTACCCCCTGTGTGAACTGTTTTTGATGTTTGTAAACAGCCTAAATAAAAGTATTATTATTATTATTAGAATGAGTGACACCGGAAGTCTCACACATTTCAATTTAAACACGTTTTATGTAGGTAAAGATAAACAGAGGCAAATCATACCATGCCTCACATAATGCTTACCTAATTAACTTAAACAGCTGTAGCACATAGCAGAGTGGCCCACGCCGCAATCTCAGTTGAACAAACATTGAAGCTGCAAATATCATCGATTCTGGTTGCAGTGACCGGAAGTGTGGTGGCAGCACTGCATATTGTGGCATATGCCAGTATAAAACATTGTGAGTGCTGAACTAAACATTCATACTTACTGTACCACTTCTGCAGTGTGCTGTTACAGAGTGCCTCTTACATTTTTGAAATACTATGCTATGTCTATGAATTTATGTCTTTATTATATGATGATACAATTTAATGGACTGTGCCTTGCTACTGGGAATAGATCTCCACCCAAGATTCAGAAGCACTGCTAAAATATATCATTAATAAGTGCTACTAAAGATATCTTCTGGTACAATCTTTTTTTGAACACCCAGTTATCCAGATGTCATGCACTGTTAATTGATTTTATTTTTGTGTTATTACACTATAAACCTGTTCCTTTTTTATGTATCTATGACATGCGGTCACTGGCAAGTGACAGATCACCTATTTGGAGGTGAGAAGTTTTTTTAGATGGGCATTGCTTTCTCCTTTAGTTGGTACAAAGATTTATTTGTCACATATAGGTATTTCAATGTATCACAATATGCAGTTTTATTCACCTGAAGGAAGCAATCTCCTACGCTTTTTTATGAACTTCACCAGCAATATTCAGATTTTCTGAGAGCTGCACGGTCAGCGTCGGACTGGAGCATGAAAGGCCCACCGGGGGTATGCAGTGGTAGGGGCCCATGATTAGAGTTGTGGTCAGCCTCCAAAGGGGGTGGGGCCAGCCTTCAAAGGGGTTTGGCTAACAATTATAGAGTACCTGGTCTGGACTGCTTGATAATTTATATAGTAATTAATGTGCCAGATAAATGACAGCAATGTACTGTAGAGAATACATCATAATCCTGTGCAGTATAAGGTAACATATGTATAATATATAATTCAAGTGCACAGTCTAGAACCTGACCCCTAGAGCAGGAGGTGGGCCCCCAGGCAGTGGGGCCTACCGGTGGATTCCCCTGTACCCCTGTGGGCCAGTCCGAGCCTGTGCACGGTCATATCTATATTGGGTGTAGTGTGTGGTGCACACAGGCCCCCCCGGGGTCCAGAAGGGACCACAATGCACACCCTGCTCCCATTTTTTAAATACGTACTTCCAGAGCCCCGAGTCGGTGGCAGCAGTGCTGCAGAAACTACAGCGACAATGGTGCACCGGCCATTTTACTGGCCTTTCGTGAATGCCCAGTAGAAAAAAATCACTGGGAAAATGCCCTCCGCACCATCTTCCTGAAGACCCGCACACCCGCACTATACTTTTGGACAGTGCTAGTGTCTATTGCTCAGCTGACTAGAGAGGAGAGTCCAGGACAGAGACTGCACACGGGCCTCCTCCTCTTTGTGTATGCACCCCTCTGGAAATGTCACTTTTTTTGCTATTTGTGATTCATATTTATTTAAGCATCATTGTCTTTTGCAACATTTTTTTTAAATATATACAAGTAATAAAGGTTAAGAGCCACATCATTCCCTATATAGATTGATCATACTGTGTTTCTGAAGGAAAGCTGTGACAATGAAGATCAAAAAACAGTATATGAAATGTAAAGATGCAGTTATATACATTCACAAGTTAGGAAAAGGCTACAAAATAGTATCCAGGTCCTTGGATATACCAGTGGGCACTGTTGGATCAATCAGTGAGGAAGTGGAAGTTGCCATCTTACCACCCAGGTATTGCCTAGACAAGGCTGTCCCTAAAAACTGTGCATCAGAGCTAGGAGGATACTTGTGAGGGAAGCCACATAGATCACTATGAAGGCGTTCAGTGGCTGATCCTGGAGAAGCTCATACAGTGTCAAGAGCCATATCGAGAGCTCTATATTCAACTGGTCTGTGGGGGTCATTCCGAGTTGATCGCTCGCTAGCTAGTTTTAGCAGCCATGCAAATGCTATGCCGCCGTCCACTGGGAGTGTATTTTAGCTTAGCAGAAGTGCGACGCGAATGGTTATATCGCAGAGCGGCTACAAATTTTTTTTGTGTAGTTTCAGAGTAGCTCAAAACCAGTTCCAGATTTAACATCACAAACCCGCAAACCATTTGCCCAGCCACGCCTGCATTTTTCTTGGCATGCCTGCGTTTTTTCCGCACAGTCCCTGAAAACAGTCAGTTGCCACCCAGAAATGCCCACTTCATGTCAATCACTCTGCGGCAAGCAATGCGACTGAAATGCATTGCTAGACCCTGTGCAAAACTACATTGTTCATTGTGCCCGTACGTCGCGCGTGCGCATTGTGCCGCATGCGCAGAACTGCCGATTTTAGCCTGATCGCTGCGCTGCGAGCAAATTCAGCTAGCGATCAACTCGGAATGACCCCCTATATTAGAGATGTGCGCCAGGCCATTTTTGCTGGATTTGGATTTGGCCCTGATTTGTTGTCCGGCTTTAGATTTTGATTTGCCAAACCGCCGTGACTGGTATTGGATTTCAATTTGGATTTTTTTAAAAATTTGACAAAAAAGCTAAAATCGCTTAATTTGGGCCTTTTTTTCTTCCTAGAGTATTATTAATGTAACACTGTATATAAAGGAAGGGAGTACAATATATATATTTACCCCACTATAAGTTGTACAAGTACCTATATATGCACTGATACCTTATAGATCCATATAGCCTAACATATGCTGCCTTATATGTATACTTTAATGTAATGTGGAGACTAAATTTATGGGACAATATGAAATATATGTGTGAGGTGGCCATAGACCTAAACAGTGGATTGAATTGCTTTGTTACCAGATTGGTGGATCAGGACAATGGACTGACAGTTTACACATGTGGCTGCAGGTGATCCACGTGACCTTGGCGGGAAGGACAAGATCCACACGACCCATGGGGCTGGATTATAAATAGAGGAGCCAGCCGCTACATTGGGGATGGATCGGGTGCGCAGCCATAGGAGCAGTTTCCCCTCTCCTGTGCCGCTGAACTGAGCTGTAACGGTCGACAGGCGCTGGGAGAGAGGAGGCAGTGATGGCTGGTGGAAGCGCACTGAAGATGGAAGCTGTCCCCTGTGAATGCCACAGGTTTCCAGGAGAAGGCAAAGATCGGGAGGCGTGGCCATCCATAGAGTGGAAGCGGCGGCCAGAGTGACAGGACGGGGGAGCGCTGGAGAGGACTGGAGTAGCCCCAGCAGCGGCAACAATACCGAGGGGCGGCGAGTGCAGAGGGCCACTAGAAGCCAGGTCAGACCAGCGCAGCTGACGTCACACAAGCCCCGCTGAGTGCTCACAGATTGGTGAGCTTTAGAGGGGGAACTGTAGCTCTACTGACCACCAATGAGAGTGAGGAAGGGGCGTGGCCATGCTTCAGGTCTTCCAGCTATTGGCAGGAGTCAATAGTGAAAACGTAATAGGTCTATTCAATTTTGCACCAAACATTGCACCCTTATTCAACATGGTGGCACAGGTTTACATGGTCATCTAGTAATAACCACTAGTAGCACAGTATATACTACAATTGAGGAAGGACAATTGTTAGAAAATTCACTCAGGGCAGTATTGACCTTATCCTCTGCAGCCCATTTAAATAACTATATGAGGAGGCAGTTTATTTACCATACAGGCAAATACAGAGACCAACAGTCATCAGTGAGAATGAAATAATATCTAAATAGGAACAGAAGAGGAATATTATTTTATCTCAATATAGACTGCAAGCATAAATAAAATTCTCCTATGCTAGTTATATAATTTATACAAAGTCAGTGAAGGAATATGACGTTCTAATGACATCTGGTGGATAAATCCATCCTAACCTAAGTCAACACTAGCATAGTAACTATATGATCTTTCTAATTGGATACAAAATTGTAACGGTTTCTATCATGGGAAGATACTTGGATACAAGTAACCATTAACAAGTAAAAATACAAGTAGTTTGAATTCTGCTACCCGGAATACAATTACCATTCAGGTGAAAGTAAACCAGCAAATTGATAAGTCATATACTCAGAATATATATATATATATATATATATATATATATATATATAGTCAAAATGTATAAGTGTGCGCTCATGTGGATCAAATATAATCTGTAGTAAAATACTAAAATATTTTCTTATAATTAAAATATTTTCACATGCATTCCTCACAAACGTGGGTGGCAGCTGATAACAAATTATGGCGATTAGAATGTGTAAAAAATAGAAGTAATCAGCGCCTAATAATGCCTAGAAAATGACGGTGGGGACATAGAATGAGATTTAGTGAAAAAAATGGGACAAGCACTTATCTCAGATAGGAATCTTCGGTCCTCAGAGCAATATCATCACAGTAATATGCAAAAGAGAAAAAGAAACAACCAATAGTGTGTACCGTTTAAACCTATATGTACTTTTAGCATTTTTCTACTTAGTGAGTGTTAATTGGAAATGCTCCCAGAATATCACACTCCACAATAGCGTAGTAGAAAGATAATTTTTCACATTTAATTAAGTACATAAAATATATCCACGGTTTAAAACGAGCAGGTATCGCACGTTAAAGTCCTTTGCATTGGGACGAAATGCGTCAGGAGTTACCCTGGACCCTCTTTTGATGGACAGATAAGCTTTTATATCTATTGTTTCTTGTACGTGTGATACCTGCTCGTTTTAAACCGTGGTTTAATTTATGTACTAAAGTAAATGTGAAGGGAAATATCCTGGACCCTATTTTTATGGACAGATAAGCTTCTATATCATTTGTTTCTTGTACGTGTGATACCACTAGTTGTTTGATGGACATAACATGTTGAAGTGCTTTATTATTTTATAAAAACATAGCAAAGTGCAATATAGCATATTAATAGTTAACAATACAATGTAATGAAAGTATTGTCTATAGAGGTATAATAGATTGCCATTAATGTAGGAAGGTGATTAAAGCATATAGTAATAATAAGAAGGTCATTAACTAATTAGACATACTTACCGTGTGTTTATACATAATTAGTATTTTTTATGTATAGAAATGTACAGTACTAAGGTAACAGGTGTTAAAACAATGGCATTGACATGTATGAATTGACATATATTAATCTTTAGTAAAAGTGCATTATTTAAGAGAAACTTAGCTTGTTTGGAGTGAACTTAACTGGGTTTCAGAGAGGAGTGCAGTGGAACCAGAGCAAGTAGGTAGTCAATATCAGCATCTGTAACACAATAAACAATACACATAAGGTTTTCCCAAACTAATACTAATATAGTAGGTTACCACCTACCAAAAGTTTGGGTGGAGGCACTAAGGAAGGGTTACATTTTGGAGGCACTGCTGAGATCATATGGCCATTTGGTCTCTTCATTAGCTGTTGTATTACTTCCTGTAAATCTGGGTTATTGTATTGTGCTTGTCGGATTTGATCTCTTGACATGACTGACAGATCACCCATTTCTGCCTTGTAATCTAACAGTACATCAGCGGTAGGGCCGTTCTAGAAGCTCCTAGAGCACTAACAGCTTCTTGAGGTGAGTTTCGTAGTATCAAAATCTGATGACAAAGTCCCTGTAAAGCCGGAGCAGGTAACTCTATCCATTCCTCATTTACACTATCTGTCCTAGAATGTGGCAATTGAGACAAGGCATCGGCATCTACAGTATATTTCAAATTCCAGGTTTCTACTTTAGACTGAAGGTATAATTGGACAGGGCTGCTAACCATCGATGACCCATGGTGTCTAACTTGGGTCAGTGGATTGTTGTCAGTATGCACAGTAAACTTTATTCCATATAAATAATCGTGGCATTTTTCCACCACTGCCCACTTCAGTGCCAAGAACTCCAGTTTATAGACAGCATAGTTCTTCTCGCTGTTGGACAATCCTCCACTGACATAAGCTACGGGCCTCAAATGCTGATCTTGTTGTTGGTACAACACTCCCCCCAGGCCTTCGGTGGATGCATCAATGTGTAGTTCATAAGGTAAATCAGGATTGGCGTATGCTAAAATAGGAGAATTTGTTAGAAGGTACCTAAGTCGCTGAAAAGCATCTTCATACTGTGCGTTCTACCTATCTCCAAACTCTTCTTGAGGCTTAAAATACGTTCCCTTACAAGATCGACTTCGTCCAGCAGGTGGATATCCTTTGGCCAATTCTGTCAAAGGGCATGCAACCTTTGAATATTGGGGAACAAAACGTATGTAATATTCACTGAAACCCAGAAATGAATGTAGATCTTTCAAATTCAATGGTCTAGGCCAGTCTTGTACAGCTGCTACCTTCTCTGGATCAGTTGATATCCCTTCCCTGCTGACAATATGACCCAGATATTTAACAGTAGTTTGACACAAACGGCACTTATCAATGGACAGCTTCAGACCTCTTTTCTGTAAACGATCCAATACTTTTAATAATCTGGTGTTATGGTCCTCCAATGTTCGGCCACATACTATGACGTCATCTAAATAAACAAGGACTTCACTGTAACACATGTCTCCAATGATTCTCTCCATTGTCCTCTGAAAGTTTGCTGGAGCCCCCTTGATACCTTGTGGCATCTCCAGGAATTCAAAGAAGCCAATGGGACACAAGAACGCTGTTTTAGCACAGTCGTCTGGATGCATTGGAATTTGGTAATATCCACAGCGCATGTCAAGAACCTAGAACCAATGACTTCCTTGGAGACAGTCCAGGGCTTCTTCCACCTTGGGCATGATGTACTGGTCATCAATTGTATGACTATTGAGGGTGCGATAGTCAATACATAACCCGGATATCGACGTTTTTCTTCCGAGCTACCACAATTGGAGAAGTGTAAGGGCTTTCAGATTCAGCAATCACATGGCTTTCCAGCAGATGTTTCAAGTGTTGTCGCACATCCCCAAAATCAGCAAGAGCTAGCCTCCTAGAACGCTCTCTGAAAGGTGTATCATCACTTAATCGGATTCAATGTTCTACATCAGTGGCAGTCCCCAAGTCCCAATCTCCAAAGGAGAAAATGGATTCCCTTAGTAGCAGTTCCGCAATTAAAGCTCACTGATCCATGAGCACTCAGTGGGGCTTGTGTGATGTCAGCTGCGCTGGTCTGACCTGGCTTCTAGTGGCCCTCTGCACTCACCGCCCCTCTGTATTGTTGCCACTGCTGGGGCTACTCCGGTCCTCTCCAGTGCTCCCCCATCCTGTCACTCTGGCCGCTGCTCCCGCTCTCCAGGTGGCCACGCCTCCCGATCTCCGCCTTCTCCTGGAAACCTGTGGCGCTCACAGGGGACAGCTTCCGTCTTCAGTGCACTTCCACCAGCTGTTGCTGCCTCCTCTTTCCCAGCGCCCGCCGACTGTTACAGCTCAGTTCAGCGGTGCAGGAGAGGGGAAACTGCTCCTATGGCTGCGCACCCGATCCATCCCCAATGTAGCAGCTGGCTCCTCTATTTATACTCCAGCCCCAAGGGTCGCGTGGATCTTGTCCTTCCCACCGAGGTCGCATGGATCACCTGCAGCCACATGTGTCAACTGTCAGTCCATTGTCCTGATCCACCAATCAGGTAACAAAGCAATTCAATCCACTGTTTAGGTCTATGGTCACATCACACATATATTTCATATTGTCCCATAAGTTTAGTCTCCACACTACATTAAAGTATACATATAAGGCAGCATATGTTAGGCTATATGGATCTATAAGGTATCAGTGCATATATATATAGGTACATGTACAACATATAGTGGGAAAAATATATATATAGTACTCCCTTCCTTTATATACAGTGTTACATTTTCCTCAACATTAATTTCCAGTCATTTCCAGTCAATTTTGACCACCTCACATCTTACGATATTGTTTTTACCATTATTAGGCAAAGGGGGTGACAATGTTAAATTCCTTTGTCGTATAAACAACCCTTATGAAGCTAAGAACACTGTACGCTGTTTACTTAAGAAATACCGTAATGATACGCTATTTGCGTAACGATCGCTCAGCCGTAGGCGAGACGCTCAAGCGTCACGTTCGCTCACGGCCCAGTGATCACAGGACACGTTATTGGTTATGTCTAGGGGAAAGATTCGCTGTAGCGTAGCTTACGCTCGAGACCACGAGGAGGTCACCAGCGATGCAGACGCTCACAACACTATACCTTTATGTTAAAACCTTATACCAATGAAATACACAGAATACCTTAATGTGAATACAGGGTGTAAGTGCAACCTTGTGTAACCTGACTATCTACAAAGCTGCTTGTGCGTCACCGACGCTCAAGTGAACACTTAACACTATAGTAAATACACAGATACTGGTTTAGGTTCCAAGGCCTATTAACTGTATTATATCTAATATACTTGTAAAAGGGGATAACAGTACATATGATACACTACAATATAACAAAGACTTCCTAACCACAGAACTAAACAATAAATACAAAAAGACAATACTACACTGACCTAAATGCAATACAATACTATCTAATACAATACAATACTAGCCTAGTCTAGGGGAGATATGAGAGAACAGATGAGAGAGAGAGAGAGAGATTGGCTCACAGAAAGACAATGATAACATTAAATAAGAGACAACATGGTTGCAGATAAAACTACACATGTGAGAGACAATCGCTGCGCAGTTAGTCAATGCTGAATACAGCATGGGATGGAAGCTAGACTCCATTTCTGAGAAACCTCCACTTGATTCCAAAGACCACACCACATGCCTGAAAGGGGGAGGGGAAGACATCCAGCGGCAGCCATTTTAGATTTGCAGGTCCAAACACATGGCACCACAATCACATAGCAGAAAACACAAGACTCCATTTTATTCCAAAATGTCCAAGCCTCAAAACAATGCATATGTTCTGATTTTACAATTCCAAACCATCTAAAACACCTTTCACAATTTCAAGCAAACACAGTATCTCTATAACCAGAGCATATGAGTTATCACAAGACCAGACCACCAGGTACTCACAAGTATCAGCCTGCCATTGCTACCAGCACATATTCAAAAGTACTGCATGGTGGTATTTATGATTAACAAGATCCCAGCTACCATCACAGATTCCACAGGGCACCAACACTAACACCCAACAATCATCACAGATTCCACAGGGCACCAACACTAACACCCAACAATCATCACAGATTCCACAGGGCACCAACACAAACAAGTTACAATCACACGGCTGCGCAAGCCTCACCATCCCCAAGCCATTTGTTTCACCAAACCAACCACTCTATGCTTACCCATCTTTCCACAACTACCCCACCTCAAACCACACATTTAAAACTACTCTATGCCAATCAGCCATGAGATATTGATTTTATGATACTTAGCCTTTGTTTCGATGGCGAGGATCCAGCCATGCTTCTGAGAGCTCGGTTCTGAGTCCAGCCACATCACATCTGCTCTCTGAGGCAAAACAAGCAACACTGAAAAACTACCTTCCTGTTTGACCAGTCCCTGGGGGAGGGGTCTCTCTAGCTTTTGTATTGAATCACTGTTCTCTTTGTATATGCTAATCAGGTTCAGCCCTGAAAACTTAGTTGATCATCCATTGTTCCCAACAAAGCTGATCTTAACTTTTATACATATAATCATATCTATCCGCTGCAATGTCCCACGACAACACAATAGGTCTCAAACTAAACCACACCTGATTCTGCTTGCTTCAATACCAAACATGATGTGTTTATCTGGTTCGGTTCGAATGATACACATCCATGACATTAATTCATTAGCCAATTCTAAATCTCCATGATGTCTGGTGCTGTTCATTATTATAACCATGTACTGTATGAAACAAGTGCCGAATCCATCTCTGTGCCATGTCCGAGCAAATGCGTGTGTTTCCATATATTGCTGTGCTCGCTGCGCATATTTGCAAGTATAGCGACTTATATGTGTGCAGTTTATATGGTCTCTCTATGTAATATTTTTGACTTTGACAGTCCACCCTTTGGCAGTCACCAATAACTGCCACTTCCTAAAACATTTCAAAAAGAGAAAAATATATGTCAGGGGTTAATACATTTCCATGGTTGGGTAAGGGAGGAGAGAGGAGAAGATGTGAAGAGGGTATGACCTAGTGAGAAAGCAGAAGCATGTGTGTATGAATCCATGTTTGGGGGGTCATGTATCATCGTGCCGTACGTGTTGTACATCAAGCTTCGAGGTATTGCGAAGTATACATTTGAATTCCTTCTTATCCCGTACTAAGGGTCTGTGGATGGGCTGTCAAACTTTACCGAGCTCATTTCGGCTGTGGTTGTAACAAAATGGGGGCGCACATTTTAGTTGATGATACATGAATGGGGGAGGTATGTGGTTGCTGATATCTGTGCCTGTATTCCCTATCGTCTATGTGTGTCATTACCTGAGGGTTGTAGAGATGAAGATAAAGAACACTTATGGAAAATGCAATGATATTCTATGTCAGGGAAATGTACATCTGTCGTCGAAGTTGTTTTCGGTATCTGTTGAGAGTCGTCTTCTTTGCGCTGTATTGCTCCTTAGGCATGAGCAACAAGCTTTGTCTGAGCCATCAGATTTACAAAAATGTTGGGCTAGCGTGAGTTTAAAAATACTAGGGAAACTGGGGATCCATGGCAAAGTTCATCAAGTGTCCATATTTAAAGTTGTCAAATCTTCTTCTTTGGTCCATCCGTTGTCTGTATACATCTCGTTTCGTCAGCTTCCTCGTCCAAGGGGGTCTTTGTATCTGGGAGAAAAGCAGAAAAACAGGTGAAAGAAACGGACCGTATAATCGCATTTTCATCACATTCTGGTTTCTATCATTGGGTCATAAATCAAATCCAGGTTAATTACAGTTTCCTCACTCCTCAAGCTCATCACTTTTGTACTTTGTTTGCACCTCATTAAAGCCTGCCCGCATCTAAATATCAATCCAATCGATATAATGACACCCAAGATACATAGTAGAAACTTTCCAACATCCATTATGACTCCTTGAGCCCAGTCTCCCAAACCGGAGAACCAATTTCGCGGGTTCAACCATGACACCCAACCAGTCAGCTCATTACCTACAGCAGCAAGGGTGAGATTGTGTTTTCGACGAAATTCCCGCTTCAATTGGAGAATATCGTCCATCTTTTGGTCTATGACCTCTACCGGATCCTCGGTACTATTTGTGATATACGTGCAACACTTTATGCCGTACTGTGTTGCCAATGTAACACAATATCCGCCTGTTACTGCTGTAAGATAATTAAGAACCATCCTATGCTGAACTAGTTCTGTTTTGTAAGCTTGAAGTTCTCTTCCAGTGTATCTAAACGTGTCATCATACATTTCAGTGATATTATCTAACAAATTGGCGAGTGCAGAAATGTATTTATAATTCATCACTCCTCGAGCGGTACGAGTGAAATCTAACGCTACCAGAACCTGAATCCCGGTGGATTCATGGATAAGATCAGAGGCCGGATGCTCTAACCTTTCTGACAGTTGTCTTTTAACTCGGTGCTCGTAATGAGTGTGAGTATAAGGAGCTTGGGCACCACGGTGTATGTCCTTCATTTTGTCATGTGTAACAGTCATCACTTCAGGCAATACTTTTCCAATATAACACAATCCTTCAGAGTTTGGGGCTAGCCACTTGTACGCCTTTCTCCCGCATATGAAATATGCGTCATCGGGGAGAACATAAGGGACGGAGAAGGACATGACCATGTTACAAACCTTCCAGGTGAAATCTCCTGACCCTAATTCTTCCATCTGCCTAATGCACGCATCAGTTTGTATGACATGTGCACAGTATCCTGGTGATACCTCTCCAACTCTAGCAATCCTATTTCCTAAGGTATATCGATACCGAAAAGATTTTCCTCTACTGGCTATGTGGCGTACCAGCTCTGTATCTGTAGGCATTCTATCTGCTCTGTGTGAAAAGGTCATGGTAAGGTTGCTCCATGACACTTCCCAATTTCCCGGTTTTCTGGGATTGGAGATGTTAAAACATAAGAGGGACCTATCCACATGGTATTGGTGGAGCTTCAAACTAGGAGGGCTGGAGATATTAAACCTCCTGTCCACCGGTCTCCCACCCTTTAGCTCAAGTACCTCCCCTACCGTTAAAGGAAATGGTACTAGCCCTGATTTACTATGACCCTGAGGTACTTGAGAGCATACCCAACAATCTGTTTGGTTCAACACGTTACCCACTAGAGAGTGATAGTCACTCAATGGATGCCGGTCCATATGGATATTAAAACTAGATTGGCATTTCTTTATAAACCCATCTTCAATGACATTGTTACAAAGCCTACAGATACAGTTTTCTTCAGCTAACAGTGTTTACAAATAACATGGCTGTTAGATCGTTTCCGGTACTCGCCTTTGCTCGGTGCTTGTGTTGCTATTGGAAATTTACACCTCCGTCTCAGTCATCAGGACCTTTCTGGACTCTTTCTCGACCTCACTGATACTCTCACCGAAACAGACTGCTCTGGTCAACATCATGGTCAACGGGAAAATCCATATCACAGTCTCTTGGGGCAAGTCCATCTTACAGGAGGAGAAAAGAAGAAATTTGTAATGGGGTACAAAAAAATTAGTTTGAGGGGGAGAGAACTCGTTACGATAATAAGTTCTCTCGTCTTGTTGTTCTTCTTGTTCTGCTGTCCTCTCAAAGGTGTTGTCTCTCAGTCTTCAAAAACGATCATTCTGGTGATGCAATATTCCTTCCTAACCGACGATCTTTCTGTAAGGAGCAAAAATCTTGCATTACCATTTGTCTAACTGATGTGTGACATACCATCTTTAAACATGAAAACATGAGTGAGAAGAGAGAGGAAAACAAGAACAAAAGAGAGAATAATTCATATGCATATATATATATTTTACATAACTTGACAATAACCATCAATAGGAAAAGAGAAACAAAGCATTTTTAAAACGTTGTCAACATTAAGAAAACATTGTTAGACTATCAGGCTGTCGTATCTACGTGTCTAATGGTCTCCTTGAGCAGTCCCTCCCCACCAGCACTTGCATTATTCCACTGTCTGTATCTGGCCAGAATACATTGTGGTGGATAGGTCATGCTGGGGTTTGGTAGACTTCTGCAAGGACCAAGCGAATATGCAATGTTTGAATTCTTACCAATAATCGTCAGAGATGGGGATAGAGAGAGAAAGAAAAAACATTTTTCACAAATACATTTACAACGTTTAACCTGGTCATTCCTGTGTCTTCAGTGAATGACCTCCCAATTTATTAACCGTTACCTCAGGCTTGCCTCCATTCCTAATAATCACCTTTCCTGCCTATGTGATCCTTGATTATAATGGTGTGTCATAACTTTTGAAGTTCCTCCATGTGCCAATGGCCTGGGGTTTTGGTTGATTTGATGCCTCCTCAAACGCTTGGATGCTCATCACCATCAACCGCTTTCCCTGTACCTACCTGATTCCTTGGATACCATGATTATGTCGTTGTCTAGGGAGTTGATATACCTTCTGTGAATCTTTGATCATACAGTTAGATCTTTCCTAGGATCTGGGTAATCAGACATGATTGATCTCAATTCTGTTCGGGACCAGGGATGGCGCATTGCACTGTCCTTGACGGGAATGGTTCCCTGATCGTCAGTCTTCCCATTGGGGACTGAGATCACCCTGACAGGACTAAACTCAATTACATCACCTTGTTTTGGTCTTATAATATGGGGTACATTTGTTTGTGCGTGATATAAAACATTGTACGTACCTGTGGACACGACCTCACCTGACCCTCCGTTAGGGGGTTTGATTATTGCCTTTACCAATTTGGTCGCGTCCACCTGGATGTCTTGTAGGATGGCTTCTTTAAGAGGTGCCGACATCGTTCTGGGCTCACTTTCTTGTTGGTAATCCTGAGGGAAGTTTAACATGGGGTGCGACTTGCACAGGTTAACATTTGTAATTTTTACACTTTCATTTTCATAAACATTATTACATTTAACACTTTCATTCTTAATACAGTTACTAAGTGCATTTTTATCGTACAACATTGTGCCATTTCTCTGCAACCATAATCCTCTTCAATGCCATGTCTCTCCTCTCAAGATGAAAGTTAGATATGTAAGTTACATTTCTTTGCATTTCACTTTCCTGTTGCCATAACTGCAAACAATCATAATGTTTAACTCGTTGTTTCCAGGATTTTATGAGACAGATCCTCCGCCTTAAATTATGCAACACCTCTAAGTCAAAACTACCTATCCCGGGAAATGGTGCCTTATCCCCCGCAGTCATTCGTGTCCATTCATCACAAAAGGTCTCAGTGTGGGGACCATATTTCCCCCACATTACTAACCGAGCAGACCCTCGGGGTCTGCAAGCCTCTGGAGTCTGAATCCTGACCTCCGACCGTCTCTGTGTTGTGCACTTGGCTGCCATTGTGGACCTTTTTAACACAGAAAAACTTCCTAAAGTGCACCAAACACAGAACTTCGTTGGAAATCCTTAAAGCTCTTCCACTGAACTTCTTCTGCTCCGGGTATCCCCGTTCCGCCTTCTAGCAGACACGTGTAGCCGTTGCAGGCCCTATCTCTAGAGATTTTCCTGAGAAAATTCCCTTCCTTTTTCTTTTACACAAATCACGCTTGCATGTGCTCCCTACAACACGTATGAGGGCAAGATTTACGCATGGATATACGACCTCATATCACGTTGCGTTATTGGTCACACATACAACCGTGCGGTCCAATCGTACCACTTATAGACACTTGTTGCCCATAAATGGTAGGATCATTGGAGTCTCCCTACTGTGCTCCAAAACAGCCAGAGCGTAATACAACGAAAACTTTATCACACTCTGTTGCACGTTTTCACTCAGATCGTGCTCATCACGTTCCACATAGATCACACAAATCACAAAGTCCACAAAGCGGAATTCAATACCGTTTTATCACATAGATCACAAAGTCCACAAAGCGGGATTCAATACACTCATACCGTTTTCAACCCACTATCATTCTTATAGTTTTCTGATCAGAAAAATCATTTCCCGTAGTCTGATAGCTCTCCCCAGAGGCGTTACAGTAAAGTAAGGTATTTAAACTAAATTTTGGAAACTGAACAAATGTGTGCTATTGTCTTGTGGCTTCTGTATCGCCTTACTATAAGCGATATTTCACTATATAAACGCTTACCAAACACCACACAGTATCTTCTATGCTGTGTGCTTGTTTTTTCTCAGCACGTTATCAATGCAAATGGCAAACAGGAAGGTGAGATGTGAAACTTACACAGATGAAAATGCAATTCTAAATTTAATCTAATAACATACATTGATGTAAGCACACGCATATGAAATTACATATAAGTACCAATCACTATTACTTATGATTGACTATGATATAGATTAAATAAATGCATTAAAAAAAAACCTCATTAAATGATGATTTCTTTTTGACAGTGGATGGCTGATTGTTTCCTGAGTCAACTGAAAACCAGCCGCTCAGAAAAAAAAAAAAAATTTTTTTTGACCTTCCCAAAATGGCCGCTGCTCCTCCCCCTTCCACCTCCATGAGGGTCACACAAAATGGTGGACAGACCATGCGGCCTCTTGTCACAAAGAAAGTCATCATTCAAAACTCCTAAAGTTATTCTAGGCCTGAGTGTGTAGTTGGCACCAAATTGAAATAAAAACCAGATTTTCAAAGACAATAGCGTACTGTTCTTACCTCCGGTTACCGGGTTCCTTCAGCACTCTTTATCTAAGCGAAGCAGACGCTTATCCCGTCAGCACTGTGAGACAACCTCCCACCCTTTGCTGGAGGGATAATGTCTGCTGATCTACCTAGTGCAGATATGAGAAGTATAGGACGAGCCCGCAATTGACAATGTTAAATTCCTTTGTCGTATAAACAACCCTTATGAAGCTAAGAACACTGTACGCTGTTTACTTAAGAAATACCGTAATGATACGCTATTTGCGTAACGATCGCTCAGCCGTAGGCGAGACGCTCAAGCGTCACGTTCGCTCACGGCCCAGTGATCACAGGACACGTTATTGGTTATGTCTAGGGGAAAGATTCGCTGTAGCGTAGCTTACGCTCGAGACCACGAGGAGGTCACCAGCGATGCAGACGCTCACAACACTATACCTTTATGTTAAAACCTTATACCAATGAAATACACAGAATACCTTAATGTGAATACAGGGTGTAAGTGCAACCTTGTGTAACCTGACTATCTACAAAGCTGCTTGTGCGTCACCGACGCTCAAGTGAACACTTAACACTATAGTAAATACACAGATACTGGTTTAGGTTCCAAGGCCTATTAACTGTATTATATCTAATATACTTGTAAAAGGGGATAACAGTACATATGATACACTACAATATAACAAAGACTTCCTAACCACAGAACTAAACAATAAATACAAAAAGACAATACTACACTGACCTAAATGCAATACAATACTATCTAATACAATACAATACTAGCCTAGTCTAGGGGAGATATGAGAGAACAGATGAGAGAGAGAGAGAGAGATTGGCTCACAGAAAGACAATGATAACATTAAATAAGAGACAACATGGTTGCAGATAAAACTACACATGTGAGAGACAATCGCTGCGCAGTTAGTCAATGCTGAATACAGCATGGGATGGAAGCTAGACTCCATTTCTGAGAAACCTCCACTTGATTCCAAAGACCACACCACATGCCTGAAAGGGGGAGGGGAAGACATCCAGCGGCAGCCATTTTAGATTTGCAGGTCCAAACACATGGCACCACAATCACATAGCAGAAAACACAAGACTCCATTTTATTCCAAAATGTCCAAGCCTCAAAACAATGCATATGTTCTGATTTTACAATTCCAAACCATCTAAAACACCTTTCACAATTTCAAGCAAACACAGTATCTCTATAACCAGAGCATATGAGTTATCACAAGACCAGACCACCAGGTACTCACAAGTATCAGCCTGCCATTGCTACCAGCACATATTCAAAAGTACTGCATGGTGGTATTTATGATTAACAAGATCCCAGCTACCATCACAGATTCCACAGGGCACCAACACTAACACCCAACAATCATCACAGATTCCACAGGGCACCAACACTAACACCCAACAATCATCACAGATTCCACAGGGCACCAACACAAACAAGTTACAATCACACGGCTGCGCAAGCCTCACCATCCCCAAGCCATTTGTTTCACCAAACCAACCACTCTATGCTTACCCATCTTTCCACAACTACCCCACCTCAAACCACACATTTAAAACTACTCTATGCCAATCAGCCATGAGATATTGATTTTATGATACTTAGCCTTTGTTTCGATGGCGAGGATCCAGCCATGCTTCTGAGAGCTCGGTTCTGAGTCCAGCCACATCACATCTGCTCTCTGAGGCAAAACAAGCAACACTGAAAAACTACCTTCCTGTTTGACCAGTCCCTGGGGGAGGGGTCTCTCTAGCTTTTGTATTGAATCACTGTTCTCTTTGTATATGCTAATCAGGTTCAGCCCTGAAAACTTAGTTGATCATCCATTGTTCCCAACAAAGCTGATCTTAACTTTTATACATATAATCATATCTATCCGCTGCAATGTCCCACGACAACACAATAGGTCTCAAACTAAACCACACCTGATTCTGCTTGCTTCAATACCAAACATGATGTGTTTATCTGGTTCGGTTCGAATGATACACATCCATGACATTAATTCATTAGCCAATTCTAAATCTCCATGATGTCTGGTGCTGTTCATTATTATAACCATGTACTGTATGAAACAAGTGCCGAATCCATCTCTGTGCCATGTCCGAGCAAATGCGTGTGTTTCCATATATTGCTGTGCTCGCTGCGCATATTTGCAAGTATAGCGACTTATATGTGTGCAGTTTATATGGTCTCTCTATGTAATATTTTTGACTTTGACAGGGGTAATTCAGACTGGATCGCTGCAGCGGCAGCGATCACAGTCTGAATCTTTTTGTGGAGTGCGCCCGCGCAGCGCACCCTGGGAGCCCAGTTAGATGCTAACAGCATCTCTGGGCTGCGATCGCCTCTGCCTGATTGACAGGCAGAGGTGGTCATGGGGCAGGAGGGGGCATGCCAATGGCGTTAGAACGCCAGTGGTGGGGCACGGTCTGGACAATGAGGCGTGTCCGGATTGTTGTGGGGTGACATCACATGCAGCCGATGTGACCCGGGGCGTGGCGGGTAGCCATCTGCCAGTGCACAGGAGCTGCGTAGGCAGGGAGCGACTCGCCAGGTACAAAAGCATCACTGCTGTGTGATGCTTTTGCACCCGTGTTGGGGGGAGCAGGGCCTGACATGCGGGGCGGACTAGCCCTATGTTGGGCGTCCCCCCGCATGTCAGAGTAAGTGATCGTAGATGTGCTATATTAAGCACATCTACGATCAGATCTGAATTACCCCCCTAAGGCTGTAGTGACCTAGTTGGTTATTAAGCGACAGAGCAGCGACACAAACACATGGCAGTTTATAGCACATCTATGAAATATTGCCGCACAGAAGTGGCAGAAATTAAAGTTGGTGCAATATTAAAGTGTCCTTGGGCCCTCCCTCCAACTCTTATGTTGGATATTAAAAAGGACATGCACAGTTTAAGAAACCATGCACTTCAGCGACAGGGACTAATACTTTTGTGGCTGAAGTGCTTGTTTTGTTTGGGCCTCCACAAGACAATTTTTTTAGAAGGACTAGCTCCGATCACTAATGAGGAGATTGATGATGAGATTGTTAATTACATTATAATCTTGTAAAATACATTTCATAAACTTGCCGCAAATGATGTAACATGGAGGAGGTGCCTAGATGGCTAAGGTCCCTACCTCTACTAACTTTGGCCTTACAAATGGAGCAGATGCCTTCACAAACATTGTCAGGATTTGGGTATAAATAATTCCACACCAAAGAGGTGGCTTTTTTGGTGTTATGCCCAGGCATCACAATGGCTTTCTTTTTATCACGGTCAAGAACTGCAGCCACTGGTGGCTGACTTACACAAACAACATCATCAACATACTCAGTGTCAGATAGTAGTAGTACACACGTACTGTAGCCTCCTTATCCTGTTCCACTTCCATTTCTATTATGCCCTCATCATCTTTACTTGTACTGCTCCCCACATGTGCAGATGGTACAGAAATGGTGGAAGGAGGTGAAAGAGACTTAGCTAACGTGGACACCCCTAAACATTCCTCAGAAATCTTTGACGGTTCTGAATGCACAATTTGTTCTACTGCCTTAGTGGTTTAAATTTTTTTGACACCTCTACTAGACTCTGAGTGAAAAGTTCTTGCATCGTCATGAGAGGTAGAAGACGATGCCTCACTGACAGTTACAGAACCACCACTCAGAAATAAAGGCCAAGGCCTGAGCCTTTCATTGCCACTGCGTGTGGTGAATGGCATGTTGGCAACTTAATGTTTTTCTACACTAAACCTTTCCTTTATAAGAGGTATCATTTTCTTTAACACTGTATAGTGGGTTTTTGATAGTAAATGCCCTGACCTAAACCTTTTCTCTCTCCTGCTACAATATCACCTAGTCTGGATCCACAAACCAGTCTGAGCCTGACAGCACTTTTTCAAGACCCCCCCCCCCCCCCACACACACACACACACACACACACTCATTATGAGCTTCTTCATCGCACAGAAACATTCAAATAAAGCTTCTCTGTTGCAACCTGTAAGTAAGATAGGGTTAAACACATAAGAAAACATCAACATATCACATGACTTTGGTCTTGTCTTCTTGGTTGACATATCAGTAGGAGTCCTTTTACTGACATCATGATTCATAGAAATGGACTTACAAACTTGGGACTGCTGTTATTATTCTTGATGTCATTCGCACTTTTCTTCATTTAATCTTGCAAAGTACTTTGGCCTATCTTGGACTTGCACAAACACCAATCAGATATTGACTTTGGCTTCTTGATGTCAAGAGATTCACAGAATGTGATGTTTGCTAATTCCTCATCATATCTCCTAGGTGGCTTAATGATATTTAATCTCGCAGAAGACCATTTCTGTAACTGAACTTCTACGCTGGTAGCCTGTGATTCAGAAACATGTCTAGCTGCTGGCATGTCTATATTTGTTCTGCATATCAACTCCCTGCTTTTCTGTAATTTGCTCTGTTTCTTTGAAAATGACATCTCCAGACTTGACTAATATTTTGATACTTGGATTCCATAATTTGTAGGATTCGCTTTCATGGCAATAGCCAAGCTTGATGCACCTCATTTAGAATCCAGCTTGCATCTTCTTTCTTTTGGTACTTAAACAAAAGTTCTGATATGTTTTACACTTGGTTTTCTCTTTGACAACACTTCAATAGGCGTTATGTCCTTCAGGGCGACTGTTGAAGAATAGATAAACTGCTGTGGACATGTCTTCTGCCCAAAACGGTTTGTCTAGGCCTGCATCCTACAGCAAACATCTTGCTTTCTGCACCAGTATATGGTTTGCTTGTTCACTGACACTGTTTTCTCAGGTTTATAGGTAATGTTCAATTGATGCTTTAGCCGATATTTTCTTAAGAATAATTCTACCTCTCTGTTTAGATATTCTCCTTCATTATATCAGGATCTGGAGTCTGTGACCAGTTTGCTTATCTACAAGTCTCTTGTAGTTCATAATCTTCTTTGCTACTTCAGGCTTCTCTTTGATGAAGTATATGTGCATCATTGTTGTGAAGTCATCAATGTACGTGATAAAGTATCTGTATCCACTTATTGACTTGACTTCCATTGGACCACACACATCTGTATGTACTAACTCAAGTGGTGCCTCATTTCTGTTTGCTAACTTTGGAAATGGTTGACAGCTTTGTTTTCCTTTTACACAGCTTTCACACATGGGTTTCTCTGTATCAGTCTCTGACATTCCTGTAACCATCCAGTCCAATAGTTTCTTGACACCATTGTCTCTGAAGTGGCAAAATCTACTGTGCCAGAGTTCTGATGACTGCAACTCAGTTGTCATCATCACGTAAGAGCCTGTTGCTATTACGGTCCCTTTTTTTTCGCACAATGCTCTGCCCTTTTTCAATATGAACACTATGACCTCTTTGCTCTAGGACTCTGGCTATAAGATTTGTTCCCATTTCTGGTACATAAACCATGTCTTGGATTTCTGTGACTCTTGCTCTAGTCCCAATTTTCAAGCAGGCTTAAATTGTTCTAACCAGCCTTAATTGTTCTAACCTTTGTAGCTGTAAGAACCTTTCCATTCCTTTGATTGTGACAGAATTGCTGATGGTTAACGTAGTAAAACTCTCATCATGGCAGCTAAAATGTTGTGTTGGGCCTGAATTGATACTAACAATCTTTTCTGTGGTTACCTGTGACACACAGCCCTGAATGGGTATGGGTCGTTGGATAGACACAACTTAGGTCGACCATGGAAGGTCAACATGCATTAGGTCGACAGGGACAATAGGTCAACATGGTCATAAGGTTGACATGTACTAGGTCGACAGGTCAAAAGGTCGACATGGGTTTTTTAACTGTTTTTGGCGTCGTTTGCTTCGTAAAGTGACGGGGAACCCCAGTTACTGCACTGTGTCCCCTCGCATGGCTCACTTCGCTCGCCATGCTTCAGGCAAAGTGCCTTGCTCCGCTTCCGCTTTGCTCGGCACAGGTTACCGGTCCAATCATAGCCCACGTGGATCGTTAAGTATGAAAAAATCCAAAAAATTTGAAAAACTCATTTCGACCTTTTGACCTGTTGACCTAGTACATGTCGCTCTAATCACCATGTCGACCTATTGATCATGTCGACCTAATGCATGTCGACCTTCAGTGGTCCACCTAATGACTGTTGACCTAAACTGTGTCGACCTAACGACCGTATCCCATCCTGAATCATCTTTGCTGTTGCATTTCTTACATTGCATGGCATTCACAGTTTTCTGCTTGCGCTCAAATGTTTTGCAATTCATTTTCTGAGTTTCTCACTTTCGCCCTTCTGCTCCATGGGAGGTTTCTATCCTCCCTGTGCTCGCCTTAGAATATGTACTCTTAATGTTCTACTCACATGGCAAGTGTTCTTGGAACAGCAGTAGCATTGGTCTGTCTGTAGTTAGCTTGGTAGTGTTTGCTTCCAAAGCCACAACTAGAAAGTCAAACTCCGGAGTTAAGTTTTGCTACCTTGCCTGTCCTGTCAGGCATAGCAAGATTAAAGAGGGGATGTAGGGCATACTGTACCCCGGGCCGCCCTTTGTCAGGGGGCCCCCTGGCCAGAGCACACTGACATCACTAGCTTTCCTTCTTAAGCAGCAGAATCAGCAGCCAGAATGTGAGCAGGACAATATGCAGTGCAGGCAGAGACACAGGAATATCATGTTTCATGTGCTACTAACAGCTTTTTGACAAGAGGAGAGTTTGGAGGGTGGAGAGAGCTGTAAGTGACACATGAATTCCAGCTTCTCCTCCTCCCCGCCTGGGTGTCTGTGTCCTGTGTAAACTGTTATGCAACTAAACCATTTGGGTCTAGAGATAGAGACACACACAGAAAGTCCTCCTTAGTCATGTCCCAAGGTGTAAGTAGTAAAAAGGCTGCTGCTATTCTTGTATGTGACAAGATAAAGTATCTAATTTTTCTATGTATATTTTAAGGTTAAGTTGTATTAGTTCCACTACAAGAAAAGCTATAAAATAGTTGTCTTTCAATTAGGTGGAGCTATAAACAGTACCCAGGCATTATTAAACTATTAGTTAACCATTGTTTTAAATGTAATATACACAATCTATACCTCCCACCATGACCCATTCCAGGAGGTACAACATGCTCTCTACCTGTACTTCCTTCTTAATGTATGACTGCAACCACCTGTGTTGAAACACCTTTATCAATTAAATAGTTTAACACAGGTGACGCCAATCATATATTAAGTGGGAAGTCCAGGTAGAGAGCATTTTGTCCATCCTGGAATAGGTCATGGTTGGGATGTATGCACAATTTAATATACATCCCCCACCTTCCATCGGGGTCCCCCTGTCTTAAGTGCCCCGGGCACCCTCAAAGCTTAATCCGGCCCTACTGTCAGGTACACTTCACCTGATACTGTGTGTCCTACCTTGTATGTCATACCACCTATACTCACCAGTTTAAAGAAGGTCATGCTGAATGAAACCTAAATGCTGCTACACACTCCATTTATCCATGTTCTGCTTCCTGTTATTGGCATCTAAGCCTTCTATCTGCTTTAGAACAACTTGGTGGAAGGTGCCACAGATATCATCTTTATTGATTCACTGGGTGAATGCCAATTAAACCCACCTATTTGGAAACCTACTGCCTCTCCTTCTTTAAAATATTGATGTCTAGTCAACACTGTCACAGTAAGGGGTATATTTACATAAGTGTGGGTTTTCAGAAGTGGAGATATTACCCATATAACCAATCAGATTTGGGATATTATCTTCTAGAAGATGTTAGAGAAATGATGAAATCTGATTGGTTGATAAGGGCAACATCTCCATTTTTAAAACCCTCCCACTTGGTAAATATAAACCTAATAGAGGACCTAATGTTGACTCTCAGAGAGGGTGCTCTCCAGCTTGGTTTCTGTGGCTGAAATTCCAGAAGATACATGAATGCAAAAATCTATATATAACTCATTGAGCTCTCTGCAAAACTATTAGCCTCAGTATATACTGCACAGATACAGCCATTCAGGTTATTTTGTATCATTGGATTTTACAACAAATGCTACCCTTATTGTGGGTGATCATAGGCTTTGGATATACTTACTGTACTATGGGGGTCATTCCAAGTTGATCGCTAGCTGCATTCGTTCGCTGTGCAGCAATGAGGCAAAAAAAGGCACTTCTGCGCATACGTATGCGGCGAAATGCGCACCCGCGATGTACTAAAACAATGGGCGATGTAGTTTCACACAGGGTCTAGCGAAGTTTTTCAGTCGCACTGCTGACCGCAGAGTGATTGACAGGAAGTGGGCATTTCTGGGTGTCAACTGACCGTTATCAGGGAGTATTTGAAAAAACGCAGGCATGCCAGGAAATATGCAGGCGTGGCTGGGCGAACGCAGGGCATGTTCGTGACATCAAAACAGGAACTGAATAGTCTGAAGTGATCGCAAGCACTGAGTAGGTATTGAGCTACTCTAAAACTGCACAAAAAAACTTTGCCGCCGCTGTGCGATCCTTTCGTTCGCACTTCTGCTAAGCTAAAATACACTCCCAGTGGGAGGCGGCATAGCGTTTGCACGGCTGCTAAAAACAGCTAGCGAGCAAACAACTCGGAATGACCACCTATGAGCGTAGCATACTCAACTTTCCTTATTCCCATTACCCATTTGCCTCTTAGTAAAATATAAATAGTCTAGGTTGACACAAATAAAAAATAAACAATAAATATAAAATATTTGAAGTAATGCATTTTTTTCTATTACAAAATAAGTATATAATGCATTTCCATAAAAACGCTGAAAGGACCTGGAACATTTGGAATATGACTTCTGCTAACATCACTACTGAGTGAATGAATTATTGCTCTACAGTAAATTATTTTTCTTAACAATTATATAATGTATATCCTCTTCCCTTGAACATTGTTTCCTGGTGGGACGTGATGATAAAACAAAAAATCATGTACGCAGGATATAGTATCTGATACTCAGGAATCATTGTATATACAGGAAGCTATTCCTGGTTCACTAACAACATAAAATAACATCCAGGAAAACAGAAATCCACAGAGGGGTTGCTGTATACCATTGCTATACAGTATCTCACGGTACTAACACTCTGAATATTAACACATGCATACACACATATATGTATATATTAATGTATATACAGTACCTGTGTATGTATATATATATATATATATATATCACTCCCAAAACAGGCGGCACTCACGGGTCTACAGTATATGACTAGAACAATAACGACACAGGAGTCACCTCTCAGATCAACGTTTCATTTCTTAGAACCTTTATCAAGATCAGACAAACAGACATAGACCTCTTACCTAAATAACCTGCCCTCACCGTGAAGGAAACCGACTGTCGGGTCCACTGACGTCACATACCTGAGACAAGCGCACCCTGACATCTCCCGGCACCCTAGCGGTATCCTGGTAACCAGAGTACACAATTCAAACATGTATAAAAAGAAACACCCACACAATAAATTGCAATGACAAAATTGCATCACATACAGTGCATCCGGAAAGTATTCACAGCGCTTCACTTTTTCCACATTTTGTTATGTTACAGCCTTATTCCAAACTGGAATACATTCATTTTTTCCCTCAAAATTCTACACATAATACCTCATAATGAAAACGTGAAAAAAGTTTTTTTGAGATTTTTGCTAATTTATTAAAAATAAAAAAACGAAGAAATCACATGTACATAAGTATTCACAGCCTTTATGGAAAGGGTGATACTGCGCTCTCTAAATGGCAGTGGGTATCCCTGAAAGGTGGTGCTGCTGGGGGCATGGTTCTACTACATAAAACCGCAATAAAGACGATACAAGGCAAAAAGAAGAGTTGCTCCCTGCGCACTCCCTAATGGCAAAGAGTACACTATAAAAGATGTTGATGAATTTAAATATTTATTTGGTACAGAAATATGGTTAGTGAAAGTATTGCAAATCACTATATACTATAATTTATAAAATGTTCCACCGAGATGTCCAGACTATAAATAATAAAGGATAGTCTAAGAATGCTTTAGGGATAATAGTCCATAATAATTTAAAAATTCCTCAACTGGGAATGTAAATGTAGTAGTGTGTAAACTCCTAATACCGGTGTACAAAAACATACATAAAACACATAAATGGTGGGATGACAACACAAAGAATAGTATAAAATACACACAGTGAAAAGCGCTAATTGCGTCTTACTCTCATCTGCTGATAAATTGTACTGGTATTTCAATGGCGCGCTGATGTTCAAAGTACAAGTCAGAGTTACAGTGTTGCTGCGTCCTTTTAAAGATGAAAAATAAATGTCCTGTATGGCACCCTATCAGGACTGTTATTACTGTGCCCATTCGTGATTGCTCCCGTGGCTCCGTAATAGGAGTGAGGTGGGGTGGTTACTTACCTCCTCCTGGACGTTTGTAACAATGTTCTTTCCTGAGGCTGGAAGTAGTGTCTGCCGGCAGACTCCCTGACAGCGCGCTGTGTGCACCTTGTGCCGATGTTGGGGATCAAAGACAATCGGTAATCAACGCGTTTCACATACGTGAGGCTTTGTCAGGATACCCGATGACTTGATCCTCTCTCCCGTCCTCAGCTAAATAGCCCTCATGCGTTCCATAGGAAAATTGCTTTGGATTTTTGCGTTCCAAAGGATACAATGTTGCGTTATTGTCATTACCAGTAATTCAGTATTTTTTTGTAATGATGCTCTCAGTGTCTCGTCCGAATGCTTGGAATACTACTGAACCGAGGCTTTAAGGGGAAACTAATATCCCCTGTGTGTCCAATTAGTAAAGAAATAATTACATTTCTCAGAGCTGTATCATTCGACATACAACACAAACACACAAATAACAAAACGTTCATAAATGGAAATAAAATTTAAGAAGAGTTTCATGGGTCCTACTTATACATTACAAACAATGATAATATAGGCATCAAAATGCAAATAATTGTGGTGGCAAATTCCTATATGGTTAAACTATCAAAAATTACAGGGTAATCAATGGCATAGCTTCCTAATATCATACCCTATTTATATGAAAAATATATATATCAAAGGCCAGATCGAATAGTTTTTCCAGATCCCGAATATTCTGTTATAATGAGGAGATGTACACTGTCTAATCTAAACTAGAGCGTGGAATGCATAAACAGGAAGTAGACACAGCGCTGTTCAGAGCGGGGACGGCATCACTGATCATCTATAGCGAAAGTGTCATACGTTCCAACGTTACAGTGGAACGCACTGACACGACAGAGGCACTATTAGGGCAATAGATATAACTTATTTTGGCCACTGAGGGAAGAACTAATAATCTGAGCAAGTTGTAGATAATAAGGATAACCATTAAACCATGTAACAAAGCCCATACATGCAACAGAGTGGTTACGGCTTCAATCTGGGTGCCATGGCAATATTAAACAAACATCAAAAAATGACAAAAGAAAACAAACACAAATAATATGAAAAATCAATCGATCAACAGAAAAAAGAAAATTATGTAGATATCAACATGTGAACATACACGTCTATACCTATAAGGTCACGTCTGTAACTAAGGGCAGAAAAAACAATATATATTCAAAAAAGAAAAAAGAAAAAAAAAGGAAAAAAGCACCAAAGTAGACAGAATTTATGAATCCAAAAATAATTTTTTACAAATCCTGTCAAATTAGAGCAAAACATTATAGGGATTTCATTCATTAAGTCCATGAGGATGGACCGTGTCCAATGAATAAATCCAACGAATTTCACTTTTTTTGAGTTTACTCAATCTGTCACCCCCACGAATATCAATCGGTATATTATCGATTAGCATGCATTTGATACTGGATATTGAATGACCGGCCTCTAAAAAGTGCCTAGCCACTGGTTTGTCAGACTTCCCTGTATTGAGTGCCACCCTGATGGAGGACCTATGGTTGGCCATACAGTCCCTGAAGCATCTCTTAGTCATTCCAACATATGTAAGCCCACATGGGCAGATTAGCAAATAGATGACAAAGCTCATCTGGCAATGTAAGCGATGTCTAATGCGTATTCTTCTACCACTATGTGGGTGTGTAAAAGAGGAACCTGTAAGCATCGAGCGACAAGTTGTGCAATCGGCACATTTGAAACAACCAGTCCTACTTGGTAGCCAGTTTCCCTGTGCCTTCCATGGTTGTAGTAGGGGAAGCATTAGTAGATTCCTCAAGTTGGGACCTCTGTGATAGGTGCACAATGGTGGAGCTGCACCGAGTCTGCTAAGAGTAGGATCACTGAATAAGATGGGCTAATGTCATGAAATCACCTTTTTAGGTGCTGGTAAAGATAGTGTGACTGGCGTCAAACTGTTTAGTGTGAGTCTTGCCAATGGACGTAAACTTTCTACGTGCTTTCAAGAGACATCTGTCAATGGTCTTCGAGGTATAACTCTGTGCTAAAAAGCATTGTGTCAAATCAATTATATGTTCTTTTGCACGATGTATATCAGTATTAATCCTCAATATACGCAAAAAACTGCGATATGGGTAATATGGGTAATCCTTCTTTAAGAGGACTGGGGTGGTGACTTGTGGAGAAAAGCAACGTGTTGCGGTAAGTGTCCTTTCTATACATGGTGGTAGCCAATGTATTACCACTACGAAAGACAGTAACATCCAAAAAATTTAAACTAACAGTATCCACTTTACTCGTGAACCTAATAGGGGAATCAAGTGCATTTAAATAATCTACCATTGCAGTGTACTGTCCATCAGTGCCAAGCCAAAGCAAAAACAAGTCATCGATATATCTCTTGTAGTATATAATCAAAGACCCAAACATAGGTAAAATATACTTCTGCTCATAACAAGCCATATAAAGATTGGCATAAACTGGAATTAAATTTGACACCATAGCGGTGCCGTTGGTTTGCATAAAATAGTCACCATTATAGAGAAAGTGGTTATTAGTCAAAACCAATTGAGTAAGGTCTAAAAGAAACTCAGGTGGTGGTCCCTGAGGGAGATGTGACACAAGAGCATCAGCAATCGCCGCCAATCCCTCCACATGTGGAATAACAGTGTAGAGGGAATTGACGTCAAGGGTGGCTAGCAACACATTCTGTGGCAAATCACCAAGCGCTCTAATCCCCTCAAGGAAATGGCCAGTATCTCTAAGGTAACTAGGCAAAGAAGTCACAATGGGCTGTAAAAATGCATCAACGAACTGTGCCAATGGCTGTAACAAAGATCCACGTGCTGTTATGATGGGTCCTCCCGGAGGGTCCACCAAAGATTTGTGGATCTTAGGTAAAGTGTATAAAATAGGACAAACCGGATGTTCAACCTTAAGGAAACCCATCATATCAGCCTCAATCCAACCATGTGTCAAAACAAGATCCAATGTCCTATCAATCATACGCTTAATACGTGGCATAGGGCTATCAGGTATTTTAATGTATGTATCAATATCACTTAGTTGTCTAAGGATCTCGCCGTTGTATTTGGACCAATCCTGGAACACAGCAGCTCCCCCTTTGTCTGCCTGATGCATAACAATCTGGTCACTGTTGATCAAAGCCTTCAAAGCAGACCTCTGCATAGTAGTGAGATTGTTGTATTTTGGCTTGTTAACAATTTTAGACATATCACTTTCAACCACTCACAAGTATGTTTTTAGACTCACATTGGAACTCTGGGGATCAAATTGGCTAGGGGCTTTAAGAATGTGGGAACGGGGAGAGACGGAATCATTACCACATAAAAATTCACATAATCGCAACTTGCGACCAGGCTTATAGTGACTGACCACTGAAAGCTGTCGTGCACACAAGTTTGAACAAACGAGAGCCCTAATGACAGGACCTCAGTCTCACTAGAACTAGACAATGTGTGCTTATATAAATTAAACAGAGTCTAATACCAACTACCAGGTCCCCCTCTTTTTCTTATAACCTGCCCTCCTCGTGGGGTACCTGATCCATGGCCTCTGCCTCGGCCAGTGACGTATCTGGTGGCTGCCCCTAAAAAAGCAGCTCCACTGGGTGGTCTTTGATCAACAAAGTTACTATCACTTGTTTCCACAAGATCAGTCTCAGACTGTGATTGGGAAGAAGATGAAGGGTCAATGTTCTGAAAATTGCGCTGACGATAATTATAACGCCTATGCCTAGGAATTACAGGGTCATCTTTCAACCAAGAGTATACTTGGTGATTCACATAATCATAGTTAACAGTACTGAGTTTTTTATGCTTAAACGTAGTTAGATCCTGTTGAAACTTGGTGATTTGTTCAGAAATCCGTTCACACCAATTGTTAGATTTGTCTAAGCTTAAGGAAGGTAAAAAGGACTATGTCTTTTCTAATATTGACAAGTTCAACTCCCACCTCCTCAATGACTAAAACCATGAGGTCAAGTGAGTACTTGTTTAAGACACCGCACCATTTGGTGCAAAAAGAGATGTTATTACGCCCCAAATGTAGATATGCTGCTTACACGGAAACCTCTAGGTATTTTTTTGTTTCTAAAATATTCGGAAAGGAACTGGCCATGTAACATTAAATCAACCTCATGTCTACGTAACCTCATGATTTTATGGAAGAGATCAGCAGGAGTTTCATCCGGGAGTTTAGAAAACTCAACTTGTTCAAATAGCACCTTTACAGCATCATCATCAGTCAAAGAGATGATGTTAGTCTCAATTGCCTGAAAAGTGACCTCATCCAAATCCTGTGAATGACGTTGGGACATGTTTTAAATGCTATGAACAGTTCAAGCACAAGTAAATGCTTAAAACTAAATAGCTCGGTACTGGCAGGCAGGAAACCACAAATGGTAAATAAAGAGGTGACCAAAAAATCATAAAATGCAGACAAATTAAAAAAAAAAAGGATTAAAAAACCTTAAGAGGTATGAACATAGAACAAAATACTGAAAAGGACTGATTCGCAACAATTCTACAATGTCCAAAAATTGAAAAGAGGGGTGTCAGACCAAAAAAAACACCCAAAACGGGGGTAATCCAATACATAGCAGAAGTGTCTACACTCCTCAAAACCTTTAAATCCAACAGCGAGGTGCTCCAACAGAGATCAACTGAATGATCCGAAATTCAGAAAAAGTAATTTGCACACTCTCCATATGAGAAATTGAGAATAAAAAAGTTTAATTAGGCAATACTCACAAAAATTTACATAGCCAAAGTGCATATGTGCAATGTCGACGTTTCAGTCCTACATGGACCATCATCAGGACTAGCAACCATGCATCCTTGTGACAGCTCAGCCAAAAAGCAAAATGAACTGACATCCATACCATGGAGGCTTATAAACCCAGAGAGATTACCCATGACTACTCTGTGCTAGAACGGTGCATCGTGGGATATATAAATAATACATCAACCAAAATACATAGAAATATCCACAGGAGCGAAATAAAAGCAACCTTAATGTTGCCCATTATAGATTAGTGTACCACACAACAAAGAAATAGAAAGACAAACGGCGCAGCTGACTGTTAAATCGAAAACACCATGCGCTCCACAAACCCGTGGAACGCATGGACAGGAGGTTTTGTGCGTTCATCTCCGAATAACCCCCATAGTGTATATGTGTATATATATATATATATATATAGTACAGTATATCTCCACACTTCCGTGGAGAAAGATAGCACTCTCCAGACTTGGGTATTTCAGCAAAGAAAGTCATTTAATTGCAAACTTGGTTCCATAATATGAGTACAAGCAAAAATGCACATAAACCAAAAAAGGGGCTCACCATATATATATATATATACATACACACACACACACACACACACACACACACACACACACACACACACACACACACACACACACACACACACACGTTGGGCTGTTAAGTGCTGTCTTATATTATAAATAAGCCTGGGAACACCATCTCCAGTGTAGCAAGCAGAGTAATATTAATGGAGCGCTAGAAAGCTATGCATTTTTGTACAGCTGCCGAGTCTTTCTTGGCACGGTGCAAGATGGGCCTTCTATTTTGCCTTAGCTTCAGCTTATTTCCGTTTGACACGGGAACATTAGATTCACCTCTGAAGCACTGTGTTTAAAACCAGGGGAAGCCTTTTCTATACTGGCGTTAGAGGCAATGTTGTCAATCTTCTAAGAGATGGAGAAAATCCTATCAGCTCCCCGCAGTGTCCCAGCTGACAATGCCAAAGCAAGTTTAACCTTTTTGTCCTGCATCAAAAAGCCTTTGGTCCATTAAGTATTTTCAACTAATCTCAGTGATCTCCTACCTAAAGCTCTAAAAGGTTAGAAATCACTTTAACTCAGAGAAGAATAACAGCTTTCCATGCTGCTTTTTAAGTGTCCAGCGCACACATGCGTGTGCCAGTGTACATGCTGCTTATATTAAATACATGGACTTTAACCAAGGAACAGTGTCGATTATCCAGCAGAAAAGCACTAAAATGCAGGAATAACAAAGATTATTTTCTATAGTATTTTCGCTATTACCTTTAACAACCTCTGTGACACAAACCCCTGTGGTAATTTATACACAATGCCTTACAAACAACGCAATTGGCTTCTATAAGCATATGGAAGGTATAATAGGATCTTGGATCCCATGCTGATGCTGTAGCTTAATGTGAAGGCCGTAAGCCAATAAACGCAGAAGATTGTAATCACAGTCACAATGAATGCCATTCTGTTTTGTTCTGATTTCAGCAAGTTGAGATAATGTACAAATAACTCACATTACAAGCTGTAGTGATAGTCACCTATTCAGAAACCTACATCGCAGAGTAAATGGGAAACCTAAAGGTTCAGTTTCAGTTACATAGCACAGAGACATGCGACGCTTCTGTATGTGCGTGCTAGGGAGGCCAGTCCCGGGACGTTTCTTCAATTTTAGGATTGAAAAAGACTCAATCTCGGGATTCCCGGGAACCAGTGCCGTTTCTTGCAGTGGATGAGCCGTGGGGGGTTCACATTTTTAAGTCTCGGACCAGGAGCCAAATTGGCTAGAACCAGCACTGCCGGGAGCCTGGGATTGCAGTGGGAATCATACCCCTTTCACATCGCACTGAAAACCCGGTATCGACACGGCATATTGCCGTGTCAAAATGGGTCCGTGTGAGATGTGAAAGATCCTTTGTTGAATTAGCGGGTCGCCTGACCCGGTAATTCAACCCGGAAAAAAAGAAGGGTTCTTACCGGGTTGATTACCGGGTCAGGCGCAGTGTGAATGGGAGCAGTTCCGATGCGAATCGGCTCCCATACACAGTGTAGGCAGAGGCGGCGCAGGAGTTGAGCTCATCTCCCGGCGCCGCCTCCACCCCCGCCCCTGCTGCTGCTGCGCCCTCCGCTGCTATGGCAACCGACCCGGTATATTGCCGTGTCGGAAAGCCAGCAACAGAGCGCAAATGCCGGATCCTACCCGGTAAGTACACGTTTCTCTTACCGGGTAGGATCCGGCATTTGCGATCTGAAAGCAGCATCAGTGAAGAGAGCAGGGAGAGTGGGTGTGGGGAGCAGTGATTAGGGTGCAGGGAGCAGCAAGTGAGGGTGAGTGTATAGAGCGGTGAAGGTGGGTGCGGGAACAGTGAGGGAGGATGGGAGTAGAAAGCAGTGAGTAGGGTTACCACCTCATCCCTTTAATTCTGGACACATTATTTACACAGGTTCTGTGACTGTTAAAAAAAAAACAGGTGAAATGGAGACTTGAAGTCAGCCAACCACAGAACCTGTGTAATTAATATGTGTCCCGAATTAATGGGATGAGGTGGTAACCCTAGCAGTGAGGGTGGGTGTGTGGGGAACACAAACAGGATGGATGTAAGGAGTCCACACATGGTGCTTACTATTAGGCGGGCAGTTAGAGACACAGGCAGTGGCGTAACTACCATGGGTGCAGGGGATGCGGCTGCTATGGGGCCCGGGCTGTCCTCAGGGCCTGCACCCAGTCACGCTGCACCGCACTCTGAACTACCTCGGACACTAACCACATAGCCAAAAAAGAAGAATGTCAAAGGGAATGGCGCTCCTTTCCGTTCTTTATGTTCCTCAAACAAAGAAAAAAATTAAAATAACATCAAAGCGTATACTGTAGATTGACACCATATGTAAGAAAGACTTCGATACTTGAGGTGTATATACTGTATAGAGAAAAGATGCCCATCCACAATTTTATTAGGAAGAAACACACCTTCTTGCTAGGCTTTTGAGGTTACCTGATAATTTACCCCAAAATAAATGAGGTAAAAACTACTTTATATATAAGTGTACACTCTCCTTGTACAATGGAGGTGGAAAAACACCTTATGGTAACGCAATTACCTCTTACCGACCACCAAACAAATGAGGTCTATACGTGTGGCTTTTCCTAATGGCAGTACAGGACACAACAATCTTCATTAACATCAGACACTTTATTGTACTCGATCAAAATAGCATGTGGAAAAGGATACTAAACATAGTGTAATACTGTATAAAACATTTAATAAAAGTATCCAGATAAAATAGACAAAGTTAAAAAAAACAAAAGAAGGATCCCAGTGAGTCAAAGAGCCTACCAGATGGCAATAGTCTCTGTGCAAAATCAGACCAAATGTTCCTCCGGAGTCCCGGTTACTCCCAAAACAATCCAGTCCTACAGATGCTCACCGAGTGGCAGGATACAAAAGTCTACAAGAAATCCTCACCGCCAGCTACACGTTTTGGTCTCCCTTCTTCAGGCTGCCGGTGTCTGTAATTCCACAGTAAATCCATTTATAAAGGGTTCCTAATTGATAAATTTGATCCAGCTGACTGTGGAACATACGCCATGCTCCACGGCTCTCAAAACTTGTCACTTCCGGTTCCGGAATTTGCTTCAGTCCGTGGAACGCATCATGCACTCCACAGCCTGCTCGCTGAGTCACTTCCGCTTCCAGTACCTCAAATGGAGCGCTAAATGTGTTCCACTATAATTCAGCCCTTAAAAACATAAACAAACAATATTAATTATACATTAAAAAATTCATAAAGTATAAGAAACAAATATATATAAATCCAGCATTTGATCCTCTAAAAAACATTTAATTTCAAAGTCGGCATTCAATGCTTTGGGATACTCACTTCAATTCTGTCCGTGATAAAATATTTTCTAGATTCCTAAATCTCCAATTTGGGGTTATTTGTTCTATAGCCCAAAAAGATAAAATACTCCGCTCATCACATTTATGTTTTTCTTTAAAATTACAAGACACTGAATGGGTTATTAAGCCCTTTCTTATACTGTAAATGTGTTCTGATATATGTGTTTTAAGGGGTCTTGAGGTTTTCCCCATGTGTAGAAGACCACAGATACATTTGACTACATACCCAACATTTCTTGAATCACAAGTTAAGAATTGTTTAATTTTATATTTGTTCCCATTATGTTCAAATTCAGTCACTTTCTTACTGTTTTTATTATTATAAGTTATTGTACACGGTAAACAATTTCCACATCTTTGAAACCCCATATTTCCTGAACTACCTCATTTGTCATCATACAGAGCGCTCTTCACCAATTTATCTTTTACTCATCATACAGAGCGCTCTTCACCAATTTATCTTTTACTGTTGGTGCTTTTCTGTAAATAAAAGATGGTTGGTAAGGCAAGTATTTTTTTTTAGAGTTTTATCTTCTTTAAGAAGACACCAATTTCTCCTAAAAACTTGTTCAACTTTTTTATGGAAATGTCCATATTGGGTGATAAAAGCCCATTTGTGTCTATCATCACTGCTTGTTTTATTTTCTTTAAGAAGATCTTTCCTATCTATATTACCAATTTTCTCAATAGCCATACCAATAGGAGCTTCTTCATATCCCTTTTGTTACAAATCTAACCTTCATTTCACCTAGCTGGGATTTTAAGACTGCAGGTTGCGAACAATTACGCTTAAGTCTCTTAAATTGTCCCAAAGGCACATTATTCAACCAATTTTTGTGGTGTTCACTTTGTTTTCTATATAGGAATTTGAATCTGTATCCTTCCGGTAGGTCTTTGTTTCTAATCTTCCATTTCCTCTATATATACATAATTCTAAAAAGGAAATTTCATCCTGGCTAATTGAAAAGGTAAGTTTTATGTTGGAGTCGTTATTGTTTAACCTTTTACAAAAAGAAGTAAGACTGTCCCTATTTCCTTTCCACAGAAATAAAATGTCATCAATAAAGCGATACCAAACAGACCAGGCCCGCCCCCAGCTTGCCATCCTGCCATACAAATGAGTTCTCCCAATGTACCATGAACAAGTTTGCATAGCTGGGGGTGAACCTGGTCCCCATTGCAGTACCAATCATTTGCATATAATAATAACCATCAAAATAAAAATAATTATTTGTACGAATAAAACTAATACCCTCCTGTATAAACTCCTTCAAATTTTGTTTAACATAATTTTCATCCAAAAAGAAAGAGATGGCTTGTAAGCCCTTTTCATGCTGAATGATTGTATACCGTGTGCTTACATCAGCACTAACTAGGAAACAATCATCTAAGTTATCAAATTGAGTTAATTTTCTTAAAACATCACCTGTATCTTTTAATTAAGAGTTAGTGTTTCTCACCATAGGTTGCAAATGATAATCTCTTAGTGCTAACAAGTTTGAAGTACCACTTTTCATCCCCGAAATTTAAAGTCTCTGTGGCCACTCTATATCTAGTCAGTCACTGATTGGAGTACTGTGGCATTACTCCCTTTAATCTGAGGAGACCCTTGCAATAACAGACCCCACCATGTATAAACTGACTGGGGTAAATATAGCCGAGTACCTGTAATCACAGTGGGTACCTGCTGTTTGTTCCTCTGTTTGCAGCTGCTGATAGGGGCTGGAGGTTGCAGTCACAGCCTCCACCTGTAGCTGGCGTTGTCACGCACTAGCCAACCGCACTTTCCTCTGTATGCCCACAGTGACTATGACTTGGGATCCTCCCGTGGCTGTGCACACTGGGTCTCCCTTCACACCCGTGGTCCGGGTGCAGCTGTGTCTCCCCTGTCCGGCGCTGCGGATGGCCGTGTCCCTCCCACCGGGTGCAGCGACGGTGAACACTCCTCTCCTCTTTGTGCACGCAGTGGCTCTCTCTCTCCGGCGGCAGCGGGCGGCTGGGAGGTCTCTCATGGTTCTCCACTGTGTCTTCTCCACACGTCCACGGTGATCTCTGCTCTGCTCCCCACAGCCCCGCTCTCTTCTTACCGTCTCATGCCAGACTTCATGTGCTACACTCTCCTTCCTCCCAGCCGGCTCCTCCTTCTTCTCCTGGCGTGCAGCTCTCTCCCAATCCTGGTCACGACTGGGTTTCCCGCACAGATCCCTCAGTAAAGCATTGCTAGGCAATGCAGGAGGAAAGGAATTAACCCTTGCTGGGCCAATTAGCAGTCTAGCAGTCTCGCAGGCATCTTTGGCTGTCATTCAGGGCTGCAGCGATATGCAGCAGGGGCACCCAAATGTGGGTATCACATGTTCCCCTGGTGGAATTGTGCATGTCCTCACACATTTTCTTTTAAAGTGACTCAACAGTCCCGGTTAACAGTCGTTGGAAGACAACTTTCAGCAATAAAAGGTAATCAACTTAAGCATGAACATATCTATATTTGGCAAATTATACATGCTATTCTCATTAGCGCAAGGGCAGAACACATTTAGTACTGCGTTTTGACATCCTGACACAGATTACATTAGATTCACTTTCAGAGTCAGAGACACCTGAAGAAGATCACGGCCTGTCACTGGTGAGTTCGTCATCCGATGACTCTGGAGCCGTGCTCTGGGTAATAGGGTAAGGAATGGCGCTTCCCATAAACATCAACACATTAATGGTGACATCAAGTGATATACCTCCCTGGGGCCCCCATCCCTCCACCACAGGACACCCCTCCGTCTGTAGTACAGGTTCTTCAGAAGTGCACAACTTCAGTTGGTCACTGGGTACAGTGCTGAGTCGACCATCTTCTCCCTCGATCTGATCCGTATACAGGTCATCAGTTGGGACTCTTGTGATGGTGTATGGCATGGCCTCCCACATGGTGTTGAGTTTACTGGTTCGGTGGTTTTTCTTTCTCCACACTGTTGCCTACTTGTAGAGGCATCGGCCATGCGATTACATTATAGTTACTCTCTTGCTGGGTGTGTACAACTTCCAGCCGCTTTTCCATAACTTGTCTGGCGGTCTCGACGCAGTGCTATTGTTCTTGTACCCAGTCAGTTTGAGGAATATCGGGCTCTTCAACCTCTGGGGTCAGCTCCAGGTCCTTGGGGAGTTTGCCTTGTCTCCCAAACATTAGATAGAAGGGTGTGAAGCCTGTTGAGCAGTGTTCTGTATTGTTATACAGATATGTCATCTCAGATAGGAATTTGGGCCATTGAGTCCTTGACTCTGCGGAGAGGCTTTAAAGCATCCTTATCACAGTCTGGTTAGCTCTCTCGCAGAGTCTGTTTCCTTGCTGGTGGTAGGTGGTGGTCCTCAAATTGCGGCACCCGTACATGTTACACAGTTCACGGAACAGTTCAGATTCAAATGTCGGGCCCTGATCTGTCAGAACCCAATTAGGGTACCCGTAGGGCCAGACAAAATGCTTCATGAAGAGCTCGGCTGTCGTTTTTGCGGTTAGGTCGCGTGCGGGGACCACCACCAGGAATATGCTGTAGTGGTCCATGAACATTAAGGCGTATTGGATGCCGGTGGAACTAGGTTAAAGCTTTACGTGATCTAATACCACCAATTCAGCTGGGCGACTGCTTGGAATTGGATGTAAGGGGGTCTCTCTGGTTGGCTTGAGCGGGGTGTTTCAGGTTGCAACTCACGCAGTTGCTGCTCCAATCCAGAAATACCACCTCCTCAGAGTCGCCTCAGTCTTCTGTGTCCCGAAATGTCCGGATTGGATGTAATAAGCGGTGAGTAAGAAGCGGGCTCATTCTTTTGGCACCACGATCTGGGGCTCGTGGGTCCCAGGGTCAAGACTTGTGCGAATCACAAGTCCTTGCTGAAGACTCAGGCAATCACGGTGTCTCAATAGTTTGACCAACTCTTGATCTGCATTAGTTCTTTGTACCTTGGTCAGCTGACCATACCGGCAGAGAAGCTCTTTAAGGTTCCGGATCACCGAACTCTCTTCTTGGATCAGCTCATAATCAAATCCTTATTTGTCTTGAGGCTGGGTTCAGGCAAGGAGTCTATGGCGACAGCAACAGGGTCTGAGGTGACAATAACGTCTTTGCCCCTTAGGAGCCTTGAAGACCGGGGTCTCAACATCTTCAGTCCAGTCTCATTCTAGTTCCTCAACATCATCCGTGGGTAGGGGTGACAGGGCATCCGCATTGCCATTGGATTTCCCGCTGCGATATGTCACAGTGTAGCGAAAGTTGGCATGGCGTGATAACCATCTCTGCTCCATCGCTCCCAGCCGGGTCGTGGATAGGTGGGCCAAGGGGTTGTTGTCTGTGACAATTACAAAAGGGGTGGCAGCCAAGTAGTTTTCAAACTTCTACGTTACGGCCCAGATCAGGGCTAGCAGCTCCAGTTTGAATGTGCTGTAGTTTTCGTTATTACGTTCTGTTTTCCTGAGGCCCCGACTGGCAAAGGCAATCACCCCTTCCAACCATTCTGTACTTGAGATAGCACATCTCCCAGGCCGCGGTGGCTGGCGTCAGTGTAGAACTGGAAGGGCTTCTTGTAGTCAGGGTAGGCCAGGAGGGGTGCCTGGACCAGTGACCGCTTAAGCTGTTCAAAAGATGCTTGGTGGTCTTCGGTCCAGGTGATCACTGCTGTACTTCGCCTCTCTTGGCCTGACTTGCCATGCAGGAGTTCATGAAGTGGTGCAGCCACTTTGGCGAAGTTTTCGATGAGACGCCGGTAGTATCCGATGAACCCCAGGAAGTTGCTTACATCTTTGACGGTTCTTGGTACTTGCCAATCGCGCACCACGCAAATCTTCTCTGGGTCCGGCTTCACCCCCTCGGTGCTCACGATGTGCCCAAGGTACTGCACCTTTGGCTTCAGGAGGTGACATTTGGATGGCTTCAACTTCAGGCCACTTCGAGTCAGCTGTACAAACATTTCTTCCATGTGTTTCAGATGGTCCTCGTATATCTTTGAGAAGATGATAACGTCGTTGAGATACAGGAGGACCATCTCGAAGTTCCGGTTGCCCAAGCAGTGTTTCATGACCCTCTGGAAGGTGGCAGTGGCATTGCAGAGTCAGAACGGCATTCGATCGAATTCAAACAGGCCCATGGGGGTGGTAAAAGATGTTTTCTCCCAATCTTCCAGGGCCATTGGAATCTGCCAGTACCCGCTGGTCAAATCCAAGGTTGAGAAGTAGATGACAGTCTTCAGGGCAGTCAGCGACTCCTCAATTTTTGGCAGTGGATATGTGTCCTTGTGGGTGATCCCATTCAACCTTCTGTAATCGACACAGAAACGGAGGCTGCCATCCTTCTTCTTGACGGTGACCAGCGGGGCAGCTCACGGGCTGTGGCACTCCTTGATCGCCGGCCTCTTGCATCTACGCCGGCCTCTTGCATATCATGGTTAGTACCAGTTGGTACATGGCCGGTGGGTGCGGCCTTTGCCTCTCTTTAATCGGTGGGCTGGTTCCAGTGGGAATGGGGTGTTGCACCCTCTCTGCTCTACCAAAGTAAGCTGGATGTTGGCTGAAGGCCCCATTGTTCCTGCACACCACTTGGATAACACACTCTCATTGGTTCTCTGGTGTATCTGCATCTCCGATTTGGATCTCGTTCCACCAGGGGGTGTCCGTGGTGATTAGGCTGGATTGGCTGGCAGCAGTTCTTTGTCAATTTTCAGACACAGTTTCTCCCAGCACGTCTTGGAAGTCGACCATCACCACACTGGCCAGTTCTGGAACAGCCGGATCGGGTAACTGTGTGGGTTGAGTATCCGGACTGGAACTCTTTCACGTTCCACTCTCATCAGTGTCCTGGTCACTGCAAATGGCTGCTGCCCATCGGGGTCATAGGCTTCGATGACAGCTTCATAATCCCGCCCGTCTGGGCCATTCCTGGCCTTACACCATATCACGTGTTCGGCGTTGGGTCGCAGTATAATGGGTTGGCGGTCAGTGATCCTGGCTTTGCCAACTTCTCCTTTGGGGTTAGTGAAACGCTTGTGTCCTTCAAGCTGAATCATATTCCGTTCTCTCGGGGCCAAGGACCTCATTTCTATCCTGAGGGCCTCCACCAGCTCGACAGGACAATTTTTTAGCACATTCATCCCCAGAATGACAAGGGCAGGTGTTCATTGCAGGAAGTCGTGACCAAACAGCCTTGGTGTTCTAGCTGTGCCTCGCCAATAGATAAATCGGACTCCCAGTAGCCACAGAACTGAATCGGTTGGCTGTTGCTGGCCAGTAGGCTTAGCCAGGTGGTAGGTGGCATCATAATCTCACTTTATTCCCAATGTTTCCGGAACTCAGTGAGCTGAATAGCCGTCACTTTGGATCCGGTATCCAAGAGAGCTGCCATTTCCACTCCGTTGACCCTTATCTTCAGGTGGGGACACTTGCCAACGTATCGTGGCCACCATTCCGGTGCCGATTGACCTATTTGTGAGGTTCTTCCTGAGTGTCGGTCCCTCGCCTCGGGGTCACGTCGTTTTAAAGGCTCGTCTTCACATTCACGCTCAACATGTCCACTCAACTTGCAACTTCGACAGATGGGCCTCCCCTGAGCATCAAACTGATCAGTGGGCCATCATCCTGAGCCCCGCAGGATATCCCATTGTCGTCTGTATCTTCCACCCGAGTCGCGGCACCATCCTCCACGTTTATTCTCAGCCTGTTCCAGGTGTATATCTCGGATCTCCCTCATCATTTCCGTTATGGCACTGGTGAGAGCCCCGATCGGATCTTGGCTGGTTTGGACCTGCTGGGTGACCACTTGTTTAGGCCAACCCAGTTTGGGCATTACACACAGCTGCGTCTAGTCGCACTCTTCATCCTCGGTCAGTTCCAAGGTCGCCCCATATTCTACGTTCATGTTCTGATTCAACCCTAGTATGTCCATTAAGGTTCTTTAAATTCGGGGGAAGGTGCAGTCGGGTTTCTGTTTTCTCCACATTCTCAGCTGGGCCCTTGTTGCTTCGCTTCTGGCCCCTACAATAAACAGGTCTGTCAATGATTCATCGACGTGCTCTACTTCCCTCAGAGCTCTACCTTGGATTGCCCGCATTGCCTCTTCTAATCCCAGGGCAAAATATCGCAAGGATTCTCACGGTTGTTGTTTTCGGGCATATAGTCGCCCCTTCAATTCTGCGATGGACTGGGCGTTAAAGATGCTGGCCAGTTTCTTCAGGATCCCTTCGGCCAATTTGCGGTCCAAGTCCGACCATGATCAGGCCTCCCATAGCGCAGAGCCTTTTAGCTGGCCGATGACAATCTCTGCCCATTGTTCCTCGCTCAATGTGTATAATTGAAACATTGAGTGTAGTTTTTCCTTGAAATCCCTGAAGGAGCTGGTCCCCTGTGAGCGGGTGTCACCCAAATATGTAGGAAGCCAAGGGGCCCCAAAGTAATAGGACATGGTGATCAGTGCCATTGGCATTACTGCCGCTGGAGGTGCTTGGTTGGGTGCCTCAGGCGCTCTTCTGTGGATCGGGATAGAATCCACGGACTGCGGTTGATCTCCCGTGTCTGGTGTGTCTGACGGCTGTGACATCTTGCCATTCACAAGGGTATCTGTAATCCTGTTCGTAGACACCAAGTTGTAATAGGACCCCTGTGGTGGAGTAGAGTCGTACCTGCTTTCTCCAGATGACGCTTGTTGATCCCAGACCTCTCATGACTTCTTCCGTAGGAGACTATGGCAGAAGAATAGACACCCCAAAGAGGACCCCACAGATAAAGGATAGTACGAACTGACGATGACAACAATTTTATTTTGAAGGAGGCGATTGGGCACCACTATAAGGTCAATTGTGGTTAGAATGAAACACATATACCACGTAGTAACAAAACCAATCTTACTACTACGGCATCTGATAACGGCAAAGCAGCAATCATTACAATACAATTACCAACTTTGGGAGATGTCAGGCAAGGTATGTTCTGGCACTAAATTTGCACAATCGTCTAAACTGTCAACAAGGTGATACTGTGTGCCAAATAATAACAATCAGTACCTGCACAGTAATGGGATATTCCTGAGATGGTGTCAGCGGACACTAGGTAAGTATTTGCAGGAAGGCGTGCAAAATGGGTAAGTTGAAAAGTAAAATGACCACAAATACTAACTGTACGGAGGGTATTTGTATCCACAAAAGGTAAGTAATTTAGCAAAGTTATACACCTTGGTGTTCCGTTCCTAAAGGTATTTGTATCCACGGAAAGGTAAGTCAAAACTCCTTCAGATGAAACGTCACCTAGTGCATAGGCATGTGCAGGGGAGGTGTCTGGTGTGCACAGGCACCCCCTAATGTCTGTCAGCCCCTCACACACACATACTGCTGCTGCAGTATCGGTGATCGCCGAGTGTGCTCATTTCTGTCCTCCCACCCATTGCACCCACCACCCCCTCCACTCAGTCTGGCTGTCATTCATTTGTATGGGTTCACCATCACTGACGTAATCCTAATCCCAGTTCCTCTAACCTGTGGGATGTGTCGTGATGATGTCATGTGCATCAATTCTCTATATTACTTAGTTTGCATTGAGTGCCAATATGTAGTGGTAGACACGCATGATAGGTGGTGCTAGACACGCCCATTAGGTGGTGTTAGACATGCCCAATAGGCGGTGCTAAACACACCCTTCTAATCGTGCACCCCCTAATAAAATGTCCTGCGCACGCCTATGACCTAGTGTAAATTACTGAGAGCATTAAGCGGTCCAGGCTCGCAGAAGGAGAACAAGAGTCCTATTTCCAGGGCCTTGTGTTTGATCAGCAAGCAAGTATAACTCATGTAGAATGTCACAACAGGGAGACACATCAGTAAAGCGCTCTTAATTACAGGTGTACAGTTCCTATAAGGACCCTTTTTTTCTGTGGCCACTCTATATCTAGTCAGTCACTGGTTGGAGTATTGTGGGGCATGGCATTACTCCCTTTAATCTGAGGAGACCCTTGCAATAACAGACCCCACCATGTATAAACTGACTGGGGTAAATATAGCCGAGTACCTGTAATTACAGTGGGTACCTGCTGTTTGTTCTTCTGCTTGCAGCTGCTGATAGAAGCTGGAGGCTGCAGTCACAGCCTCCATGTGTAGCCGGCGGTGTCACACACTAGCCAACTGCGTTTCCTCTGTATGCCCGCAGTGACTGTGACTTGGAATCCTCCCGTGGCTGTGCGCACTGGGTCTCCCTTCTTCACACCCGCGCTCCGAGTGCAGTGGTGTCTCCCCTGTCCGGCGCTGCTGATGGCCACGTCATTCCCGCTGGGTGCAGCGGCGGTGAACACTCCTCTCCTCTTTGTGCACGCAGCGGCTCACTCTCTGGCGGCAGTTGGTGGCTGGGAGGTCTCTCGCGGTTCTCCACTGTGGCTTCTCCACACATCCACGGTGGTCTCCGCTCTGCTCCCCACAGCGCCGCTCTCTTCTTCCCATCTCACGCCGGACTTCACGTGCAACACTCTCCTTCCTCCCAGCCGGCTCCTCCTTCTTCTCCTTGCGCAGCTCTTTCCCAATCCTGGTCACTCCTGGGTTTCCCGTGCAGATCCCTCAGTAAAGCGTTGCTAGGCAACGCAGGAGGAAAGGAATTAACCCTTGCAGGGCCAATTAACAGTCTCGCAGGCATCTTTGGCTGTCATTCAGGGCTGCAGCGATATGCAGCAGGGGCACCCAAAGGTGGGTATCACACCTCTGACCTGGCTCCTCTGTGTCACCTGAAGCAGGCTAGGCTGACCTCCTTCCCTTTCTGATGCAGCGTCCGCTGGATCAATCAACAGCCTCTGGTGACTGTCTGGCAAGCAGCTGCTCTGTGCATCCTACTATAGTGACTTGTGCTAGGCACCGCCCTCCCACGATAGAGGGCGTGTCTATGTATCACCGGGGCCCACCAAAGAATCCCCCGATTCCCCGGCAGCCCAGTCCAAGCCTGTTCAAAGGTAATGTTAGTTCTTCTTACTAGTTTATTTGGCACCTTCCTGTTTATAAATATTGGTCATACACAAATGTTTTTCAGTGTAGGAGCTTTCACTATTGCTTAAAAAAAGTAATTGAGTATAACAAGACATCTTGCTGTAACTGTGAGAGACCTGGTATAATATAATATCCTACTTGAATTAGAATGTAATGCAGGAGTTTTGTACAATTTTATATAATTGTATACTTAACTGAACTCCAAGGGACAAACAAATGACATATGCGTACAACACAAGTGTAACAATTTTAAATGTATTGTTTTATAACAATAACTTGTACACAATTTTCTTTTACTAATGTACACTGATAATTGTATGATATATTGGGGGTAATTCCAAGTTGATCGCAGCAGGATTTTTGTTAGCAATTGGGCAAAACCATGTGCACTGCAGGGGAGGCAGATATAACATGTGCTGAGAGAGTTAGATTTGGGTGTGGTGTGTTCAATCTGCAATCTAATTTGCAGTGTAAAAATAAAGCAGCCAGTATTTACCCTGCACAGAAATAAAATAACCCACCCAAATCTAAGTCTTTCTGCACATGTTATATCTGCCTCCCCTGCAGTGCACATGGTTTTGCCCAATTGCTATCAAAAATCCTGCTGCGATCAACTTGGAATTACCCCCATTGCTTCAATAAAAAATAAGTAAAAAATAAAATAAAAATAATTGGATGATACAAATTATTTAATGTATTGGATTATAATTTAAATTCTAATCCTGTTTTGCTATTTTTTCTAATTTGATTAGATTTAGGAGCCAGGAAAACACTCCTGTCTACACTTTTAATTTATTGTAATGTATTTTAATACTTTTTCTGCTATTTTTGATTTGTAAGTTTTAGTAAGAAACAGATTTTGTTTTTTTAGTTTGTTGGTATGTTCCATAAAAAAACTATTTTGCCAGTACACTTTCTCTTTATTCCCTTTAAATGGCCATTGGGGATATTAGCCAATGGATCTGATAATTACTTGTCAACTGTATGGAAATTACAGTCAGTTGGTTTTATATAGCGATGTGTGGCGGGCACTTTTCGGGTTTTGTGTTTTGGTGTTGGTTATGGTTCCATGCTCGTGTTTTGGATCTGGATTGGTTTTGCCTAAGCCAGCCTTTCATGTTTTGGTTTTAAAAAACAAACATAAAAACAGCTAAAATCACAGAATTTGGGGGTAATTTTGATCCTACAGTATTATTAACCTCAATAACATTCATTTCCACTGATTTTCGGTCTATTCTGAGCACCTCACAATATTGTTTTTAGGCCAATATGTTGCACCGAGGTGGCTGTATGACTAAGCTAAGCGACACAAGTGTGCGGCACAAACACCTGGCCCCTCTGGCTGTGGCACTACAGTGTCAGGCAGGATGGCAGATTTAACAAATAGTCCCCAAACAGCACATGATGCAAAGAAGAAAAAGAGGTGCAATGAGGTAGCTGGATGACTAAGCTAAGCGACACAAGTGTGCGGCACAAACACCTGGCCCATCTAGGAGTGGCACTGCAGTGGCAGACAGGATAGCGCTTACAAAAACTAGGCCCCAAACAGCACATCATGCAAAGAAGAAAAAACGGTGCAATGAGGTAGCTGGACGACTAAGCTAAGCGATACAAGTGTGCGGCACAAACAACATGGGACGTGTTGGAATTTGCCCAGATGTAATACACGCACAATATTGGTGGCACAGGAGAGTGTACCCCTAAACCACACACACACACACACACACACACACACACACACACACACACACACACACACACACCAAAGCATGTAAAATTAATTTAGATAATAATAACCCTTTTATTTGGAGCTATTATAATAATATGCAGCACAGGTGAGCGTACCCCTACACCACACAGGGCAAACCCTGTAAAAATGAATTGGATAATAAGCCTTTTATTTGGAGTAAATGATATACAGCACATCACACCACCACTGGACTTATGGCAGCACAAGACACCACCACTGGACTGATGCAGCACAAGACAGCACCACTGGACTGGACTTATACGGCAGTACCCCTGGACTCATACGGCAGTACCCCTGTACTTGTATGGCGGTGTCAGACAGGATGGCACTTTAAAAAACTAGTCCCCAAACAGCACATGATGCAAAGAAGAAAAAGAGGTGCAAGATAGAATTGTCCTTGGGCCCTCCCACCCACCCTTATGTTGTATAAACAGGACATGCACACTTCAGTGACAGGGTCTGCCACATGACTGTGGCTGAAATGATTAGTTTGTTTGAGCCACCACAAAAAAAAGAAGCAATTAATCTCCCCACCAAAAAAGAAGCAATCAATCACTCCTTGCACAAACTGGCTCTACAGAGGCAACATGTCAACCTCATCATCATCCTCCGATTCCTCATCCTTTCAGTGTGTACATCCTCCTCCTCACAGAGTATTAATTTGTCCCCACTGGAATCCACCATCACAGGTCGCTGTGTACTTTCTGGAGGCAATTGCTGGTCAAGGTCTTCCTGGAGGATTTTTTAATTCATTTTGATGAACATCATCTTCTTTACATTTTGAGAACACTCTTTCGAAGTACACACTGGAGGGAGGCAACTCAGGTAAAATAAAGCCAGTTTGTGCAAGGGCATCCAAATTGCCTCTTTTTCCTGCCAGTATACATATGGACTGTCTGACATGCCTACTTGGATGATGTCACTCATATAATCCTCCACCATTCTTTCAATGGTGACAGAATCATATGCAGTGACAGTAGACATGTCAGTAATTGTTGGCAGGTCCTTCAGTTTGGACCAGATGTCAGCACTCGCTCTTGACTGCCCTGCACCACTGCCAGTGGGTGGGCTAGGAAATCTTATGATTTTTCTCGCAGTACCAGTTGCGGGAGAAAATGAAAGAGGAGCTGTTGATGGGTCATGTTCCGCTTGAGTTGACATTTTTCTCACCAGCAGGTCTTTGAACCTCAGCAGACTTGTGTCTGCCAGAAAGAGAGATACAACGTAGACTTTAAACCTAGGACCGAGCACGGTGGCCAAAATGTAGTGCTCGGATTTCAACAGATTGTCCTGGCAAAGCAAATGAAGGGCTCCATCCACAAGTCCCACATACTTAGCGAAATTGCTCCGTCTTAGCTTCTCCTTCAATTTCTCCAGCTGTTTCTGTAAAAGCCTGATGAGGGGAATGACCTGACTCAAGCTGGCAGTGTCTGAACTTACTTCACGTGTGACAAGTTCGAAGGGTTGGAGAACCTTGCACCAGACAGAAATCATTCTCCACTGCACTTGAGTCAGGTGCATTCCGCCTCCTTTGTCTATATCGTAGGTGGATGTATAAGCTTGAATGGCCTTTTGCTGCTCCTCCATTCTCTGAAGCATATAGAATGTTGAATTCCACCTTGTTACCACCTCTTGCTTCAGGTGATGGCAGGGCATGTTCAGGAGTGTTTGCTGGCGCTCTAGTCTTCGGCATGCAGTGGCTGAATGTCGAAAAAGACCCGCAATTTTTCGGGCCACCGACAGCATCTCCTGCCCGCCCCTGTCATTTTTCAAAAACTTCTGCACCACCAAATTAATTATATGTGCAAAACATGGGACGTGCTGGAATTTGCCAAGATGTAATGCACGCACAATATTGGTGGGGTGGTCTGATATCCCAAATACCCAGGAGAGTCTAAATGGGGTAAGCCATTGTGCGATGATGTCCCTCAGTTTCCGTAAGAGGTTGTCAGCGGTGTGCCTCTTTCGGAAAGTGCTGATATATAGTGTAGCCTGCCTAGGAGCGAGTTGGCATTTGCGAGATGCTGCAACTGGTGTCGCTGCTGTTGTTGCTGTGGGAAGCCATACATCTACACAGTGGGCTGTCACAGTCATATAGTCCTTAGTCTGCCTTGTTCCACTTGTCCACATGTCTGTGGACAGTAGGTACAAATGCATTTTATAGGACACTGAGGACACTTTTTCTGACGTCTCTGTACATTCTCGGTATCACCTGCTTAATGAAGTGGAATCTAGATAAGATTTGGTACCGGGGACACACTACCTCAATAAGTTCTCTAAGTCCCACTGAACTAATGGCGGATACCGGATGCACGTCTAACACCAACTTAGCTGTTAAGGCTTAAGTTATCCACTTTGCAACAGGATGACTGCTGTCATATTTCATCGTCCTTGCAAAGGACTGTTGGACAGTCAATTGCTTAGTTGAAGTGGTACAAGTGGTCTTCCGACTCCCCTCTGGGATGAGGATCGACTCCCAGCAGCAGCAGCAGCAGCGGCAGCAACAACAGTAGCAATAGGCGTACCACTCAAGGATCCTCTGGAGGAATTCCAGTTAGGAGAGGATTCCTCAGTCTTGCCAGTGACATGGCCTGCAGGACTACTGATGTTCCTGACTGAGGAGAAAGTTGACGTTGAGGGAGTTGGTGGTGTGGCTTGAAAGAGCTTGGGTACAAGAGGAAGAAGGGATTTAGGTGTCAGTGGTAGAGATGAGCGGGTTCGGTTCCTCGGAATCCGAACCCGCCCGAACTTCATGTTTTTTTTCACGGGTCCGAGCGACTCGGATCTTCCCGCCTTGCTCGGTTAACCCGAGCGCGCCCGAACGTCATCATGACGCTGTCGGATTCTCGCGAGGCTCGGATTCTATCGCGAGACTCGGATTCTATATAAGGAGCCGCGCGTCGCCGCCATTTTCACTCGTGCATTGAGATTGATAGGGAGAGGACGTGTCTGGCGTCCTCTCCATTAGAATAGAGATAGATTAGATAGAGAGAGAGAGATTGTGCAGAGTCGCAGACAGAGTTAGTTTACCACAGTCAGTGACCAGTGCAGTTGCTAGTTAACTTTTATTTAATATAATATATCCGTTCACTTCTCTCTGCTATATCCGTTCTCTGCCTGAAAAAAAAAACGATACACAGCACAGTCAGTCACACAGTGTGACTCAGTCTGTGTGCACTCAGCTCAGCCCAGTGTGCTGCACAGTCATCAATGTATAAATTAAAAGCTTATAATTAATTGTGGGGGAGACTGGGGAGCACTGCAGGTTGTTAGCAGGAGCCAGGAGTACAATTATATTAATTAACAGTGCACACTTTTGCTGCAGGAGTGGTGACCAGTGCCTGACCACCAGTATAGTATTGTTGTATACTACTAATATCTCTTTAAATATCAACCAGTCTATATTAGCAGCAGACACAGTACAGTGCGGTAGTTCACGGCTGTGGCTACCTCTGTGTCGGCACACGGCAGGCAGTCCGTCCGACCAGAATTGTATTATTTATTATTATATACCTACCACCTAACCGTGGTTTTTTTTTCATTCTTTATACCGTCATAGTGTCATCCTAATTGTTACGAGTATACTACTATCTCTTTATCAACCAGTGTACAGTGCGGTAGTTCACGGCTGTGGCTACCTCTGTGTCGGCACACGGCAGGCAGTCCGTCCGACCAGAATTGTATTATTTATTATTATATACCTACCACCTAACCGTGGTTTTTTTTTCATTCTTTATACCGTCATAGTGTCATCCTAATTGTTACGAGTATACTACTATCTCTTTATCAACCAGTGTACAGTGCGGTAGTTCACGGCTGTGGCTACCTCTGTGTCGGCACACGGCAGGCAGTCCGTCCGACCAGAATTGTATTATTTATTATTATATACCTACCACCTAACCGTGGTTTTTTTTTCATTCTTTATACCGTCATAGTGTCATCCTAATTGTTACGAGTATACTACTATCTCTTTATCAACCAGTGTACAGTGCGGTAGTTCACGGCTGTGGCTACCTCTGTGTCGGCACACGGCAGGCAGTCCGTCCGACCAGAATTGTATTATTTATTATTATATACCTACCACCTAACCGTGGTTTTTTTTTCATTCTTTATACCGTCATAGTGTCATCCTAATTGTTACGAGTATACTACTATCTCTTTATCAACCAGTGTACAGTGCGGTAGTTCACGGCTGTGGCTACCTCTGTGTCGGCACACGGCAGGCAGTCCGTCCGACCAGAATTGTATTATTTATTATTATATACCTACCACCTAACCGTGGTTTTTTTTTCATTCTTTATACCGTCATAGTGTCATCCTAATTGTTACGAGTATACTACTATCTCTTTATCAACCAGTGTACAGTGCGGTAGTTCACGGCTGTGGCTACCTCTGTGTCGGCACACGGCAGGCAGTCCGTCCGACCAGAATTGTATTATTTATTATTATATACCTACCACCTAACCGTGGTTTTTTTTTCATTCTTTATACCGTCATAGTGTCATCCTAATTGTTACGAGTATACTACTATCTCTTTATCAACCAGTGTACAGTGCGGTAGTTCACGGCTGTGGCTACCTCTGTGTCGGCACACGGCAGGCAGTCCGTCCGACCAGAATTGTATTATTTATTATTATATACCTACCACCTAACCGTGGTTTTTTTTTTCATTCTTTATACCGTCATAGTGTCATCCTAATTGTTACGAGTATACTACTATCTCTTTATCAACCAGTGTACAGTGCGGTAGTTCACGGCTGTGGCTACCTCTGTGTCGGCACACGGCAGGCAGTCCGTCCGACCAGAATTGTATTATTTATTATTATATACCTACCACCTAACCGTGGTTTTTTTTTCATTCTTTATACCGTCATAGTGTCATCCTAATTGTTACGAGTATACTACTATCTCTTTATCAACCAGTGTACAGTGCGGTAGTTCACGGCTGTGGCTACCTCTGTGTCGGCACACGGCAGGCAGTCCGTCCGACCAGAATTGTATTATTTATTATTATATACCTACCACCTAACCGTGGTTTTTTTTTCATTCTTTATACCGTCATAGTGTCATCCTAATTGTTACGAGTATACTACTATCTCTTTATCAACCAGTGTACAGTGCGGTAGTTCACGGCTGTGGCTACCTCTGTGTCGGCACACGGCAGGCAGTCCGTCCGACCAGAATTGTATTATTTATTATTATATACCTACCACCTAACCGTGGTTTTTTTTTCATTCTTTATACCGTCATAGTGTCATCCTAATTGTTACGAGTATACTACTATCTCTTTATCAACCAGTGTACAGTGCGGTAGTTCACGGCTGTGGCTACCTCTGTGTCGGCACACGGCAGGCAGTCCGTCCGACCAGAATTGTATTATTTATTATTATATACCTACCACCTAACCGTGGTTTTTTTTTTCATTCTTTATACCGTCATAGTGTCATCCTAATTGTTACGAGTATACTACTATCTCTTTATCAACCAGTGTACAGTGCGGTAGTTCACGGCTGTGGCTACCTCTGTGTCGGCACACGGCAGGCAGTCCGTCCGACCAGAATTGTATTATTTATTATTATATACCTACCACCTAACCGTGGTTTTTTTTTCATTCTTTATACCGTCATAGTGTCATCCTAATTGTTACGAGTATACTACTATCTCTTTATCAACCAGTGTACAGTGCGGTAGTTCACGGCTGTGGCTACCTCTGTGTCGGCAGTCGGCAGGCAGTCCGTCCATCCATAATTGTATTATTATTATAATATATACCACCTAACCGTGGTTTTTTTATACCACCTAACCGTGGCAGTCCGTCCATAATTGTATACTAGTATCCAATCCATCCATCTCCATTGTTTACCTGAGGTGCGTTTTAGTTCTGCCTATAAAATATGGAGAACAAAAAAGTTGAGGTTCCAAAATTAGGGAAAGATCAAGATCCACTTCCACCTCGTGCTGAAGCTGCTGCCACTAGTCATGGCCGAGACGATGAAATGCCAGCAACGTCGTCTGCCAAGGCCGATGCCCAATGTCATAGTACAGAGCATGTCAAATCCAAAACACCAAATATCAGAAAAAAAAGGACTCCAAAACCTAAAATAAAATTGTCGGAGGAGAAGCGTAAACTTGCCAATATGCCATTTACCACACGGAGTGGCAAGGAACGGCTGAGGCCCTGGCCTATGTTCATGGCTAGTGGTTCAGCTTCACATGAGGATGGAAGCACTCAGCCTCTCGCTAGAAAACTGAAAAGACTCAAGCTGGCAAAAGCACCGCAAAGAACTGTGCGTTCTTTGAAATCCCAAATCCACAAGGAGAGTCCAATTGTGTCGTTTGCGATGCCTGACCTTCCCAACACTGGACGTGAAGAGCATGCGCCTTCCACTATTTGCATGCCCCCTGCAAGTGCTGGAAGGAGCACCCGCAGTCCAGTTCCTGATAGTCAGATTGAAGATGTCAGTGTTGAAGTACACCAGGATGAGGAGGATATGGGTGTTGCTGGCGCTGGGGAGGAAATTGACCAGGAGGATTCTGATGGTGAGGTGGTTTGTTTAAGTCAGGCACCCGGGGAGACACCTGTTGTCCGTGGGAGGAATATGGCCGTTGACATGCCAGGTGAAAATACCAAAAAAATCAGCTCTTCGGTGTGGAGGTATTTCACCAGAAATGCGGACAACAGGTGTCAAGCCGTGTGTTCCCTTTGTCAAGCTGTAATAAGTAGGGGTAAGGACGTTAACCACCTCGGAACATCCTCCCTTATACGTCACCTGCAGCGCATTCATAATAAGTCAGTGACAAGTTCAAAAACTTTGGGTGACAGCGGAAGCAGTCCACTGACCAGTAAATCCCTTCCTCTTGTAACCAAGCTCACGCAAACCACCCCACCAACTCCCTCAGTGTCAATTTCCTCCTTCCCCAGGAATGCCAATAGTCCTGCAGGCCATGTCACTGGCAAGTCTGACGAGTCCTCTCCTGCCTGGGATTCCTCCGATGCATCCTTGCGTGTAACGCCTACTGCTGCTGGCGCTGCTGTTGTTGCCGCTGGGAGTCGATGGTCATCCCAGAGGGGAAGTCGTAAGCCCACTTGTACTACTTCCAGTAAGCAATTGACTGTTCAACAGTCCTTTGCGAGGAAGATGAAATATCACAGCAGTCATCCTACTGCAAAGCGGATAACTGAGGCCTTGGCATCCTGGGTGGTGAGAAACGTGGTTCCGGTATCCATCATTACTGCAGAGCCAACTAGAGACTTGTTGGAGGTACTGTGTCCCCGGTACCAAATACCATCTAGGTTCCATTTCTCTAGGCAGGCGATACCGAAAATGTACACAGACCTCAGAAAAAGAGTCACCAGTGTCCTAAAAAATGCAGCTGTACCCAATGTCCACTTAACCACGGACATGTGGACAAGTGGAGCAGGGCAGGGTCAGGACTATATGACTGTGACAGCCCACTGGGTAGATGTATGGACTCCCGCCGCAAGAACAGCAGCGGCGGCACCAGTAGCAGCATCTCGCAAACGCCAACTCTTTCCTAGGCAGGCTACGCTTTGTATCACCGCTTTCCAGAATACGCACACAGCTGAAAACCTCTTACGGCAACTGAGGAAGATCATCGCGGAATGGCTTACCCCAATTGGACTCTCCTGTGGATTTGTGGCATCGGACAACGCCAGCAATATTGTGTGTGCATTAAATCTGGGCCAATTCCAGCACGTCCCATGTTTTGCACATACCTTGAATTTGGTGGTGCAGAATTTTTTAAAAAACGACAGGGGCGTGCAAGAGATGCTGTCGGTGGCCAGAAGAATTGCGGGACACTTTCGGCGTACAGGCACCACGTACAGAAAACTGGAGCACCACCAAAAACTACTGAACCTGCCCTGCCATCATCTGAAGCAAGAAGTGGTAACGAGGTGGAATTCAACCCTCTATATGCTTCAGAGGTTGGAGGAGCAGCAAAAGGCCATTCAAGCCTATACAATTGAGCACGATATAGTAGGTGGAATGCACCTGTCTCAAGTGCAGTGGAGAATGATTTCAACGTTGTGCAAGGTTCTGATGCCCTTTGAACTTGCCACACGTGAAGTCAGTTCAGACACTGCCAGCCTGAGTCAGGTCATTCCCCTCATCAGGCTTTTGCAGAAGAAGCTGGAGGCATTGAAGGAGGAGCTAACACGGAGCGATTCCGCTAGGCATGTGGGACTTGTGGATGCAGCCCTTAATTCGCTTAACAAGGATTCACGGGTGGTCAATCTGTTGAAATCAGAGCACTACATTTTGGCCACCGTGCTCGATCCTAGATTTAAAGCCTACCTTGGATCTCTCTTTCCGGCAGACACAGGTCTGCTGGGGTTGAAAGACCTGCTGGTGACAAAATTGTCAAGTCAAGCGGAACGCGACCTGTCAACATCTCCTCCTTCACATTCTCCCGCAACTGGGGGTGCGAGGAAAAGGCTCAGAATTCCGAGCCCACCCGCTGGCGGTGATGCAGGGCAGTCTGGAGCGACTGCTGATGCTGACATCTGGTCCGGACTGAAGGACCTGACAACGATTACGGACATGTCGTCTACTGTCACTGCATATGATTCTCTCAACATTGATAGAATGGTGGAGGATTATATGAGTGACCGCATCCAAGTAGGCACGTCACACAGTCCGTACTTATACTGGCAGGAAAAAGAGGCAATTTGGAGGCCCTTGCACAAACTGGCTTTATTCTACCTAAGTTGCCCTCCCACAAGTGTGTACTCCGAAAGAGTGTTTAGTGCCGCCGCTCACCTTGTCAGCAATCGGCGTACGAGGTTACATCCAGAAAATGTGGAGAAGATGATGTTCATTAAAATGAATTATAATCAATTCCTCCGCGGAGACATTGACCAGCAGCAATTGCCTCCACAAAGTACACAGGGAGCTGAGATGGTGGATTCCAGTGGGGACGAATTGATAATCTGTGAGGAGGGGGATGTACACGGTGATATATCGGAGGGTGAAGATGAGGTGGACATCTTGCCTCTGTAGAGCCAGTTTGTGCAAGGAGAGATTAATTGCTTCTTTTTTGGGGGGGGTCCAAACCAACCCGTCATATCAGTCACAGTCGTGTGGCAGACCCTGTCACTGAAATGATGGGTTGGTTAAAGTGTGCATGTCCTGTTTTGTTTATACAACATAAGGGTGGGTGGGAGGGCCCAAGGATAATTCCATCTTGCACCTCTTTTTTCTTTTCTTTTTCTTTGCATCATGTGCTGATTGGGGTGGGTTTTTTGGAAGGGACACCCTGCGTGACACTGCAGTGCCACTCCTAGATGGGCCCGGTGTTTGTGTCGGCCACTAGGGTCGCTAATCTTACTCACACAGCTACCTCATTGCGCCTCTTTTTTTCTTTGCGTCATGTGCTGTTTGGGGAGGGTTTTTTGGAAGGGACATCCTGCGTGACACTGCAGTGCCACTCCTAGATGTGCCCGGTGTTTGTGTCGGCCACTAGGGTCGCTAATCTTACTCACACAGTCAGCTACCTCATTGCGCCTCTTTTTTTCTTTGCGTCATGTGCTGTTTGGGGAGGGTTTTTTGGAAGGGCCATCCTGCGTGACACTGCAGTGCCACTCCTAGATGGGCCCGGTGTTTGTGTCGGCCACTAGGGTCGCTAATCTTACTCACACAGCTACCTCATTGCGCCTCTTTTTTTCTTTGCGTCATGTGCTGTTTGGGGAGGGTTTTTTGGAAGGGACATCCTGCGTGACACTGCAGTGCCACTCCTAGATGGGCCCGGTGTTTGTGTCGGCCACTAGGGTCGCTTATCTTACTCACACAGCGACCTCGGTGCAAATTTTAGGACTAAAAATAATATTGTGAGGTGTGAGGTATTCAGAATAGACTGAAAATGAGTGTAAATTATGGTTTTTGAGGTTAATAATACTTTGGGATCAAAATGACCCCCAAATTCTATGATTTAAGCTGTTTTTTAGTGTTTTTTGAAAAAAACACCCGAATCCAAAACACACCCGAATCCGACAAAAAAAATTCGGTGAGGTTTTGCCAAAACGCGTTCGAACCCAAAACACGGCCGCGGAACCGAACCCAAAACCAAAACACAAAACCCGAAAAATTTCAGGCGCTCATCTCTAGTCAGTGGACTGCTTACACTCTTACCCAAAGTTTCTGAACTTGACAATGACTTCTGATGAATGCGCAGCAGGTGACGTATAAGGGAGGATGTTCCTAGGTGGTTAACATCCTTACCCCTACTTATTATGGATTGACAGAGGCAACACATGGCTTGACACCTGTTGTCTGGATTTGTGGATAAATAATTCCACACCGAAGAAGTGGCTTTTTGGCATTTTGCCCAGGCATAGGCTTATTCATCCCACGGACAACAACTGTCTCCCCTGGTGCCTGATTTAAACAAACCACATCACCATCAGAATCCTCATTGTCAACTTCCTCATCAGCACCAGCAACACCCATATAATCATCCATGGTGTGCTTCAACAGTGACATCTTCAATTTGAATATCAGAAACTGAACTGTGGGTGCTACTTCCAGCACTTGCAGAGGGTGTGCAAATGGTGGTAGGAGCCACCTCTTCCCATCCAGTGTTGAGAAGGTAAGGCATCACAACCGCCTACACACTTTGACTCTCCTTGGGAATTTGTGATACCATCTTAGAACGCACAGTTCTTTGCTGTGCTTTTGTCAGCTTTACTCTTATCATTTTTCTAGCGGGAGGATGAGGGCTTCCATCATCATGTGAAGCTGAACAACTAGTCATGAACATAGGCCAGGGTCTCAGCCGTTCCTTGCCACTCTGTGTCGTAAATGGCATATTGGCAGGTTTACTTTTCTCCTCAGACCATTTAAATTACATTTTTGGGGTCTTTTTACTGAACTTTGGCTTTTTGGATTTTACATGCCCTCTACTATCACATTGGTCATCGGCCTTGGCAGTTGACGTTGATGGCATTTCATTGTCTATGTCATGACTTGTTGCAGCAGCTTCAGCACTAGAAGGAAGTGGTTCTTGATCTTTCCCTATTTTATCTTACAAACTTTTGTTCTCCATTATTTTTCTGGAGTTATATAACACAATATGCGGCACAGGACAGCATATCCCTACACCACACAGGGCGTAACAGTACCACTGGAATTATACGGGAACACCACTGGACTTATACGGCAGTACCAATGAACTGGATTTATACGGCAGTATCACTGAAATTATAAGGCAGTATCACTGGAATTATACGGCAGCACCACTGGATTTATACACCAGTACCACTGGAATTATACGCCAGCACTACTGGAATTATACGCCATTATCACTGGAATTATATGGCAGTATCGCTGGAATTATACGGCAGTACTACTGGACTTATACGACAGTACCACTGGAATTATACAGCAGTATCACTGGAATTATAATGCAGTACCACTGGAATAATATGGCAGTGCCACTGGATTTATATGGCATTACCACTGGAATTATACAGCAGTATCACTGGAATTATACGGCAGTACTACTAGAATTATAGGCCATTATCAATGGAATTATACGGCAGTATCACTGGAATTATACGGTAGTACCACTGGAATTATACGGCAGTATCACTGGAATTATATGGCAGTATCACTGGAATTATACGCCAGTACTACTGGAAATATATGCCATTATCATTGGAATTATGTGGCAGTATCACTGGAATAATACGGCAGTACCACTGGATTTATACGACAGTACAACTGGAAATATACGGCAGTATCACTGGAATTATATGGCAGTACCACTGGAATAATACGGCAGTACCACTGGATTTATACGGCAGTATCACTGGAATTATACGGCAGTATCACTGGAATTATACGGCAGTACCACTGGAATTATATGGCAGTACCAATGGATTTATATGGCAGCACCACTGGAATTATACAGCAGTACCACTGGAATTATACGGCAGTATCACTGGAATTATACGGCAGTACCACTGGATTTATACGCCAGTACCAATGCAATTATACGGCAGTATCACTGGAATTATACGACAGTACCACTGGAATTATACGGCAGTACCACTGGAATAATAGGGCAGTATCACTGGATTTATATGGCAGTACCACTGGAATTATACGGCAGTACCGCTGGAATTATATGGCAGTGTCATTGGAATTATACGGCAGTATCACTGGAATTTTACGACAGTACCACTGGAATTATATGGCAGTACCACTGGATTTATACGGCAGTACCACTGGAATTATACGGCAGTACCACTGGAATTATACGGCAGTATCACTGGAATTATACGGTAGTACCACTGGAATTATACAGCAGTATCACTGGAATTATACGGCAGTGTCACTGGAATTATACGGCAGTACCACTGGATTTAAATGGCAGTATCACTGGAATTATACGACAGTACCACTGGAATTATATGGCAGTACCACTGGAATTATACGGCAGTACCACTGGAATTAAATGGTAGTATCACTGGAATTATACGGCAGTACCACTGTATTTATACAGCAGTACCACTGGAATTATACGGCAGTATCACTGGAATTATACGGCAGTACCACTGGAATTATACGGCAGTATCACTGGAATTATACACCAGTACTACTAGAATTATAAACCATTATCAATGGAATTATACGGCAGTACCACAGGAATTATTTGGCAGTACCACTGGAATTATTCAGCAGTATCACTGAAATTATACGGTAGTACCACTGGAATTATACAGCAGTACCACTGGAATTATACAGCAGCATCACTGTAATTATACGGCAGTACCACTGGATTTATACGCCAGTACCACTGCAATTATACGGCAGTATCACTGGATTTATACCGCAGTATCACTGGAATTATACGGCAGTACCACTGGATTTATATGCCAGTACCACTGGAATTATATGGCAGCATCACTGGATTTATATGGCAGTATCACTGGAATTATACGGCAGTACCACTGGGATTACATGGCACTAGTACTGGAATTATACGCCATTATCAATGGAATTTTACGGCAGTATCACTGAAATTATATGGCAGTACCACTGGATTTATAAGCCAGTACCACTGGAATTATATGGCAGCATCACAGGATTTATATGGCAGTATCACTGGAATTATACGGCAGTACCACTGGATTTATACCGCAGTATCACTGGAATTATACGGCAGTACCACTGGATTTATATGCCAGTACCACTGGAATTATATGGCAGCATCACTGTATTTATATGGCAGTATCACTGGAATTATACGGCAGTACCACTGGGATTATATGGCAGTAGTACTGGAATTATACGCCATTATCAATGGAATTTTACGGCAGTATCACTGGAATTATATGGCAGTACCACTGGAATTATACGGCAGTATCACTGGAATTATATGGCAGTACCACTGGAATTATACGGCAGTACCACTGAATTTATACGGCAGTACCATTGGAATTATACGGCAGTACCACTGGAATAATACGGCAGTACCACTGGCTTTATACGACAGCACCACTGGAATTATACGGCAGTACTACTGGAATTATATGCCATTATCACTGGAATTAATACAGCAGTATCACTGGAATAATACGGCAGTACCAGTGGATTTATACGACAGTACCACTGGAAATATACAGCCGTATCACTGGAATTATACGACAGTACCACTGGAATAATACGGCAGTACCACAGGATTTATACGGCAGTACCACTGGAATTGTACGGCAGTATCACTGGAATTATACAGCAGTACCACTGGATTTATACGCCAGTACCACTGCAATTATACAGCAGTATCACTGGAATTATACGACAGTACCACTGGAATTATACGGCAGTACCACTGGAATAATACGGCAGTATCACTGGATTTATACGGCAGTACCAGTGGAATTATACGGCAGTATCACTGGAATTATACGGCAGTACCACTGGAATTATACGGCAGTACCACTGGATTTATACGGCAGTACCACTGGAATTTTACGGCAGTATCACTGGAATTATACATCAGTACCACTGGAATTATACGGCAGTATCACTGGAATTATACGGCAGTACCACTGGAATTAAATGGCAGTATCACTGGAATTATACGGCAGTACCACTGGAATTATACGGCAGTACCACTGGATTTATACGGCAGTACCACTGGAATTTTACGGCAGTATCACTGGAATTATACAGCAGTACCACTGGAATTATACGGCAGTATCACTGGAATTATACGCCAGTACTACTAGAATTATAAACCATTATCAATGGAATTATACGGCAGTACCACTGGAATTATTCGGCAGTACCACTGGAATTATTCATCATTATCACTAAAATTATACTGTAGTACCACTGGAATTATACAGCAGTACCACTGGATTTATACGGCAGTACCACTGGACTTATACGGCAGTACCACTGGATTTATACGCCAGTACCACTGCAATTATAAGGCTGCATTACTGGATTTATACCGCAGTATCACTGGAATTATACGGCAGTACCACTGGATTTATATGCCAGTACCACTGGAATTATACGGCAGCATCACTGGATTTATATGGCAGTATCACTGGAATTATATGACAGTACCACTTTATTTAAACGGCAGTACCACTGGAATTATACGGCAGTACCACTGGGATTATACGCCAGTTGTACTGGAATTATACGCCATTATCACTGGAATTATATGGCAGTATCACTGGAATTATACGGCAGTACCACTTGATTTATACGACAATACCACTGGAATTATACAGCAGTATCACTGGAATTATACGGCAGTACCACTGGAATAATATGGCAGTACCATTGGATTTATACGACAGTACCACTGGAATTATACGGCAGTATTACTGAAATTATACGGCAGTATCACTGGAATTATACGCCAGTACTACTAGAATTATAGGCCATTATCAATGGAATTATACGGCAGTATCACTGGAATTATACGGCAGTACCACTGAAATTATATGGCAGTATCACTGGAATAATACGGCAGTACCACTGGAATTATACGGCAGTACCACTGGATTTATATGGCTGTACCACTGGAATTATATGGCAGTATCACTGGAATTATACGGCAGTACCACTGGAATTATATGGCAGTACCACTGGATTTATACGCCAGTACCACTGCAATTATACGGCTGTATCACTGGATTTATACCGCAGTATCACTGGAATTATACGGCAGTACCACTGGATTTATACGGCAGCATCACTGGATTTATATGGCAGTATCACTGGAATTATATAACAGTACCACTTTATTTATACGGCAGTACCACTGGAATTATACTGAAGTACCACTGGGATTATACGTAAATAGTACTGGAATTATACGCCATTATCACTGGAATTATATGGCAGTATCACTGGAATTATACGACAGTACCACTTGATTTATACGACAATACCACTGGAATTATACAGCAGTATCACTGGAATTATACGGCAGTACCACTGGAATAATATGGCAGTACCAATGGATTTATACGACAGTACCACTGGAATTTTACGGCAGTATCACTGAAATTATACGGCAGTATCACTGGAATTATACGCCAGTACTACTAGAATTATAGGCCATTATCAATGGAATTATACGGCAGTATCACTGGAATTATACGGCAGTACCACAGAAATTATATGGCAGTATCACTGGAATTATACGGCAGTACCACTGGAATTATACGGCAGTACCACTGGATTTATATGGCAGTACCACTGGAATTATATGGCAGTACCACTGGAATTATACGGTAGTACCACTGGAATTATACGGCAGTACCACTGGATTTATATGGCAGTACCACTGGAATTATACGGCAGTATCACTGGAATTATACGGCAGTATCACTGGAAATATACGATAGTACTACTAGAATTATAGACCATTATAAATGGAATTATACGGCAGTATCACTGGAATTATACGGCAGTACCACTGGAATTATACTGCAGTATCACTGGAATTATACGTCAGTACCACTGGAATTATACAGCAGTACCACTGGAATTATACGGCAGTACCATTGGATTTATACGGCAGTACCACTGCAATTATACGACAGTATCACTGGAATTATACGACAGTACCACTGGAATTATACGGTAGTACCACTGGAATAATACGGCTGTATCACTGGAGTTATACGGCAGTACCACTGGAATTATACAGCAGTACCACTGGAATTATACGGCAGTACTACTGGAATTATATGGCAGTATCACTGGAATTATACGCCAGTGCTACTTCAATTATAGGCCATTATCATTGGAAGTATACGGCAGTATCACTGGAATTATACGGCAGTACCACTGGTATTATACGGCAGCATCGCTGGATTTATACGGCAGTATCACTGAAATTATACGGCAGTATCACTGGATTTATACGGCAGTATCACTGGACAAATTCGGCAGTATAACTGGACTGGATTTATACGGCAGTACCACTGGACATATACAGCAGTACCACTGGACATATACGGCAGGATTACTGGATTTATACGGCAGTATCACTGGACTGGATTTATACGCCAGTACCACTGGATATATACGGCAGTATCATTGGACTTATATGGCAGTGTCACTGGACATATACGGCAGTATCACTGGTTATATACGCCAGTTCCACTGGACTTATACAGCAGCACAAGGACACCATCACTGGACTGATGCAGGACAACACAGCACCACTGCAATGTACTGGACTTATACAGCAGCACTGGACATATGGCAGCAGAGGACACCACCACTGTGACTGGAATGATGCAGCATAAGACACTACTCTGGACTGAGTAGCATAAGACAGCACTGGAATCACCACCCCACTTTCCCTCCCGCACAGACACTGAGGACGGAGACACGTCCTCTCGCTACACTCTCCAATGCCGGAGTGAAAATGGTGGTGACGCGCGACTTCTTATATGGAATCCAAAACCCGTGAGAATCATACAGCGATATGATGACGTTTTGCCTTGTTCTGATTTCCGAGTCAGGCGGGATCCGGGCTCGGATAGTGAAGTTCGGGGGGGTTCAGTTCTCAGGGAACCGAACCCTCTCATCTCTAATATCAAGTAATTTCTTACTGCAGACATTTCATAAACACGTAATGGCTGATGTCAGTCTGCCCATCCCAGCATTTTTCAGAACCCCAACTTACTGTAACTAAAATAGAGACACCTGAGACTTAGTGGCATCTGTATTATAGCACTGAGAGAGACAACAGGGGGTATATTATTAGCAGCGCTAATTTTAGACCAATGGTCATTATCGGGCTATTCAGTTATAGCCCATTTTTCTAATAAATGTCCCGTTTTCGGGCAAAAACACATAGAATCCGGATAAATTCCTGGACCCATATGTTTTGCGAATAAACAGGTCTCTAATGGCTGGTTATTAGGTGAGACACAAAGCATAATTTCCAATAAGTGCCGGCTTGTCAAAGCTAATTGGATAGCCCCTGGGGGATCTATTAGCCAGAATACTATACTTTACCATGGCTAATTGGATACCACCCAAAGCAGGGGCGAATTGGGATGGAAAACTAGGGACGTTAAAGGAAGCAGCCCTAATGGGGGCAGGGTCTGTTGAGGGGGTGCGGTCTGTGAAGGGGTGCAGGATCCCTCTTTATAGTAGGGCATGATTCTGAGTTGGACACAGTGGCGGCCTCCTTGCATCTGTTGCTGCAGTTGCGTCTATGATTTTATGCTAATGCCGCTACACAGCCCTTCCCTAGTGTACATTTGTGCACCAAACGTGCAATGACTGAGATACCCCTTGTCACAGTCTACAGATGCTGCAATCATGCTTTGTGCATCTTTTGACGCAACCATCAGTCGCACCACTGAAACTTGCATCAGCCCTATGCTAGGTGTAGTTCATCCGTCCAAGTGTGGCCTACAGTGTGAGCAATTCAGCATCTCTGTACGTACGCAACCACTTTCAGCAACAAGCCTGACCTATGATACTTCTGTGTGTTATTAGTCAACCTGTAACTGCCTAGGAATGCCCACACATTTCTAATACACTTCTTGGTGCATGCATCTGAATCTGTAATGAATTAAATGGATATTACACAAATTAGCTACATAGTGCCTGCATATGCTGCAGTGTTGAACACCAGTCCCAGCCTCACCGGAGTTTACAGTCCATGTTCCTTAATGAATGGGCACACATACAGAGGCCCCAGTTACCCAGGCCAGTGTGGTGAGAGCCTGAACAGACATGATGAGAACATATAGACTTCACACAGAGGATTCAGCCACAACCAAACTCATCACCCCCAACACTGTAAAATGAAGCAATTGGGATGAAGGGACCAGCATCTCCCCAGCCTTCAAACACAGTTGTAGTACTCGATATATGTATTGATATATATCTCCAGTCCATCTAGAGCTATGTAAAACACACTAAAAGCATACAAAGTAGGAAATTAACCCTATTTCTCTTACGTCCTAGAGGATACTGGGGTCCATTTAGTACCATGGGGGTATAGAAGGGGCCACTAGGAGCCATGGGTACTTTAAGAATTTGACAGTGTGGGCTGGCTTCTTCCTCTATGCCCAGTTATACCAGACTCAGTTTAGAAAATGTGCCCGGAGGAGCCGGCCACGCTGAAGGAAGCTCATGAAGAGTTTTCTGCATTTATTTTATATGTTTGTTATTTTCAAGCAGGGCTGGTTGGAACCAGCCTGCCTGCTTCATGGAACTTGGGGGGGGGGGGGGCGATCTCTTGAAGGGTTAATGGTCCCGTTCCCCACAGACAGGACACTGAGCTCCTGAGGGAACTATTCGCAAGCACCACCACGGCGAGCGTAGATTCCCGCAGCATGCCGTCACCCCTAACAGAGCCAGAAGAATGAAGAGTGGTAAGTACTGAGCCGGCGTCCTGGTAAGCGGGGCGCCAGCCATTATGGTTGTTTTGTCCTGCTGAGTCTATAACATATTAAATAGAGGTGTAAAATATATGAAATATTCTGTGTTTTTATGAAAATTAAAGTTAATTGAGATGGATTGGGAGACCAGGTGTGGATTAATCAAGGATCACCACAGGTATAAATACTCTGCCTCCACATAAGATAGATCACCTTTGAAAAAGCTGCAGGACCTGCAGCGAAACGCGTCAGGTGCCATCCTGATCACCGACCATTTGCTACAGAACAAGTGCCCGGACCATACTGGACGTTCAGGTTCATCACTTTGGTGGATTCAACAGGCTTACCAGGGACCCTTTCCACAAGCAAAGCTCCGCACACTGGTGAGGATTGAGATTATGCTACCAAGCTCCTAATTGAAGAACTTTCATATGGGACTTTCTCCCTCCAGCGGTATAAGAAGCGGTAATGATTTCTTATTGGGACTGTGCAACCAGCTCCTAAGCCTTATAAGTCTGCCTAAACTGTTGTCCAGTTATCACTAAAAAGGAAAGGACATTTCTGTTTTCAATAATTTTGCCGGTGATCATACTGATTTTTAATTGGTATTTTATCAGAGTTATAAATAAATGTTTTAACCTGTTTTCATCCAATCCATCTCACTCTGTTAGTAATTGAATTTAGCGCTGCTATTTTTTCTTTATTGTTTTCATGGTTTTAGGTATCAGGATTGACTAATCCTGTTTTTTAGCAGCAGCATTAGAACAGTAACCCTAACTGCGCCCGAGCACCAACCTTGGTTCATTTTTCTTTGTGGCTCGCACAAGGGTATGGAGACGCACAGCTTCTAAACGGGGCGGAATGCGGCTCCAGACACAGTACACAGCTGCGTCTCAGTACACTGTACACAGTACCCACACTGGCAACACAGTCTTAAAACGGTTCTGTCCATTTTAAGCACCAAATTCCTCAGCCAGTATAAAAAAAGCAGGAAGACCGCGCGTCATTAAAGGGACGGGGCTTCACTATGAGAGGATCCAGCAGCTCACCAGCGCCATTTTCCCTCTGCAGTGGACACAGACGCTGACTGACAGGGACGCGCAGCTCCTCCAGTGTGACTCCAAATTACCTCAGCGGTACCAGGGGGTCATAGCAGGGGGAAAGCGACTATTAGTGTACTAGGTCCTCTATCAGGGTACTTAGTCTGCGACCTGGCTAAGCTTGGCATTAGCAGTAAGGGCACCGTGGGGGCTGGCTCCAAACAACTCTGTGTCTCCCTGAAGGGCTCTTTGTGGGTTAATTGTGCTTAACCTTTCCTCTGTGTGTGTGCTGTCACATTACATTATGTCAGGCAAAGTTTGTGTTTCTTGTACAGTGGAGTGTTCCTCTTCACCAGGGGGCTCACTACTGGGTACTCAGGGTTCACAGAATAGCGGGGCTGAACCGCAGTGTGTTAATTATCTGAAAGGAATGATGTCCACTTTTTCTACAAAATTGTCCCGCAATGAGAAAGAGACACAATACTTAAAACAGACTGTGGATGAGTTTATGAGCAGAGTCCCCAAAACAGCGTCTCAATCCCCTCCCATTTGTCTGCAAAAGCGATCTCTGGACCACATCCTGCAGTCTGACTCTGAAGGGTCAGACTTGGAGGTGGGTGAGGTAAACTTGGAGGGGGGGATGCGGCTCTGTCACAGGGAATAGAAGCTATCGGAGATGTTCTGCATATTCCTGATAAGGTGTCAGAGAAGTGTGAGGACTCTTATTTTAATGTAAAAAAAGATGTCCTCAGTCACTTTTCCTGTGTCAAAGGAATTGAATACCCTGTTTGAAGAACCGTGGGTTAATCCTGATAAGAAATTTCAGATCCCTAAAAGGTTGCTCTCCTCTTTTCCCTTTCCTCTGGAGGATAGGAAAAAATTGGAAAATCCACCGATAGTGGACGCATCAGTCTCTATGCTGTCACGAAAAATTGTATTACCTGTCCCTGGTGCAACCTCCCTTAAAGACACGGCTGATCGTAACATTTACACTCAAATCATTGTACACAGCTGCTGGGGTGGCCCAAAGACCGACAATTGCATGTGCGTGGATCACAGAAGCTATTGCAAAATGGTCAGGTAACCTAATTGAGGGATTAGATTCCTTGTCTGGGGGAGGGGGTGCTGTTTTACACCTGCAGCATATACAGGACTCTGTGAACTTTATGGTGGAAACCATAAAAGAGATAGGCTTGCTTAACGCACGCACCACCACTATGGCTGTGTCGGCACGCAGGGGCTTGTGGCTATGCAGTGGACTGCTGACGCGGAACTCCAGGAAAGGCATGGAAGGCCTACCATTCACAGGAGAGGCCTTATTTGGAGATGAACTAGACAAATGGATCTCCTAAACTACTGCTACGTATCTTCCTTCCGCAGCCCCTACCCGCCCCAACCAAGAAGGCCGGTTCAGCTTCTAAGTTACAGTCCTTTCGGACGGCCAAGTGCAAGGGCCAATCCAGAGGTGCTTCTACGTCCTCCAACAGTGCAGGAGGTAAACCATGCAAGCCAGCAACTTCAGGTGCTCAGGACCAGAGCCCAGACTTTGATTCCTCAAAGTCTTCAGCATGGTGGTGGACCGCAATGCCTGGAAGGCTGTCAGGTGGGAGCCCAACTACAATTCTTCAGTCAGATCTGCTCAAGTTCTTGACAGGATCCCTGGGTCTTAGATCTTATATCCTAGGGCTACAGACTCGAGTTTCAAAAGCTCCCATCTCATAAATTCTTCAAATCAGGCTTGCCAGTTTCACAAAAGGCAAGTATACCTTTACAGTGTGCCATCTAAAAACTGGTACAGACTTTGGTCATTGTTCCAGTTCCACCTCATCTGCTCAACAAGGGGTACTATTCCAACTTGTTCATAGTACCGAAACCAGACGGTTCGGTAAGACTGATTCTAAACCTCATGTCTTTGAACCCTTACTTACGGGTGTTCAAATCCAAGATGGAGTCTCTGAGAGCGGTAATCTCAGGTCTGGAGGAGGGGGAATTCATAGTGTCTCTGGATATCAAGGATGCATACCTTCACATTCCGATCTGGCCGCCTCATCAGGCCTATCTATGGTTTGCACTGCAGGACTGTCACTACCAGTTCCAGGCCCTGCCCTTTGGTTTCTCCACGGCACCGAGGGTGTTCACCAAGGTGTTGGCAGAGATGATGTTTTTACTCCATAAGCAGAGAGTGAACATAATTTCATAGCTGGACAATCTTGTGAGGTTGCTGGACAGCATTGGTCTCTCAACCAAACTCCTCCAGGATCACGGGTGGATTCTGAACCTTCCAAAATCTTACCTAGAGCCAACAAGTAGGCTCCTATTCCTGGGAATGATACTGGACACGGAGTCGCAGTAAGTGTTCCTTCCGTTGGAAAAAGCATTGGTGATTCAGTCGATGGTTCGGGACGTCCTGAAGCCAACCCGGGTGTTGGTGCATCTGTGCATTCGCCTTCTAGGGAACATGGTGGCCTCTTACGAGACTGTTCAATACGGAAGGTTTCTCGCAAGACCCTTCCAGCTAGATCTGTTGGACAAATGGTCTGGATTGCATCTTCACATGCACCACAGGGTCTGTCTGTTGCCAAAAGTCAGGATCTCCCTTCTGTGGTGGCTACAGACTTTTCATCTCATCGAGGGTCAGAGGTTCGGAATTCAGAACTGGATTCTGTTAACTACTGATGCAAGACTCAGAGGTTGGGGAGCAGTCACTCAGGGGGTGCAGTTTCAAGGAAGATGGTCAAGTCAGGAAGTCGTCCTTCCAATCAACATTCTGGAACTCAGGGCCATATACAATGCCCTTCTACAGGCCTCACATCTTCAAGATCGGGCCATTCAGGTCCAGTCAGACAATGTGACAGCAGTGACATACATAAACCGATGGGGCGGGACGAAGAGCAGAGCAGCAAGGTAAGAGGTGTTAAGAATTCTCCTCTGGGTAGAAAGAAATGTTGTGGCATTGTCGGCGGTCTTCATTCTGGGTGTAGACAACTGGGAAGCAGACTTCCTCAGCAGACACGACCTGCACCCGGGGGAGTGGGGCCTTCACCTGGTGAAGTTCAGGTGTTTCACAAGTCGATGGGGATATCCACAGATAGACATGATGGCCTCTCGGTTTAACAAGAAGCTCAATCCCAACAATAATCTAAGCCGGGAAGGGGGTAACATCTAAGCATTACCATCGTATTTGGAAGAAATACATCTCTTGGTGTGAGAGTAGAAATTGTTCTGCAGTGGAATTTCATCAGGGACATTTCCTGCTTTTTCAACAGGCAGGTGTGGATGTGGTCTTACGTCTGGGCTCCATAAAAGTCCAGATTTCGGCCTTGTCCATTTTCTTTCAAAATCAATTGGTTTCTCTCCCTGAGGTCCAGATGTTCTTGAAAGGTGTTCTGCACATCCAACCTCCTTTTGTGCCTCCCACGGCACCTTGGGATCTCAATGTGGTGCTGCAGTTCCTCCAATAAGACTGGTTTGAGCCGTTACAGGACGTGGACGTAAAATATCTTACGTGGAAACCCATCACACTGTTGGTCTTGACTTCAGCAAGATGTGTGTCGGAATTGGGGGCTTTGTCTCATAATAGTCCCTATTTAATTTTCCATGAGGACACAGCTGAACTTGGAACTCATCAGCAATTTCTTCCTAAAGTGGTGTCTGCGTTTCAACCAACCTATTGTGGTTCCGGTTGGCTCCGACACTTCTGCTACTTCAAAGTCTTTGGATGTTGTGAGGGATTTGAAGGTGTATGTGAAGAGAACAGCTCGTCACAGAAAAATGGACTTGCTGTTTGTTCTTTATGATCCCAATGAGATTGCGTGCCCTGCTTCAAAGCAGTCTACTGCATGCTGGATCAGGCTTACTATCCAGAATGCTTATTTTATGGCAGGTTTGCCATGTCCAAAATCTGTACAGGCCCACTCTACAAGGTCGTGGGTTCTTCCTGGGTGACTGCCTGGGGTGTCTTGGCTTTACAGCTCTGCCGAGCAGCTACTTGGTCATGTTCGAACACATTTGCTAAGTTCTACAAGTTTGATACTTTGACCTTTTGAGGACCTTCAGATTGGTCAATCAGTTCTGCGGTAACCTCAGCACTCTCCCACCCGGTTTGGGAGCTTTGGTACATCCCCATGGTCCTAAATGGACCCCAATATCCTCAAGGATGTAAGAGAAAATAGGATTTTAATTACCTACTGGTAAATCCTTTTCTTGTAGTCCGTAGAGGATACTGGGCGGCGGGCGCTAGCCCAGTGCTTTGTTCTTCCTGCACTGTTACTTGGTCAAGTAATGTTGGTTCAGCCATTGCTGTTCCTATTTTCAAGTTTGGTTAGCTTGGCTTTCCTCTTGTTGTGTGTGCTGGTTCGGTATCTCACCACTATCCTTATTTATCCTTCTCTCGAAGTATGTCCATCTCCTCGGGCACAGTTTCCTAGACTGAGTCTGGTAGGAGGGGCATAGAGGGAGGAGCCAGCCCATACTGTCAAATTCTTAAAGTGCCCATGGCTACTAGTGGACCCCTCTATACCCCCATGGTACTAAATGGACCCCAGTATCCTCTACGGACTACGAGAAAAGGATTTACCGGTAGGTAATTACAATCCTATTTTTATAGTGTGGTTATAGCTGTGAGAACAGTACAGTGCCTACAGGTATCCAGATGTCTGTCACAGGGAAGATATGCTGAGCCATGTAGTGCCACTAGTCCTGTGTTACCATTCTAGTGACCCTCTTCCCAGTGCATCTTGACCACATCCAGATAGTAATAGTAACCCAGCCCCCCCACCCGCCATCATTTTCTCCCCTCACACACTTACACAAACCAGGCTCGACTCTCCACTCGTGTTACCTGCTCCTGGGAGCCGCCTGCTGCTATTTTTTTAGGCTTTGAGCACTGCAGACGTTCCCTCAGCAGCACCACCGAGATCACCTGTGTTAGTAGCAGTGTGGTGGTGGCAGGAGGGGGCGGGGGGCAAAGCGCCTGACCCTTGCGGCTTGATTTCTCATTCAGGCATGCTTGACAGTATGTGGCACTGTTCTTCAGTCCTCCATATTGTGCAAGACTCCCGGGTTTCAGGGTCTTGCAGGATATCAGGTGGCCGTGGCATTGTCCATCTCCAATCGCAGCTGCCAGCCTGGGATTGGGATGATGGGCAGTCGCTGAGGGGACACCGGGACCGGCCAAGCAGGAACTTTCCCGGCGTCTCAGCATGCCAATCTGCCCCTACCCAAAGTATCAATCTACTCCTAAATTCAATTTTTCAAACTCAGCCTGTAAATTGACAGAAGCTGATTTGTTAGTACTATATATCTCTCCAAGCTTTGGTGAGGAAAAAGATGTGAGTGTAAAAAGGAATGTCAAGATCTCAGTCAGGCCATCTGTAAGAACAAATCAAACAGGTGGCTTAAATGGGGACTCTGATGAAATGAGAGGTCTGTAACAATATAGTTATGCCTCATTTCCCATGTCAAATATGTACTTTTTATCCCCATAGCATGTCCCTGCTCACCCCCAGATTGTGCTTAAATCAATCTTCATATTGATAATATCTGCAATTGTGTTATCTGTTACACTTTAGATAATGTATTAGACCTGGTTTCCTATTGTTTACTAACACCACAGTGGACACTCATAGGGTGAGTCATGCAAGGTACCATTGTCCCTTCTTGTTTACTCCGTATTGTCCAACAGTGATCTGACCAGACATGGTGGCTCTCTGGCTGATGTAATCACCTTGATTAGAATATGTATTGTATTCCAATGCTGTAAGATTCTAAGACAAGGCACACACACCCCTGCAATATTAAGCATCTAGGGGTATAAGTGGAGCTAACCAGAGAGCTGAAGAGAGAGTCTCTGCTCTCAGACTAAGAAATAATGTTCTGTCAGGAGTTTGTGGTGGGAATTGTCATGTGGAATTGGATTGCAGAGGTTTGCTGAACTGTTTATAACCAATTCTGTTCAATAAACCACTGTTGGTTTTTCATCTACCACTGTGCCTGATTGATTTGGAACCTGGTATTTTCACAGGAAACAACTGGCAGAACATTAACAACAACTCAAGGCACACAAACTTCCCTCCCAATGATACAAAAAGGCCCACCAGGCCTGCTAGATTCACTGACTCCAAAAGGGTAAAATCAGCCTTACCTATGTAAATCTCCACCACAGCTAACATCCACTAAGAAATCTGGCAAGCAGCTAGAAACACTTTTGAACTGCCAACTGCTCCATGCACATAAAATGCCTTACATAATTCTTATAGATGGAAAGTCCAAAAAATGTATTTCTTTAATACTAATGTTTAATATTTGATTGAGACCAGGGAGAATTTCATTAAGGTATAAACAAAATAGTCATATTATTATAAACCCATACTAATAACCTGGGGTTATAAGAATGTATTTAGTCTAAGACATTTTGGCCTCTATTCAAAAACATGCTCCTTAATTTTTTCTATATATTTTTTCTTTTATATACCAATGTGGATCACTTTTGAGTTAAATTTGTGCCAATGGCAATATTTTCTGTTACCTATGAGAAGAATAAGTCTAGGACCATTGTACTCCCATTCCAAATAAAAAAGATAAATGTTACCAAGGCCTCACTTTCATGGCCACTTCAGATGTGTTAATTTTGCAAATTACAGAAAAAAATTGTCACGGCTAGTTGCAAACCCATTTATAATTCTTTGAAATTAAGATTGTCCATTAGACAAAAAAAGTTTTTTTTTTTATAAGTATAACTCAATGCACTCCAATAATAATTGCTTTAAGAGTTTTGGATATTCCCCTTTGTCTACGGTTGAAGGTCCAGTTAATGATTATAATTGTATAAAGGGAATTGACAACTGCAGTAGTAAAAATATAGGGCCTGATTCATGTGGTATTACAAATGCGATGCAACCACATTTTTTTAGATGAGCCCACTGCACATGCGCGAGGAGTTAATGCAAATGGGTTGCATTAACTTCGAATGCCTCTGCCTGATTGACAGGCAGAGGTGTTCATGGGGCGGGCGGGGGGCGGCAACAGAGTATTAGTGGGGTGGCGCCGGGGAAAATGGGGGGGTGTCGGCTGCGTTTTCGGGGCTACTCTTGCAATCACATGCTGGAGGCCGCCCAGCATGCTATCCGCCGCCCACCAACTGCAATCATGCTCTAATTGCGACCACACTGCAATTAGAGGGTGGTCACAGAAACTATGGAAGCCTCCTGCTAGCACAGCCTGGCTGCATTCACAGGAGTTCCACCACCATTTTTTTGATCGGAGCAGCTGCAGGTGATGACGGGTGGGACTCCTAAAAAGCAGAATCTACTACTCTTGCTGAATAGGATTCATAGTTCTCTTGCTAACTGATCTTAACTAGTTTCTTAATAATATTGTGGGTCCCGCAGATATGCCCTGATCCCTGTGACAGAAGACAGATGATGGAAATTTTAGAATGAAATATTAGTTATGGCAGAGTTGGTCAGTGAGAATATTGGTGTTCCTTGCAAAATTTTTGGTATAGAGTATGTAGAACTGTGGTGGTTAGGCTACTGTAGGTACACACTATACAATTATCTGGCAGATAATCTGCCAGATCTAGGTGGTTGGAATGAAAATCTGGTAATGGATGAGAGTAAATGACAATCGATCATTTGCTCCCAAACACTGGAAAACTAACAAAACCTGTTGTTCATACAAATTGGTTAAACACAAATTTAACCAACTTGGATGAACAACTGTTTATGTGCATTTTGCAGTTTTTGGGAGCAAATGGTCGATTGCCATTTGCTCTCATCCATTACCAAACTTTCATTCCAACCATCTAAATCTGACAGATTATCTGACAGATAATTGTATAATGTGTACCTAGGCTAAGAGCCTTATTTCTCAGTAATAACTGCTTCCTTATGATATTTTTGGGAGTCCTGGCAGGGTCGTGGAAAAGAAAAATAACAAACTAAATGGTTTTGATTAGTGCTTGGGCTAATTACATTGTTATGGTTACCCTTACACCTTCCTATTCATGAATGATCAGGTGTTATGCTGAGTCGTTTGTCAGGTTGGGCTAGACTAATTGATTTTTAGAGATTGCTTTACTTATAAGACTGTAAGTCGCATCTACTCATTGCAAGTAACAGGTTTCCTTGTCTGGCTGTTCTGTTGTTGTCTGTACATTGTTTGTTATGGGACCTGCTAATTCTAACTATTCTACCTGCCGTTGGCCCTGACTTCCGATTGTTACTGGTTACTCTACTCTGCTGCCAGCCATAATTGCTTGTTATTGCATACAATTCAAGTCAACCTTTAACCATATAATTGCTTGGCAATGGATCTGCCTTTGGCAGAGGAATGCATTACCAGTTGTTTTTTATTCTTACATAGCATTTTAAATGCATATTATTCATCTTAAATTACATTTTTGTATATTTTCAAATATCTAACTTTTGCTTACATTTCATGTTTTGTCTATTGTTTTACTAATATGTGCCTTCTTATATGCTTTTACACTTTATGGTTATGATACTGGCTAAAGTATGATACGAGGATTTGTACATTAGGCAATTTACTACTTATATAGGTTTGAGACCATTGCTATTATTATTTGGCAAGCAGTTTACCTTAATTTAGGTTTTATGATATTATGAGATGACCTTCTGTGATGGCAAATATCATATAGAAATATATTCTACAATCCATCACCCATTAAAGGACCATTACGTTTATATTGTAACTCTCCATGTTGACTCTAGTGGCATTAGTGTGGTCTATTGGTTGTCATTTGGTTCTGTTTATGGGTTTGGTATGGCATGCAGGCAGTGGTGATGCAGGCGGTCAAAATACCGACAACGGCATCCCAACTGTTTTGAAATCCCGACAGTGGTGCAGGAGGCAGCTAACCCTAATCATCTCTCTCCCTCTAACACTAACCATCTCTCCCCACAGCCTAAACCTAACTCTCCCTGTCCACAGCCTAACCCTAACCTCCCCTGCCTGCAGCCTGACCTGAACCCTCCATTCCCACAGCCTAACCCTAGCCCTCCCCCTGCAGCCTAACCCTAACCTCCCCAGGATACTTACTTTCGGGATCCCGGCTATTGGGGTGCCAGCGTCTGCATTCTAAGAGGTGTCAGTATTCCGGCGTCGGCATTCTTCTGACTGCTGTGATACCGAGTGCTGAGATCCCAACTACATCCCATTTTCATGTGTATTTCCTTCTTTCATATTTTTGCTGGCGCTGTTAAGTTTTGTAATGTTCTGCTTCTATCTCCTTGTTTATTTTTCACATATGTTTAGATGTAGCCGCGCCTCCACCCCTCTGCCTCATGCCGTGAACATCTCAGCTTTGCTTGCATACTGCCATCAGGCTACCTCCCACTTGCCTGCACCTCTTGTCATCTGTCAAGATGTCTGTCGCCCCTCCCCACTAGATTGTTAGCTCTTCAGAGCAGGGCCCTCTTTCCTCTTGTTATCTAAGCCCTCGTCTCAACACATTTCACTCACAGCTCTCCCCTACTCAACGACCATCTTTATACTGCTAGTAAAGGCTCATCTCCATCTATGGCCACCAGCCTCTAGTAGTATGATGATCACTCCCTCAATACTTACATATTAGCTGTATTATGTCTTGAGAATGTGTGGTGCTCTGTTACCTGTACTCTATTTATGTTATTTATTTACTGTAATGCAATGTTTTGTCCCCTGTACTGTCCTTTGTACGGCGCTGCGAAACACATGTGGCGCCTTATAAATAAAATGTAATAATAATAATAATAATAATGTAGCAAAGACTTTTCAGTGTAGTCAGTTTCTGTTACAGTTTAGGCAATTATGCATTTACTTTTGAAAGGTTAATATAATTGGCAAATAGCCCCCTAAATATAAACTCTATGGGCCAGAATCAATTAGCCATAGGCTTATGCAGTGGCTAGGTCTATTCAGTTCCAGTCCAGGATAAGCCTGCAGGCTGCACTTCACATGGCTTTCTGCTAGCACATGAGCCGGCCAGCCTCCGTGAACTTGAAGCATAGCAATGCTGGGCCGCACTGCTATCCCTACAACTGTAAAACTGGGGTCCCACTCAGAATGAGGGAAGCCCTCAGCAGAATATGGAAACCTAGCGATCAGTATCATTTGTGCCGACCCTAGGCATAAGCAAACTAGGCAAATACCTAGGGTATTTGGAATGCCTAGGGACACAAGCAGCTTCTGCTGATTAAAATGATATGCAGCTAGCCTATATTCTGTGTGTGACTGCGGCTCTATCTGCATACAAAATGCATTACTAATGTGAGGCATTATGTGTATAAGGTGTACTACAGTACTTTGTAGCATAATGTATAGAAAGAGCAATACTGTGTGGTGTAATGTGAATAAAGAGCAATACGGTGTGGTGTAATGTTAATAAGGGCCACTACTGTGAGGAGTAACGTGGTACTACTGTGTGATGTAACGTGAATAAGAGACACTATTGCATGATATAATGTGAATAAAGTTGCAGTACTGTGTGGCATAATTTCAACTGGGGGTATTATTGTGTGGCCATGCCCCTTCCCAGCAAGAACACACCCCGTTTTGGGTTGTGCACCGAATGTGCACATTGTTCCTATTTAAAATATAGTGTGTAGAAGCACCAAAATGAGGACTGCTATGGGTGAGGGGTGATGGTGCTGGGAAAGGGGTACAGCGTGAGAGGCGGAACTAGCGTCTGTGCAAGGGGGCACCAGCTAAAATCTTGCCTAGGGCATCATATTAATTAGCGCCAGCTCTGCCTCCATGCCTCCCTGCTTGTAAACCTCTGATGGCGGCCCTGACCCCTTCAACTGCCAACACTTATCACAGCTGCTGGGTGATTCTCCAGAAAGTTAACATAAAGTTCCTTGCATCCCACACATTTGATTTTTTTTTCCCTTTTAAACTGGTATGTTAAGAAATTGTTGTTATATGAAAACTTAATTGCTTAGTAGCAATGTCTTACCCTATAACTTAAGGCTAAAATTTTGGTATTTTGGAGAAGTATGTAATTTGAATTTATGTAGCTGTCCCGTGCATTACGGAGAATCGCCCTACTGGTGGAAGCTTTATATATTTTAATACATTTTTCTGCATCATTAATATATATTTTCAATACCAATAATCTCCTATATAATAGCCCAGATCTGTGACTTTGTGATTCATTTGCTAACGCTGGGAGGAGTCACAAAACTGGGCGGAGTTAGTCAAATGAGTCACAGATCTGGCCAAATCGATAGGAGACTAGGAGCAGAAGCAGATACTGTAGTATGGGCATGGCACAAGCAGGGATGCATACCTCCCAGCTTTCTTCAGGAGCTTTCTTCAGGCAGGAGGAACACACACACACACACACACACACACAGCGAAAAGGGGGCGTGGCCTCACGGGAGGGCCCCCGTTTTCGTCAGTGAGGGGGCTTGACCAGCGCTCTGTGAGCTGCTGGCATGCCCCCAGGGGCTGATTATGAGTCCGGGGGGCCCAGGGCACTTGAGACAGGGTAGCTCTATATCATTGCTGTGCCTGCTATGGGGTTGGGGGCGTGGCCTAATCGCGCCACGCGAGGCCACGCCCCTTATGCAAATTCAGGGATTTTTTTTTTTTTTTAAATGGAATTTTGGCCCCTCAGCTAGGGCTAAATCCAGAGGAGGTGGTCGCTCCCCCCTACACACCCACACAGGCAGAAGAAAGCAGGGAGACTGCTGCCTCCCTGCAACACCACAGACCTGCCAATACGCAGCTGACTGTAGCACATTGCTGCTGCTGTTACTGGCAGGACGGGGGAGCTTCAGAGCTGGGACAGAGCTACTCCAGCCGGGGGGCCCCCTAAAACTGTGGGGCCAACAGTACGTACCGCCTCCCCCCCCCTTAATCCGGCTCTGCTGCTGGAACCCCCCCTTAATCCGTACCCCCTGATGCCCCCTCTCCCTCTGTCTCCACTATTCACCGCTGCTCTGCTAAGCAGAACAGCGAGTACAGGAGCTTTCCAACTGCCCCCCGAATGGGACAGCGGGACAGACCCCAAAAAATGGGACTGTCCCGTGAAAATCGGGACATTTGGGAGTTATGGGGGTGTGTGAGGGGGTATGCCGTACAGACAGACGGGCACCGGCTCACTGTGTGCTTGACCCCCACATCAGCATACTCAGCAGGGTCACTCTGGCGCAGAGGAGCGTCACTTTCTGGCACACTCCACGCTTCTTAGCTGCAGTTTTGTGGGTCACCAGCCACTGTGCACTTTCCGTACTGCCTCTGTTATCTCCAGCCCCGGCAACCCCACCGCTAGCTGCAGCGCTGCCACCCGCAGTGAGGTGCGCCCAGCTACTTCACACACTTTAGCCGGCGGGTAGCGCTGCAGAAGTTCGAGCTGCTTACAGGCTCTGACCCCCTCCTCCCTCAAGCCGCAGCGTCTCCTGGGAGCTAACCAGTGACTCCCTGTCTCCCCTTACCACAGTGCCCAGCAGCCGCGAGGTCCGCGCCACGTGCATGCTATGACCCCCTCCTCCCTCCAGCCGCAGCATCTCCTGAGGGCTAACCAGTCACTCCCAGTCTCACCTTACCACAGTGCCCGGCAGCTGCGCGAGGTCTGCGGTGTGTGACTGAGGAGGGGGGGAGGGATGCGGACGGGCAGAGGAAGCAGGACTTCAGCCTAAGAGAATCAGCCATGCCAAGTCTCCACCAGCAGCAGATCCCAACAGGTTGGAGTGGAACAGCAGCAGCCAGCAGCAGTGACTCCGGTAAGACACATCTGTCTGTCACCACTGTTTTGTCCCTAATACCAATCTCTCCCGTGCCCTGTGTTCTGTCATGTCCCTGTCACCCCTGGCCTTGACCTGCCACCCTTATCCTGGCCCTTTCACCCTTATCCTGGCCCTGTCACCCTTATGCTGGCCCTGTTACCCCTATCCTGGCCCTGTCACCCCTGTGCTTGCCCTGTCAACCATATACTGGCCCTGTCACCCCTGTCCTGGTCCTGCCGCCCCTACCCTGGCCCTGTCACCCCTATCCTGTCCCTGCCATTTCTGTCCTGGCCCCGTCGCCCCTGTCCTGGCCCCGTCACCCCTGTCCTGACCCCGTCACCCCTGTCCTGGCCCCGTCACCCCTGTTCTGACCCTGTCACCCCTGTCCTGGCCCCGTCAACCCTGTCCTGGCCCCGTCAACCCTGTTCTGACCCTGTCACCCCTGTCCTGGCCCTGTTACTGCATACCCTCCAACTACCTTTTTGGCATGTACAGTACCCGCAGCACCTCCAGACCTCTCCCCAATGCACCACACCTCCGCACCTTCCCCTCCACCACATGCGGCACTCCACCCCTCCCCCACATGCTGTGCCTCCAGACCCCCTACACCACCCGCGGCTCCCACTCCTCCGCCCCTTCACCACCCCCAGCACCTCCAGGCCCCCTCCACCATTCACCCCCCTTATATGTCTCCCCCCACACCTGCCCCCCTCCACCCGCAGCATCTGCAGACACCCTCCTCCATCCACGGTCCCCCCCCTCACCCACCCCTCCCCCACCAATGGCACCCCTGCACCTGCCCCTCCACCACCTGCAGCACCTCCAGACCTCCTTCCCCATCCGCCGCAACACCCGTACCTGCCCCTCCCCTACCCATGGCGCCTGCGGACCCCTACCCCACCAGCGGCACTCCCGCCCCTTCCCATCCCACAGCACCTCCGGAACCCTTCACCCATCCACAACATCCCCACACCTGCCTCTCTCCCACCCATGGCACCCCTGCCCCTCCCCCACCTGCAGTGCCTCTGGACCCCTCCCCCATCTGCATCCCCCACTCCTCTGCCCCTCCCCCACCCGCAGCACTTCCCGACCCTTCCCCATCCAGGCCCCACTCCCACTTCCGCCCCCCCTCCACCCGCAGCATCTACAGACACCATCCGCAGTCCCCCCGCACCCGCTAAATTCTGTACATCGTGCCCTGCAGGTGCTGTTCACGCCGTCGCAAGGGGCTGCGCCTCCTTCACCATCGCACGCCCTTTCATTGTGCAATATTTAACCACTAACAAAGGAATGCAGGTAATACTCCATATAATACAAATATTGAACCCCAGAAAGGCATGCAAGGGTTAAGGGGGCGTAGCCCCTTGCGACGGTGTGAAGAGCGCCCGTAGGGCGCGATGAAGCACCTAGTTACATAATATTGCCCCTTAAATATAATGAATACATAATATTGCTGTCTTAACTTAAATGAAACAATCATGTTTACACAAATATACTAATAAAATAGTATTTCCCCCATAACAGTTTAAAAAAAAATCAATATATAGTAATCGCATTTACTAAGTGTATGGTTATTTCTCTCCTGATAGATGCGTTGGGTTTACGGTGGTTTTATGTAATTAAACAATGTAACAAGGGAGGTGGTTTAGCCATAGTTGATAAAAAAAAATTAGTTGAAAGAAATTGAAGGCCAACTCTTAACTCCTAAGGATGTCACACACCAGAAATTAAAATTATACCTTCCGAATAGAATTAAAACCATCAGAAATATTGACAAAAAATCTTGAGGAAAGACACTATCAATAAGAAAGAATTCGATTTTTTGTTTATAGAGGAAACTACTGAGGAGGAAAGGGATTTAGGAGTCACTATTTCAAGTGACTTGAAGGCAAGAAAGCAATGCAACAAAGCAATGAGAAAGGCAAGTTAGATGCTTGGTTGCATAGGGCGAGGAATCAGTAGCAAGAAAAAAGAAGTGATAATGCCACTGTATAAGTCATTGGTGCGGCCCCATCTGGAATACTGTGTCCAGTTCTGGAGACCATATCTCCAGAATGATATAAATACATTAGAGAGTGTACAAAGAAGGGCAACTAAAATGGTGCATGGCCTACATCTCAAAACTTACCCGGAAAGGCTAAAAGATCTTAACATGTATAGTTTGGAGGAGAGAAGGGAAAGGGGGGGACATGATAGAAACCTTCAAATATATCAAGGGTCTTAACAAAGTTCAGGAGGGAAACATTCTTCAAAGGAAGAGAAATATTAGAACTCGAGGACATACACTGAGACTGGAGGGGGGGGGGAGGTTCAGGGGAAATTTAAGGAAAAATTACTTCACAGAAAGGGTAGTGGATAAGTGGAATAGCCTCCCATCAGAGGTGGTTGAGGCTAAGACTGTAGAGCAATTTAAACATGCTTGGGATAGGCATATGAATATCCTTACAAAGAATTAAGGTTCAAAAATGGTTGAGATTGCTTAAAGGATAAAAAAAAGGGGCAGACTAGATGGGCCAAGTGGTTCTTATTGTTAGGTTCCTGGTGCTCAGAACAAGGGAGATGTTGCGTAGTGAGTCCTGAGCACTGGAATGTGACGCTGAAATAAGGTGTGGTGTGGAAATAGCCCCTAGCACCCTACCTCCATTGTTTCACCCGTGTGGTCAGTTCACGCCTGAGTGACTATGGTTTCTTGGGCCCACGGCAGCCGCGTTTGAAGGGCGGATTAGGTCTGCCCAACTCCGATGCCCCCAGGAATTAGATTGAGACAAGGCGTGAACCGAGACAGGATAATAACAAGGGAACCTCTAGCTAAAGCAAACAGAAGGCTAGGGGCTACTAACAACCCTAAAACTAAATATATGTGCGGCACGCCGCCAAAGGAAAAGAACAACCAAGAAAATGCTGTCCACTCGCCGACACAATACTGTTGTGTAGCGGCGGTGACAGCATAAGCAGAACCCTCTGCAAAACACCAGTAACAAATTATAACCAAAGAATACTGCGGCCTAGGCCGACGGACGCGGCAAAGCCGCTACTCACGGAACCGGTACAAATACTGTCAAACGGACTGGAATCCCCAAAGTAGCCAACACAGACTCTCAGAACCGGAGGACAGGCAGAATCCCAAACGACAGACCGGTGGACACCAAGAAGCCAGACACTCGACCAGGCACAGACAAAGCCACAGGACTTCTGGACAGGGACGCTTCACGGCAGGACACGGGATCAGACACTGGAACCGACACTGGAACCGACACTGGAAGCAGCTAGACAGACACTGCTAGACAGGAGCTCAGGAACTGGCAGGGACTAGCTCAGAACTCAAGAACTCTGGAACTCTGGAAATATCACCAGCGTCTGTGAATTGCACTGAGCCAGAATATAACAGAGAGTCTTAATTAATTATGTCGTGCAGCTGCCCTGCTGCACAACTGAGAGGTGCAATCAACAGACAGGTGAGGCTGAACACATGGGAACAAGCTGCAATCACAGACTCACCACCGGCAGCAAACAAGAGTCTTCTCAAACCAGAGCAACGGGAAATCCTGGCCTGCAAGACAACTATAAACAAAGAATAGGAATGAACCACTACCTGTGGTTCATAACACTTATCTGCCGTTAAATTCTATGTTTCTATGTAATCCTAAATCTCCTATAATATATACCCTCCCAAAGGGCCATAAAGATCCAAACCATGCCCCCTCTGGCATCCAATCAGGGCTGGTTCTAGACCTTGTGGCGCCAAGGGTGAAAGTTTCCTTTGGCGCCCCCCACCACCACCAACTCCCAGACAGGTATAACAGGGTTAGTGCGCGCCGTAGGTGCGCATCAAAAAATAGGGGTGTGGCTTCATAGGGAAGGGGCGTGGCCACAGTTCTGCCCCCTGTAGTTGTGCCCCCAGTAGAGTTATGCCCCCTGTAGCTGTGCCCCCAGTAGATTTGCCCCCTGTAGCTGTGCCCTCAGTAGTTGTGCCCCTGTAGTTTTGCCCACTGTTGCTGTGCCCCCTGTTATTTTTGCCCAGTTGCTGTGCCCTCAGCAGTTTTTCCCCCTGTTGCTGTGCCCTCAGTAGTTTTGGCCCCTGTTGCTGTGCCCTCAGTAGTTTTGCCCCCTGTTGCTGTGCCCTCAGTAGTTTTGCCCCCTGTTGCTGTGCCCTCAGTAGTTGTGCCCTCGTTGCCGTGCCCCTGTAGTTTTGCCCCGTTACTGTGCCCTCAGTAGTTGTGCCTCCTGTTGCTGTGCCCCCTGTTGCTGTGCCCTCAGTAGTTGTGCCCCTGTAGATTTGCCCCCTGTTGCTGTGCACTCAGTAGTTGTGCCCCCTTCTGCTGTGCCCTCAGTAGTTGTGCCCTGTAGTTTTGCCCCCCTGTTGCTGTGCCCTCAGTAGATGATCCCCCTTTTGCTGTGCACTCAGTAGATGTGCCCCCTGTTGCTGTGCCCCAGGTAGATGCGCTTAAAAAAATACACATCAGCCCTGCTCCTGCTTCCAGACCGCTGCTGGTGTCCTCTGTCTCCGCCCACCGCTCCATGGATCTATGGGAGAGACGTCATTACGTCTCTCCCATAGCGCTGCACACAGACAATAAAGGTCAATTATGACCTCTAGCAATCTGACGCAGCTCCCACAATGCCGTGTGGTGCACAATGATGTCAGGCGCACCGCATTGCACCAATGGGAAGGGACAGGTGGTGGAGGTGGTGGTAGCGGTGCCCCAGGCAAAAATCCTGTTTTCCCACGGCAAGAGATGCTACTGCTTCCAATAATAGCAGGAAGAGGGAGTTTAACAAGTAATTTATCAGACATGAGCCATTTAAAACTGTTGGTAGTCAAAAAGCAATCTTATTTATAGGATACTTTAAACATCATAAATAAAGTATATGATGATATACAGTAAGTTGCCACAAAAGTCACATCGTTATATACGATTATTGACCATCAGGCGGGTTTGGAGGTAGTAAGCTGGCATCTTAAAAACATGGATATGCCTGAAGATAAAATTGAGTTAATTTTACAGGGAATTGAATTTATTTTATATAATAACTTTTTTTTTTTTAGGATAATTACTAGTAAAGAAAGTTGGAACTGCCATGGGTACCAGTTTCACACCCAGCTATGCCAACCTCTTCATGGCCCAATGGGAAAAATTTGCAGTGTGGGGTGAGGAAGGCATGTGTGTGAACACGGTATCCTGAGATAGATTCATAGATGATGTCCTTTTAATTTAGAAGGGGTCCATATCAGAGTTGAAGACATATTGTGAAAAACTTAACAGTAATGATAGAAACACTAATCTCACATTTGACATTAGTCAAACTTCAATTGATTTCTTGGATATTACAACATATATCAAGGATAATGTTATCCATACCCAGGGATATATAAATTCAACAATTTCAAATAGTTACTGTATATCCCTATGAATAGCAACCACCACCCTATTTGGCTACAGGGGGGTCCAAAAGGCCACTTTTTAAGTTTAAAGAGAAACTGTAGTAAAAATGCTCATTTTAAATCCCAAGTTACAACAATGGGGGAAAAAATGCATTACAAAAAGATATGTCAGATTTTATACACACACAAAAAAATAACAGGTAATTCCTCTGGAGAGGAGAAATATACCTAAGGAAAAGAAGAAGGCAATAAAAAAGAATAATTATGAATGAGCTTAGCTCTATGGGAAAAAAATATAAGGAAACACTGGGGCATTTTATTAAAAGATCCAATTTTCAAAGTCGTTATAACATAGGAACCTGTTTTTTTATTGTAGGGTTTCCCATATGAAGGATAGTTTACTGAGAAGTGCCCTCCCTTATGAAGCACTAAATCCTATATGGGCAAAGGGATTTCATAGATTTAGGGGTCACATCACTTGTAAAAAGATCCCATCTACAAGTAAAAACATCCAACTTTGTGGTAAAAAGGAAATATTAAAAGTTATGGATTTATTACTTGTCATACCACAATGTGGTATATTTATTAGAGTGTAAGTGTTGGCTCGCTTATGTAGGATACCTTAAAACTCGCCCTTTTTGAACATATGAGGAATATTAAAAAAGGTACGACAACCCATACCCTGACATTTTAGGACAATTGCTTGCCAAATGATTTAGTGAGCTTCACTGGAATAC